>NC_057825.1:65357248-65660278 GCF_910594005.1 Cervus elaphus | reverse complement strand
TCTTTCTTTCTGTCTTACCCTACACAACTTCTCTGCCTCGTAAGGCTTTACTTTGTGCTAAGAGTGTCACTACTTCACCCCTCTAGTGAAACTGAAAGTTGCTCAATCATGTCCAACTCCTTGCCACCCTATGGAACAGTCCATGGAATTCTCCAGGCCAGAACTCTGGAGTGGGTAGCCATTCCCTTCTCCAGGGATCTTTCCAACCCAGGGATTGAACCCAGGGCTCCCGTATTGCAGGCGGATTCTTTACCTACTGAGTCACCAGGGAAGCCCCAGAATACCAAGTAGGTAGCCTATCCCTTCTCCAGTGGATCTTCCTGATCCAGGAACTGAACCGGGATCTCCTTCATTGCAGGTGGATTCTTTACTAGCTGAGGGATTAATCACATACTGCATTGTAAAGTCACCTATATTGGATTATCTCCTGTGTTGTTATTGTGATTAGGTATCATTCTATTTTGGGCTTCCCTGGTAGGTCAGTGGTAGAGAATCTGCCTGCTATGTAGTAGTTGCAGGATATGCAGGATCAATCCCTGGGTTGGAAGATTCCCTGGAGGAGGGCATGGCAACTCACTCCAGTATTCTTGCCTGGAGAATCCCATGGACAGAGGAACCTGGCGGTCTATAGTCCATAGGATCCAAAGACTGACATGACTTGACTTCAGTCTGACATGACTGAAGTGACTTAGCATGTATATATCATTCTGTTTATATAACAAGGTCTGAAAACTCTTTGAGGGCAGCCTCTTAAATTTATACCTGCTGGTGTATCTTGAAATGCTTTGCAAATATTAGATGCTTCATAAATAATAGTTGGTTAATTTACCTTGGACAGTCTTTGCATTGTTGTTTTCAGGTAAATATTAAAATGTTTAAAAAAGATGGGATAAAAAATAATTTAAAAAGATGGGATCTTTTTAATATTAAAATGTTAAAGAAGATGGGATCTCCAGGTGATTGATTTGTTTAGCCAATAGTTTTAAAATTTGTAAACTCTTATTAGTTGTACTCCAATTAAGTTGCTAATGGAAGTGGACAGGAAGGACTAGTTGCTTCTATTTCAGCTTAATACAAATAGTAGTAACATTCTTGAGTTTCTGTAACACAACAGTCAAGCTAAGCTTACTTTAGGTATTGCATTTAATCATTAAAATGCTGTGATGCTAATACTGTCATGATTTCCTGTTTCACTAGGGAAGCTGAGTCTCCAATATATTGCCAGGTTCTAGATGTCAGAGCTGGGATTTGCACTTGAGGCTTCTTGACACCAGAGTCCAAACTTTTAGCCATAATGCTACCATAAAGCTTTCCCATGTTTATTCTAAAGGGGTTATTCAGGCACTCAACAGAGATTCTTTGTGTTCGTCAGCTGTGGTGCTAACCCGGCGGAGTACGTCAGTTGCTAGACTAGTGGTGGAGAATACTGCTCTGGAATCAGCTGGACTGGAGCTTGGATCTAATGCTTGTTACATAGAAGCTATGTGGTCAGAAAGAGTTAACCTTTCTGATCCTCAGTTCCATCATCTAAAATATCAAAATTGTAATTCTGTTAACTGAGATAATGCCAACAACATTTTTCTCACAGGGCCTGTAAGTGCTCAAGAAATGTGAACTATTATTAATTGCAATTTCCATTCAAACTACCAAAAATTACATTAATGAAGGTAAGTGAGGAAATATGCCACTGGAGTCTGTGCAAAAGGGATGCTTGAAAGGACAGAACTGCAGTCTCCCAGGGGCTTAGAAATATATAGCATATCAATATTTTCTAAAAACTATTCTTTTCTTTAAATACAAGAGTAATTGTGCAGCACCCATGAGGCTGTAAGCAGATCAATGAAGTCATGGAAGGATCTGAGAACTAAGGTCCTCGTGAGCAAGTTCCCGTGTGACACATGCAGCCTCCCACACACAATACTCCGCTTCCTCTCTGCAGGGCTCTAGCTGAGCCTTGTGCATGGCATGGGCAGAACTCAGGCATTTGGGTGGAATGCTGTCAACATACAAGGTCCAGGGCAAATTAGGAGTAAGAGATTTCCTTTCATAGAACTGGGAAAGTTGGAGAGTTTTTTTTTTTTTTTTTTTTTGACCCTTTTCGGTTTTTCTTCAGGTTCTCTGCTTTGTTTGTTTGGTAAAAGAACTTAGGACTGTGATAGTTTTATATCTGAAAGGACGTGGTACTAGAAAGAGCATCTTCTTTTGGGGAAAATGATCTTCCCATTCACTAGTCTAATGACTGGGGAAATCCTTGATGTGGTGTGTAAAGCAGGGACCATGGTCATGCTACTTCTCCTTAACTTTCTGTTGTCATGAGGGTCAAGGAAGGTGCAGGTGTGAGGTCTCAAGCTACACAAATATTTTATAGAAAGGGCTGTCACACAGCTGCTTTGTACCTTTGTCCCTCCTTCAGTTCTCTTTTCCTTGCATGCTAATGAACTTATGGGGTATGTTCTCTTGCTTCCTGTACCATTTCCTCCCAACCTTCCCCCTCCTAAAGTCTGTGAAAAAGAACAGGAAAGTTTAAAGAGTAAAACAACTAACCAGTATGTTTATGTCATTGGCCTTCATCTGACAAGGGTGAACATCTTGGTCCAGCCATGAACCAGTTACCCTTCCCTGCCCACAGTCCTCCTGAAGGCTGGTTGAAAAGGTAGCCCCATTAGGAACACTGCTCTGGTTGTTTAGGGCTCAGGCCTCTTCCATGTTCCTCAGCTCCAACCCAAGTGTCTGCTCAGTTACTTATTGAAGTCCTATCATCAGGCAGGAGATAATGTGTTATAGATGAAGCAGTGAGGCCTGGAAAGAGAAGCCCCTCACCTGCGGCTAAGTGAGGAGGCAGGAAACACACCTTTTCAAGACACCAGGCTGTGCCTCCTTCAGTCTACTGAACAAGCGAAGAAAGAGAGAGCCAGGGTTTAATGAGCGGAGAGTTGGAGGGGTAGACACAGAATGAAAAAAATGGAAGGGCTACTTATTTCCCTTTCCAGCAGTAAAAACATTTATACAAACATGCATATATACTATAATATATGCATAAATATGTGTGTACTCGGGGCTTCCCTTGTAGCTCAGTTGGAGAAGAATCTGCCTGCAATGCAGGGGACCCAGGTTCGATTCCCAGGTTGGGAAGATCCCCTGGCGAAGGAAATGGCAACCCACTCCAGTATTCTTGCTGGAGAATCCCATGGACAGAGGAGCCTGGCGGGCTACAGTCCATGGGTCTCAAGAGTCAGACACGACTGAGCGACTAAACCACCACCACCAGATGTGTGCTCAGGCACTCAGTCGAGTCTTTGTGACCCCATGGACTCTAGCCCACCAAGTTCCTCTGTCCGTGGAATTTTCCAGTCAAGAATACTGGAGTGGGTTGCCATCTCCTCCAGGAGATCTTTCTGACCCAGTGATAAAACCCTTGTCTCCTGCAAGTCCCCTCCATTGGCAGGCAGATTCTTTACCACTGAGCCACGGGAGAAGCCCAGATATATGTATAGGTAGTAGATAAATAGCTACATAAGTTTCCCAGTAGCTTAAGATAAAAATTCTTTTTTTTTTTTTTTCCCACACTGTGGGGCATGTGGGATCATACTTCTCTGAACAGGGATCAAACCCTTGCAGTGGAATCATGGGTTCTTAACCACTGGACCACCAGGGAAAGTCTAAGATAAAAATTCTTCAAAAATCTATCTAGAATGGGGAGAATCTGAGAAAAACTCTTATTATATACTGCTGGTCCAGCTCTAATTTGTGCTTCAATTTTTTTTTTAATTTAAAAAATTACAGGAAAGAGCAAAGATGAAATTATAATAATCTATCACTCAAAATGAGCCATTGTTAACATCTGACTTATCTTCTTTCAGTCTTCTTAAAAATAAAAGTAGTTTATCATTATATTTATAAAATTATAAATGTTATTTTGAAATAAAAAGCATTACATTTAATATTATTTGAACTTAGAAGTAAGACTAGAGGAACTACTGAATTTCACATGTCTATTTCTTCATCTCAGCTCATGTTTCCTCTTTTATTTCATAAAAAGTTTGTCTAAAGTTAAGAAAACATGAAAAATATTGATATTGGAATCAAGATTTTTAAAGTTACATGTTTAAATTTTCAACAGTTTAAATTTATTCTCTGCTGTGATAGAATAAGGCCATAATACTATCATCTATCTTCACATCTCTCTGCTCTTAGCCTTCAATTTTTGTATGTTTTATTATTACTGTCACCTAGTTTGGGTTTATTCTGTAACTTCAATTTGCATATGTTTAATATTTAAGTGAATTGGTCATCATTAGTCTTTTTTAAAAAAACTTTTTCTCTAAGTTTTAAATTTTGACTAAAAATAAATTGGCAGATTTTTCATTATTGAGCTTTTCACAGATAGGCTCATGGGTAGACCGCTTTTCTTAGTCCTTTTATGGCTCGTAATACTTTTATACTTGATTGCCATTTTGGATATAACATTTTAGAATCATGCTAATTTCACCTCAGAATTGTGGTTTCATTGTCTTACAACATTGATTGCTCTAAGGCAGCCTGATTTTAATTCCTTGCATGTTATTTGTTCTTTCTGTCCAGATGCCTGAAACTGTTTTATTCCTGAAATTTAGGAAATTAACTAGAATCTGCCTTGGTGTAGACTCCTGTATTAATTTTCTCAGATCACATCCTCTTTCCAACTATAGATAATTTTTTAAAGTATTTATTTATTTATTGGCTGAGCTGGGTCTTAGTTGTGGCATGCATAATCTTAAGCTGCAGCATTCGAACTCTTCATTGCAGCATGTTGGGACCTAGTTCCCTGATCAGGGTTAAACTCGGGCCGCCTACATTGGGTGCGCAGTCTTAGCCACTGAACCTCTAGGGAAGTGCCCAGCTACAGATAATTTTTTAAAATTTCCATTGATTCAGATAAATTTTCCTATAGTATAATTTTTAATATGTAACTACTCCATATATGAAGTTTTCTCAAGAATATCAGTTATCCTATGTCTTTTATATCAATTGTCTTTTTCCCCACTGCTTTAATTAATCTTTGTATACATACATGTATCCTAATTATCTTAAGCCTTTAAATATGCTACAAATTTAATTATCAGTGGCACTTATTCTGCTACTGGCTTTTCTAATTTATTTATCTCTTTCATGATACTACTTCAGTTTTTCAATTTGTTTCCAGAGGTCTTCAGTTTTCTTTCTCATAACATCCTTGCTTTATCATTTTATTTTTGGCCTGATATTGGATTGGTATTCTTGTTAAGGTGTTCTGTGTCAAGAAGCATTTGTGAGAAAAGTTCTTTGAGACATATTTCTTTAAGGTTTTTGTGTGTGTGTGTTTGTTTTGTGAACAGTATGCATCTTACTTTTCTGATGGTGAAAAAATAAATCCCAATTAAATTGAAACAAAAAGCCCAGAATTATGTGGAGACCCCTGCACATTTAGATTATGAGTTCCTAACCAAAACCTCCTGATAACTCAGTTGGTATAGAATCCGCCTGCAATGCAGGAGACCCCTGGGTTCGATTCCTGGGTTGGGAAGATCTGCTGGAGAAGGGATAGGCTACCCACTACAGTATTCTTGGGCTTCCCTGGTGGCTCAGCTGGTAAAGAATCCACCTGCAATGAGGGAGACCTGAGTTCGATCCTTGGGTTGGGAAGATCCCCTGGAGAAGGGAAATACTACCCACTCCAGAGTTCTGGCCTGGAGAATTCCATGGACTGTAGTCCATGGGATCACAAAGATTGAGGACTTAGGGTTAAGATCACAGGACTGAGTGACTTTCGCTTTCACTTTTTTTTTTTTTTTAATTTTTATTTATTTATTTTTTTGTCATACATTGATATGAATCAGCCATAGATTTACACGTATTCCCCATCCCGATCCCCCCTCCCACCTCCCTCTCCACCCGATTCCTCTGGGTCTTCCCAGTGCACCAGGCCCGAACACTTGTCTCATGCATCCCACCTGGGCTGGTGATCTGTTTCACCATAAATAGTATACATGCTGTTCTTTTGAAATATCCCACCCTCACATTCTCCCACAGAGTTCAAAAGTCTGTTCTGTATTTCTGTGTCTCTTTTTCCGTTTTGCATATAGGGTTATCGTTACCATCTTTCTAAATTCCATATATATGTGTTAGTATGCTGTAATGTTCTTTATCTTTCTGGCTTACTTCACTCTGTATAAGGAGTTCCAGTTTCATCCATCTCATTAGGACTGATTCAAATGAATTCTTTTTTTTTTTTTTTTTTTTACTTTTTTTACCAGCAAGCTTCCCATTTTTACAAATGAATTCTTTGTAATGGCTGAGTAATATTCCATGGTGTATATGTACCACAGCTTCCTTATCCATTCATCTGCTGATGGGCATCTAGGTTGCTTCCATGTCCTGGCTATTATAAACAGTGCTGCGATGAACATTGGGGTGCACGTGTCTCTTTCAGATCTGGTTTCCTCAGTGTGTATGCCCAGCAGTGGGATTGCTGGGTCATATGGCAGTTCTATTTCCAGTTTTTTAAGAAATCTCCACACTGTTTTCCATAGCGGCTGTACTAGTTTGCATTCCCACCAACAGTGTAAGAGGGTTCCCTTTTCTCCACACCCTCTCCAGCATTTATTGCTTGTAGACTTTTGGATAGCAGCCATCCTGACTGGCGAGTAATGGTACCTCATTGTGGTTTAACAAGTGGTGCTGGGATAACTGGTCAACCACTTGTAAAAGAATGAAACTAGAACACTTTCTAACACCATACACAAAAATAAACTCAAAATGGATTAAAGATCTAAATGTAAGACCAGAAACTATAAAACTCCTAGAGGAGAACATAGGCAAAACACTCTCCGACATAAATCACAGCAAGATCCTCTATGACCCACCTCCCAGAATATTGGAAATAAAAGCAAAACTAAACAAATGGGACCTAATGAAACTTAAAAGCTTTTGCACTACAAAGGAAACTATAAGTAAGGTGAAAAGACAGCCCTCAGATTGGGAGAAAATAATAGCAAATGAAGAAACAGACAAAGGATTAATCTCAAAAATATACAAGCAACTCCTGCAGCTCAATTCCAGAAAAATAAATGACCCAATCAAAACATGGGCCAAAGAACTAAACAGACATTTCTCCAAAGAAGACATACAGATGGCTAACAAACACATGAAAAGATGCTCAACATCACTCATTATTAGAGAAATGCAAATCGCTTTCACTTTTAACCAAAACCTCAGATAGAAACCAGGAGAACAGAAGGGATTTGTGCCCCCAGAAAGGTGAACATGAGCATCTGTACAGAAAGCTGACAGGAGGCCAAGTGTTTCCACATCATGACTCATTTTGTGTTCCCACTCTGTTCAATTCCCAGGCCTCTTGTAGAGTTTGTGTGCTTTTTGTTGTCAGAGAACATTTCTAATTTTAGCTTGCTGGCTTGCTTAAGCACAAGTACTCCCATAGAGATAGATTAAGAAACTTTCCTTTAAAACACATTTTTGTTACTATGTTGACTAGAAAACGGATACATTAGAAACTTCTGTATTAAAACTTATATTGTCACATGCTGGAAATCTTCCTTATAGAGTAAGCAACATACCACATCCAACAATACTTCTTTTGGCATCAAAAGCTAAAAGATATCTAATTAGCTTAGAAGATTAGATATGAACAAATAAATGCAGAGTTAAATCCTTCTAACGGAAACACTGAAATATTCATAGGGAAGATTCTAAGACTTAACACTTGTATTTAAACTGTATTCAAGTAATGGCAAGATAATTGGTAAGAAAATTAACCAGTCTTATTTTTGAGAACTCAATTTATCACAATACCCAGTGTTTTTACGTTTTCTCCTCAATGCTCTCACAGTTAGAAGGAGGCAATCCATTTCGATTACATGTGCTAAATTTTGTGGTCTTCTGAAATGATACACAGTAATGGGCTGTTTCAGCAAATATAATCAAATTGTTTCATTTACTTTAGCATGCAAATTCAAGCTCCCTAATGCAGTTTAAAACAGAAAAAAAGTTGCTGGTGTGGCATATGCTGATGGCTCTGATTCTCCTTAGGCTGAGAGCAGGTAAATAGCTAGCAAATTTTTGTTAACTTTATTTGGAAAACATTACAACAGTATGCAAAATGTTTAGTAGTGTAGTGATTTTTGCTTGAAGTACTTGTTCACCATCATCTCCTTTATAAATGACTACCCTCTGGAAATATTTTACAAATTCAAAATTTAAATTTTGTTAAACCTTGTCTAGAAGTCAATTCTATACACACAAGAAGAGGAAAACAATGCAGCATCCTTTCAGTTAAAATGGGAGAAATATAAAAGCTAGAAAAACCTGGATATCATAAGTAATGTTTCTCTTCTCTGATAGCTCATGATTCCTGAATCGACTCACTAAGAAAAATCACTGTGGAAATCTGGGCCCCCTAGGGATGTAACCACAGGATAAAAGATGTCCCAGTCTCTTCTCTTGCCCTCTCTTGTGTTTATCAAAGTTTATATTTCCTTTCATTTGATGTCATAACCATGGTTATATGTAATGCCTAAAGTATATTTGCTTTAAAAAACCTGAAGTGATAGTAAATTTAGCCACTCAAAGGATGTGGGTGGCCAATCAAAGAGGCTTTTACAGATAGGAATGGTCATTTGTGTCCACTTTCAAAACCAGAACAAGATTTTGCTTGAGTACCTACTGAAATGGCCATTTTTCCAAAAGGTGTTTATAGTAACTTGCAATGAGCCTTGGGAGAAAACTATATGGGCACTGAGCAGTGCTCCTAAGAATTGAATGAGAGGGTGTTGTTCCACAGAAATAGCAGTGACTACTGGGTCTCTAGGGGCTTCCCTGGTGGCTCAGAGGTTAAAGCATCTCCTGCAATGTGGGAGACCTGGGTTCGATCCCTGGGTCGGGAAGATCCCCTGGAGAAGGAAATGGCAACCCACTCCAGTATTCTTGCCTGGAGAATCCCATGGACGGAGGAGCCTGGTGGGCTATAGTCCACAGGGTTGCAAAGAGTCGGACATGACTGAGCGACTTCACTTTCACTGGGTCTCTAAACACCTGGAGTAACAGGCAAATTTGGCCTTGGAGTACAGAATGAAACAGGGCAAAGGCTAATAGAGTTTTGCCAAGAGAACACACTGGTCATAGCAAACAACCTCTTCCAACAACACAAGAGAAGACTCTACACATGGACATCACCAGATGGTCAATACCGAAATCAGATTGATTATATTCTTTGCAGGCAAAGGTGGAAAAGCTCTACACAGTCAGCAAAAACAAGATGGGGAGCAGACTGTGGCTCAGATCATGAACTCCTTATTGCCAGATTCAGACTTAAATTGAAGAAAGTAGGGAAAACCACTAGACCATTCAGGTATGACCTAAATTAAATCCCTTACAATTACATAGTGGAAGTGAGAAATAGATTTAAGGGACTAGATCTGATAGACAGAGTGCCTGATGAACTATGGACAGAGGTTTGTGACATTGTACAGGAGACAGGGATCAAGACCATCCCCAAGAAAAAGAAATTTAAAAAAGCAAAATGGCTGTCTGAGGAGGCCTTACAAATAACTGTGAAAAGAAGAGAAGTGAAAAGCAAAGGAGAAAAGGAAACATATACCCATTTGAATGCAGAGTTCCAAAGAATAGCAAGGAGAGATAAGAAAGCCTTCCTCAGTGATCAGTGCAAAGAAATAGAGGAAAACAATAGAATGGGAAAGGCTAGAGATTTCTTCAAGAAAATTAGAGATCCCAAGGGAACATTTCCTGCAGAGATGGGCTCAAAATAGGACAGAAATGATATAGACCTAACAGAAGCAGAAGATATTAAGAAGAGGTGGCAAGAATACACAGAAGAACTGTACAAAAAAGATCTTCATGACCCAGATGATCACCCAGATGGTGTGATCACTCACCTAGAGCCAGAAATCCTGGAATGTGAAGTCAGGTGGGCCTTAGAAAGCATCACAACAAACAAAGGTAGTGAAGGTGATGGAATTCCGGTTGAGCTATTTCAAATCCTGAAAGATGATGCAGTGAAAGTGCTGCACTCAATATGTCAGCAAATTTGGAAAACTCAGCAGTGTCCACAGGACTGGAAAAGGTCAGTTTTCATTGCAAAGTGTTCAAACTACCACTCAATTGTACTCATCTCACATGCTAGCTAAGTAATGCTCAAAATTCTCCAAGCCAGGCTTCAACAATACATGAACTGTGAACTTTCAGATGTTCAAGTTGGATTTAGAAAAGACAGAGGAACCAGAGATCAAATTGCCAGCATCTGCTGGATCATCAAAAAATCAAGAGAGTTACAGAAAAACATCTATTTCTGCTTTATTGACTACGCCAAAGCCTTCGACTATGTGGATCACAGTAAACTGGAAAATTCTGAAAGAGATGGGAATACCAGACCACCTGACCTGCCTCTTGAGAAACCTATATGCAGGTCAGGAAGCAACAGTTAGAACTGGACATGGAACAATAGACTGGTTCCAAATAGGAAAAGAAGTATGTCAAGGCTGTTTGTTGTCACCCTGCTTATTTAACTTATATGCAGAGTACATCATGAGAAACGCAGGGCTGGAGGAAGCACAAGCTGGAATCAAGATTGCTGTGAGAAATATCAATAACCTCAGATATGCAGATGACATCACTCTTATGGCAGAAACTGAAGAAGAACTAAAGAGCCCCTTAATGGAAGTGAAAGAGGAGAGTAAAAAAGTTGGCTTAAAGCTCAACATTCAGAAAACTAAGATCATGGCATCCAGTCCCATCACTTCAAGGCAAATAGATGGGGAAACAGGGGAAACAGTGTCAGACTTTATTTTTGGGGGCTCCAAAATCACTGCAGATAGTGGCTGCAGCCATGAAATTAAAAGACGCTTACTCCTTGGAAGAAAAGATATGACCAACCTAGACAGCATATTAAAAAGCAGAGACATTACTTTGCCAGCAAAGGTCCATCTAGTCAAAGCTATCGTTTTTCCAGTCGTCATGTATGGATGTGAGAGTTGGAGTGCAAAGAAAGCTAAGCACTGAAGAATTGATGCTTTTGAACTGTGATGCTGGAGAAGACTGTTCAGAGTCCCTTGGACTGCAAGGAGCTCCAACCAGTCCATCCTAAAGGAAATAAGTCCTGAATATTCATTGGAAGGACTGATGTTGAAGCTGAAACTCCAATACTTTGGCCACCTGATGTGAAGAACTGACTGATTTGAAAAGACCCTGATTCTGGGAAAGATTGATGGCAGGAGGAGAAGGGGATGACAGAGGATGAGGTGGTTGGATGGCATCACCAACTCAATGGATATGAGTTTGAGTAAACTGTGGGTGTTGGTGATGGAGAGGAAGGCCTGGTGTGCTGCAGTCCATGGGGTTGCAAAGTCTGACACGACTGAGTGACTGAACTGAACTGAACTGAACTGAACCTCATCTCTGGTTTTTTGTCTCCTGGGATTCTCTAGTCAGTCCTGGAAATCTGTGGGTCCAGCCTTACTGGCTGCTCAACAAATAAAATAGCACTGGTGTGTGACCCTGGGAGAGAACCTGAAAGGCTTAGCAGGAGGGAGATGAATGGATTGACTGCTGAGGATTACAGGTCATCTTTATGCTATGACATCTAAATTCACATCTGGTCATTTTGATGAGCTCCGGGGTCACAAATCCATCCACAATTTTTTTTTTTCCATCCACATTTTTAACACATCACACCATGCAGACATCGAAAAATTAATGTGTGTCTGAAACAGGGCACTTAATTCTCTGTTGCTTTATATCTTCTGTATCTCATTAATGATACCTTTGTACCTTGATCCAGTTACTCCACAGAGATTCATTCTTTGTAAGACTTTTTCTCATCCTACTCTGCACATCTAGTCCTTCTGATTCTTTTCTCTAGTTTGTAAATGTGCTCAGAATCAATCTACTTTTTTCCACTGGTCCTAACCACCATCTCTCCTTGAGATTAAGACAGCAGTCTCCAAATTTACAATCTGTTTTCTTCTCAAACTTAACCCATGTTCCACTTGATGGCAAAGCTAATCTTGCAAAGCACACATCAGATTATGTTACTTCCAGGGCAAAACCTTTCAACAACTTCTCACCAAATTTAAAGTAAAGTTTAGGCTCCTTATGATGGACTACAAAGCTCTTGGTGATCTGGCTCCAGCCAGTCCCTTCACCCTCACTGATTGTCCAAGTCCCCCAAGCTCATGAGGTTGTAGCCACCCTAATCATGTTCATCCTAGTCAATGTCTCAGGGTCTCACTCTAGCCTCTTCCCCACCTGAGGACCTCTTCCCTCAGGTGAACAACCTTTTATCTAATAGTCTTCATCTCCACCTCTTGTGTCTTTTCTCTATCACACTTATTTATATTTCAGTACACTGAAATTATTTTATTCATTTGCTTATTTATTTCTTGTCTGTCTTCACCTATTAGTAGGTAATGACTATGAGGAAAGGGACCATCTTTGTGGCCCTGCCCTTCTTAGCAGCACTTAGAGGGAATCCAATAAATGTCTGTTAAAAGAATGAGTGGAGAATGGGAAGCAGGCAAGACTATGGCATAAAGACACACTGCAGGCTCTGCAGAGGGAAAAGCCTGAGTCAAGACACAGGCAAAATCTATAAAATTATGAACCAAAGGGGAAAAGAAAATGCCGTTTGGTCACCAAGTCCCAAAACACTGGGCTGGGGAGGCTCCCTTTGATATTTCAGATTTTAGAGCAATAAACTTACAAGACTCAGCAATTAAGAAGTAAGCTAAAGAGGATACATAAATGAAAGGGGATGGATATCAAAAAGTTTGGACAGTTTTGCAAGTGACAGTGTCATAAAAGACCACCAAATGAGGCCTGGATGACAGGAAGGGGAAGGCCAAGGAAGATCCACTAGCCAGCCCCTTTTTCCAAGGTTGTAGTCTTATCAGTCTGGGTTTAATTCAATATGAATAGAAGTAACTGCCATGTTTTTGTTTTAAGCTGAGAGCTTCACTAGGTGCTTTATCCTCCCCACTTTACTTGGTGGACATTCCCATTGTACTGGTCAGGGAGCGCAGGCTTGAGAGTCTAACTGACCAGCTGAAGGTCACATTCGGTGAGGGGATGAGCGAGGGGATGAAAGCAGTACTGTCACCAGGGCCTTGCTCCTACCTTCTGTCCTGACCCTAATTAATACTCACGTCCCAAACCTTAGGGAAAATGGCAAAACTTGCCTTTAGCATTTACTTCTCCATCATTTTACCCTTTTCGGTGGTCCCTACCCAGGATCACT
Organism: Cervus elaphus; assembly: GCF_910594005.1. Taxonomy (NCBI): domain Eukaryota; kingdom Metazoa; phylum Chordata; class Mammalia; order Artiodactyla; family Cervidae; genus Cervus; species Cervus elaphus. The sequence continues at coordinate 65,646,996 of NC_057825.1, read as the reverse complement.
CCCTGGACTAGAGTCCCTTTAGAGAGAATGAAAGCTGATAAGTCATTAACACCTTAGCATGAACTAGCTAATGACCCTATGGGGATGCCACTGAAGTTTGTGAGGTGCAAATATTTTGACCAGAGGCCCTCTCCTCCCCCTCCAATCCCAGACTCAGAGCTGCAACTCTTGGGTCCATGCTGGCTAATGAGCATGTACAGGCGGAGGAGCTCGATAAAGATGAACTGATTTATTGATCGATGGGAGCGCAGCTGAGCTTAATCTTCCCTTGCAGCTGCTCCTTTCCTTCCACATCTCTGAAGAAGTGTGTTGGCCCCGCCCAACATCCTCATGCATAGCCCACCCCATTCTTTTTGAACTGGGCCTTAGTGGGAATATGGTGTGAAACTAATCGGTGGCAGAGAAACATATTATAGCCACTACACATGAGCCCTTGGCATGTGGCTAGTCTGCACTGAGATGTATAAAATACATATAAGATTTCAAAGATTTAGTATGATGAGAAGGATTTAAAGATACCTTATTTATATATTTTATATTGATGCTGTTTATAATAGATAATATTAAATTCAACTGTCTTCCCTTTTTAAAAATGAAGCTACTACAAAATTTAAAATTGATTGCATAGCTCACAGTATATACTTACTGGGCAGTGCTGCTTTTGACCCAGGGTGTTTTTGTTCATTATTTTATTTAATCCTCACAACTATTACAGGAGGTAGGTGCCATTATCACCCCTGTTTTCTTCATGAAGACACTGGAATCAAAAGTTGGTAACTTGCCCAAGGCCACGAAGCTACTAAGTTGCTGACTTGAGATCTGAACTCAGGTCCCGCCGACTCCATGACCATACTCTCTTTCCACTTTATGCTACTATATTGACATCCTCTGTGGGGAATTGCTGCTATGTTGAAAAATGCTGGAGGAAGGAGCACAAGAAATGATTGTGGAAATGCTGACAGTGGCTAAATGACATGATTAAAAATGCAACAAGGCCTCTGAAGTATGTGCTGTTGGGGCAAGAATGGACAGTGAATCTGGCTCCAAGTTTGACTGCAAAATCTATGCTCTCAGAAAAAGGAAACTGCAAACCTGGAACCTTGGAAATGCATATCACTCAGGGAATTTTAAGATTTCCAAGATGGTGAGGCATGTCAGGCATAGAGCTTCCCCGGGTCTGGGCTCTGTGGCTTGGTTTAGGTCAAAGCAGAACTCTTACCTCATGAAAAGCTTTAACACAGACACCTTCTGTGGGGTTGTTTGGTGGGATTGTTGATAAGCAGAGAGGGGAAGGGCAGTTAGGAGCTGTTCTAGGGACAGTTGCCCAAGCCCCCTGGATTCTGGCTCCACACAACTGACTCATAAATATGTGCATGCTCAGTTGTGCCCGACTCTTTGTGAGGCCATGGACTCATGGTGGGTGTATCCCACCAGGCTCCTCTGTCCTTGGGACTTTCAGGCAAGAATACTGGAGTGGGTTGTCATTTCCTCCTCCAGGGGAATCTTCCTGACCCAGGGATCGAAACCAAGTCTCCTGAATCTCTTGAATTGGCAGGCCGATTCTTTACCATCGAACTACCTGGGAACTGCTTTACTTGACTCAAGAAGGCATTTCTTTTCTTTCTTTCTTGTCCTTTCTTTCCCTCCCGCTCTCCTTTCTTTCCCTCCTTCCTTTCTTTCCTCTCTCTCCCTCCCTTTCTCCCACTCTCTTTCTCTTTCTTCCTCCTAGTTAATGTAGTGAGGGAGGCCTGGACCTGTTTGAAAGGGGTTCTCCCTCACATTTCCCAGTGCACATAAAGCCTCCTCTTGTCCTGCCCTGCCCTCCATGGCTCCGTGTGGAGAGCATATTGCTTCCTCTGGCTTCAGTACATGCTGGGGGCATCTCCAAGTCAGGCTGTAGGGGACTGAGGGTTGCAAGTTGTGTTAGGGTGGTTTCTTCATCCACGGATTGTCTGCCTGGCACTCACACTTAGGGAAAGAAAAGGCTGCCCTAGGCTGTAGAGGGAGGTGAGATGGATGACAGGCCTTCCGCTCTCTGAGTTCAATAAATAAGTGCAAACCCCCAAATAACATTCAGTTGAGAAGATTCATGTGATGTGAGGTAAATGGCCTGTACAAATGTCCTATTGCGGGGAGAAGGGAGCCATGGAAGTGATTTTACCTGCCCACAGGGAAGAGAAACCAGAATTGGAAGGGAAGTGATTGACTTGTAATTACACTGACTGGGGACCCTGGGGTTGTGACCACAGAAAATTACTCAAGTTTTCCATAGCCCTAGAGCAAGGTGGCCTGGTGGTAAAGAATCTGCCTGCAATGCAAGAGACTGGTAGGAGATGCGGGTTTGATCCCTGGGTCAGGAAGATCCTGTGGAGAAGGAAATGGCAACCTACTCCACTATTCTTGCCTGGGAAATCCCATGAACAGAGGAGCCTGGCAGGCTACAGTCCATGGGATGCAAGAGTTAGATATGACTGAGCGACTAAACAACAATAATCACATCAAAACCCCCAAAGCCCAAGCCTCCAAAGCAAGTTGGTTGCAGTCACCTCTGGTCTCTAACGAGGAGGTGGGGTATGTGAAGTGGGCAGTAGAATGCTGGCCAGCTCAAGAGGGTCAGGGTGAAGTTGTTGATGGGCCTATTTCAGGGACCTACCACCCAGGACCATGGGAGGCCATGTGGGGTCAGGGGATGAGTCAGAAAGGGAATGTTTTTCATGCAAAAACTGTAAAGAAAATGTGAGGCTCCCATCCTTCCAGCTTCCAAGGAGTTTGGAGCGGTGTGGTGGGACCCAGTGTTTAAGACGGACTAATGAATGACTCGTAGCTCAAGCCGCGGTCCCTTCAGTTCTGTATTTGGAGTCTGGGAGAGACATCCAGCAGTGACTTGAGGGGGTGCAGCCATTCTTGTTGACCTCAGAAGGCTGGGCCTGCCCTTCCAGATACACCCTAACAGGTGTGTGTGTGTTAGTCACTCAATCATGTCCGACTCTGCGACCCCATGGACTGTAGCCCACCAGGCTCCTCTGTCCATGGAATTTTTCAGGCAAGAATACTGGAGTGGGTTGCCATTCCCTTCTCCAGAGGATCTTCCCAACCCAGGGACCAAACCAAGGTCTCCTGCATTGTAGACAGATTCTTTACCCTCTGAACCACCAGGGAAGCCCAATAGACCTACCTGCTGGGAATCCATCCAGCCCTTTGCAGACCCACTCTATTTCTAATGAATTCCTTTTGTAGTACTGTTAACAGCAAGGGCTGTGACCAGTTAGGGGGTAGAGTTAGGTTGGGTAGGTCAAGAAAGGCATCTTTCGACCACAGGTTGCTGCACTAGGTATCTGGTATAACCTGTGGCTCTCTTCCAGGTGCCTCAAGAGAACAAGGCAGGTGTAGCTCTGAAAATTCCCAACTCCCATCAACCCCAGTAATTCCATCAAAATTCTTGCCAGATTTAAATAAGAAGATAAATTAATAAACTTGAGTCTTCTCTTGGTGTCTTTTCCCAGCCCACCCACCAAGTAGTTATTACAAGTGAATATCTGAAAGCTGTCAACGATGGTTTTGCCATTATGTTTTTTGAAGGTCCATTCACTCTATTTCCTCTGAAGTAAGTAGCAGTTGTGGGAGAGACTCATGGAACCAAAGGCCTTGCAGGTGCCCCAACCTCATTTAGATCCTTCCCTCCTCGGCAGTGCCAGTGACTCATCCATTGCATTACATCAGTTCCGCCAGCAAAATGCATACATTTCCCCTTTTCTAATAAAGCCAGCATATTATTTTAGGCTGCATAGATGAGCCTTCTAGAACCCAGACAAAAGCTGAATGAAGTTTGTCATTTGATGCCATTTCCAGTAAAAGCATTGAAATGACAGCAATGATTTCAAAGCCCCATAGTGAGATGCCCAAATTGTATCTGGAATATAAAAGGGCTTAAAAGTTAAAACTCACTCAGAATCTCCCTTCATCTCTCTGTTCCACCTCTTCCTCAGAACTGAATGGAAAGTAAACCCCCCACAGATCCAGCTCCATCACAGTGTTAGCAAGCAAAGTGCAGAGCAGGTCACAGTATTTCTAATTCAGATTAATGACCCCATTCAGCCCTGTCTCCTTAGCAGGAAATTAGAAAGTGTAGGAAGGAGCAAATAGTGATTCATAATGCGTGACTCTGTGTATTGGCAGTTGTGCTCGTTAAAAGCTAAGATATTGTTTTGATATAAAATAATTGAGTCTGACTTATTTATGGGATAAAGTGTTTTCCGTAATGTGAGCTCCCTTTTACAAAGCCAGATGCTTGAAGGACAGAAGAACTGGCCTTTGCCCGATTTGTGTTTGCTGCAGTTCTGTCAGAAACGGTAATTTAGGGTAATAGGCGGGTGGGCTGTTGTGAGTTTTTGGTACTCTGCTCTTGATTCTGTATCTCTTCTTCCTCCCATGGTCATCTCTTCCCACCAGGGCTGAGTCACCACCTTCTGTTCTCCACCCTCCACGCTCACTTCTTCAGGTAAAGTATTTAATTAGGGGGTTTCATTTGTCGTCTGTTTGTGTTCAGCCATGACCTTTTCTCTGAGTCTTATTATCTCCCCTACTTCTCTGTGTGTGTATACACACACACACACACACACAAACGCGTGCGCACTCGAGCACACACACACACTTCCACTAGATTCACAGAGACAGACTCATCGTCATTCTCCTGTAAATTCCTTTCCTTCTGTAAATCCTCATTCATAGCCATGCATATCCATTCTTTCCCTCTTTTGACCTCCATATCTTGTCTGTCACCAAGAGCTTCCCTTTCCTCTTTGGATTCAATTCTTTCCTCCATTTGCACATTCAATATGTAAGCTTGACTCAGGCTCTTGTTTAGGAGAGAGAAATGATTTTTTTCAATAAAAATCATGCAAAGCTCTGTCTCCGGGCATGCCTAATAAACCTTTCCTATGAGGATGTATTCTTTGTTTTCTGCTCCAGGGAACATGTCTATTCTCAAATCTCACACCAAAATAGTGTTGATGAGAAACTGAAAAAGTTGGATGAGCTTTAGAAGTAATTGCATCTGAGAAGTCATTTCTGAGCCTTGGTGTTTATTAGAAAGTAGATTCCTGTTAAATCTGAATTTCATCTACCACTCTCCTCTTGCACACACCCCTCTGCCACTAGTCTCCTTGCTTTTCTTCGAATTCACTTTTTTTCATTGAGCACATTTCTCAGGGCCTTTGCACTTCCTTTTTGGAACTCTCTTCACCAAGATGCTTACACTGGCTTGTTCTGATGGGTATTATCTCCTCAGAGAGGTGAACACACTAAGAGTCCTCTATCTGCCCATTTTTCAAATCACCTGTTACATTTTGAATTTATTATTTCCTGTCAGTTGTCCTTCCTAGATAGCACAGTGAGGGCAGAGATTTTTGTCTGTTTGGCTTACAGCTTTATTCTCAGACCTAGAAAGAAGTGTTACACATGGAAGTCACTTCAGCAGTGTCTGCTGAATCCATGCCTAAGAGTTGGATCAGAAGTCAGGAAGCCTCATTTAAAACAGTATTTTTTACAGTGTGGTCTCTGGACCTGCAACTTCGGCATCACTTGAGAAATTGTTAGCAATGCAAATTCTTGGGCCTCCTACAAGTCCTGTTAAATCTGAAAGTGGAAGGCAGTTGTATGAGTTTCAACAAGCCCTCCGGGAGACTGACACTGGGTAAAGCTTGAGAACCACTGCTCTAAGACGTTGCTAGGGTGCCATGTTATCTTTTGCACTTACTACTGTTTATCAAGGCAGGAAAAAAAATCTCGCAACCCTTATGTTCAACATTTACACTAATCTTAGGCTATTCCCTGCTTGTTTCAGGTCCATTGGATCAGGAAGCTGGCTTGTCCTGTGGTCCTCAAGTTCCGGAAGAACTCAGTACGCATTTGTTGGCTGGTTGATTTTGCAATATTCTTTGTATATTCCTTTTTTTTTTTTTTCTAGCTCTAAGTGATATATGGAATTTTATAGTCTTCCATTTAGAGTTAGTACAGGTATGGTGTTATTGTTGTTGTTTAGTCCCTAAGTTGTAGTCCTCCAGGCTTCTCTGTCTGTGGGATTCTCTAGCAAGAATGCTGGAGTGGGTTGCCATTTCCTCTTCCAGGGCGTCTTTCTGACTCATGGATCGGAGCTGCATCTCCTGCATTGGCAGGCGCCGAGTCACCAGGGAAGCCCGTGTTTGTTATTAGCATATGGAAATTACACTGATTAAAAATATGTGCATGTTGGCTAATTTTAACTCATTGCTTTATTACTTGCTAGATATGTGTTAAAGAAGTTAAAATCATGGGTTTAGGAGTTGGATTTGGGCTGGGTCAGGCCTTAATTGGTAAAAATGGGCAATAATATCTGCCTTGGAGAATTAATAGCACTGGCACACAGTGCATACTCAAAGTAGCTATTATTAATAATGATAATATTGGCCTTTTTATAGCTTATAGTGTGTAACATTTATTATCTTGGTGTGTGTGTGTATAAGTGTCGTTATTATGGCAGAAAGAAGATAGTGGAAAGTGTATTTTAGAACACTGTTTCTCACAAAGAGTTCTCAAGACCAACAGCAACAGCATACCTCAGAATTACTAGAGATACAGATTTCTGCCCCACACCCCCAGATCTGCTCAAACAGATATAGAAGTGTGGGCTGACTGCCATCTGTTTTAACAAGTCCTTCAGGTAGTTCTGAAGCATCCTAAACCTTAGGAACCCTGCTTTAAAGTCACATACACACAAACACACACCCTCACACTCTCCATTTGGTGTGGCTCTTTGGGGAACAGATCTATTAACAGATAAAAAGGACCCTGGAGGCCAATATCTAGAGAATTCCTGCTGAGGGGCAAGTTCATAGGACCTGAGTCATTTGAATTTGGGAGAGAGACCCAATTCCTGGTTTGCATATCAAACTCATGCAGTGGCCTAGCTTTCTGACAGGTCTTTGAAAAATGAGGTCCCCAGTAACAGCCCTCTCTCCCTCCAATATTTCCTGGCCTGCAGCAATTAAACTGCTGAGCAGAAACTGGGCCTGATGGTCTGTTAACCCTTTGTCAGCTGAAGCACAGAAGCAATTTGTTTTGCTGGAGAGATTTTCTTCTCAACTTCTTTTCCTCCCACTGCACTACAAAGGAAAACTGTCTCCTTAAACATCTCCTTGTCGAGCTGCTGCATCTGTGTGATTGAAACAGCCGGGTCAGAGATCAACGGAGGTGAAAGGTCATCACAAACTAAATGCAGCTGCTGAATCTCCTTGTGCTTCTCCTTGGTGTCATGAAGACAAATAGCGTTAAAAAAAAATTTCTCCCAATGAGTTCTCATTTTCTCCTTTCTCATCGCCCTTCAAGCATTTCTTAATGAACTACAGCTCAATCATCTATGAGCATGGTGGTTTTACATCTGAGCACAGCCTATCCAGAAACCATCAGAACTGAGTCAATTAAGATAGCTTTCTGAGTGCTTTTTTCTTGTGTTATTAAGTTTGGGCTTTTAAGTTGGCTTTTAAGTCCAAGTCCTCATTGTTACCATTTACAACAATATCAAACAAACACGCCATGTCCAGCCACGACAGACACAGTCCAGGAATGACAGACACCGGGCAAGCACTTCCTGGTTACTGATCATTGTGCTGTCTGTCTTTTACATACATCCCTTGTTTCTTTTTGCTCACGTGTGCTTTATAGATTTTTCTCTGGAAATTTTGAATTTTAGACCAACACCTTCCACCGTCTAGGCAGGGATTTCTCAGGGAAACCCAGCCAAAATGAATGTGCATATAAACAAAAGGAAATTGGGATCATAATCTTATTTAAACCACGTCTGTTAAAACCGAATAACCCTTTATTAAGAAAAGACAATCCTGTTTTTCTACTTCTCCATTTCTAAAGGCAAGAAGAGTTTTAAATCTGACAAACAGAATAGAAACCATCCAAAAATATTGAAATGAATACTTCTTTAATGACAAGAACCCTAGTATTCAACCCAAGCTGATTTTTAATGAGTTCTTCATGGTGTTCAACATAGTGCTTTGCTCACTGTAGATATCCAACACCTTTTTCAGGCTCAGTATTGCTTACAAATATGAACTTTAGCCTTAAAAAATATAGTAACTGGAACTGAGATATAAGGGATGGAGATAGCTGATTTTATGGTAAAATGAGAATTTATTCATCAAATTTGGGTTTGGACTGTGTTAGTGCAGATGATGGAAGAAGGAATTGTATGTGAAGCAGCTAATGTGGATCCGCACTTGTCACATAAGGGCTCCATGAGGGTGATTTTTCTTTTCTCCGTCTCCAGTGAGTGATGGCACATCTACAAACCAAGGGACAGCTGTGCTAGAATGGTCAGAAATCAAAACTGGAATCAGGGGTTTCCCCTTTTGGCCCATGGTCCTCTGTAGGCAGGATTGGGGGGAGGAGTGAGGAAAGATTTGCAGAGTTGCTATAAAAGATTTAAAATTTATGTGTGCACAGAACTTTTCATACAGATGAATTAAACACTGTCTCTTACACAGAGTTTCTCCTCTTTCTCAAATATCTATTTGTACAGTATTGTGGCAAATATATACATATTTATCTATAATAACTACAAAATGAATTGTAGTTTTTGCCATCCTTCATCTTCTCAACTGCTATTCAGTGATGTCTAAGATATGTTTTGAATAGAAAAGCTTTCTTCCTGTGGAAAAACAGAAGGAACGTCTGTTCTACAGCATGTGTTAGAACGGTCAGAAATCAAAACTGAAGTCAGGGGTTCCCCTCCTTGGCCCATGGTCCTCTGCAGGCAGGCAGGATTGTCCCTTGTCCTCTAAGACAAGGCTTCCCAGGTCTTGTCCTAGGACCTGTGGTACCTATTTGCCGTGCAACTGCTCTGCATCCCTGACCCTCTGGATTAGAATCTCCTAGGCAGGGAACTAGCAATCTTCTTTGTAACAAACTTCCTGATGTCAGTTTTCCCATGTATTGAAATTTGAGAATCCTGGGCTTAAGGGAATTGGAAAATATCTTAACACCAACAGGAGTCAGCTTCAGGAGGCTAAAGCTTTGGGGTTTTTTTGTGTTTTACCTGAAAACAGAATATTTCTTTCCCATTTAAATCCTTGAATACTATCCAAGAGCTTGCTAGAATATCTATCAATCACGTCAGATAGTCTAATGACAATTTTCAAGCACCGTATCCCTGCTGGATAAAACCAAAGAACAATGGTTCTGGATCGTCTACAGATGAGGTTTAGTCACATAACTATTTGCCTTTGTTGAGATGCGCTGAAATACCATGTGAATTAAATTACACTGGGCAGGGGAGCCGGACTGCAGATCTGAAATCATTAGGAGCTCCTGGGAGCATTCACCTGATTTGTGTGTATTTAAATATAATCGTCAATAAAATTAGGAAACCTTTACCACCATCTGTGTTGCCATAGCAAAGTGCAGGGGCAGCAAATATGTGGTCTATGTTTTTACTTCCTCCCCACCCCCACGAGCTTGCATGGCAGCTAGACATGTCTAATCAATTCTAGCAATCCTTCCTCTTAAGTCAGGATATTTATGCCTCAGAATCCTGTGCTCCAGGCAGCTCTTAGCAGATGAGATGATGGACAATGAAACCTACTTGTTTCATCTGGGCTGGTGAAGTGCATGGGTTTGGCATTCATGGGTTTGGGGGTTCAGATCCCAGTCTTGCCACTTAGAGGCTGTGAGACAACACAAGATACTTAAGATATTTAGGTACTCTTACAGCCTCATTCTCCTCATTTGCACAAGTGGGATTATAGTCCCATCTCCCAGGATTGTTGTGAAGGTGACAGAAAGAATGTATGTAAATTGCTTAGCATTCCTAGTACATAGTGAGTACTCAATAAATTGTAGGTGTGGTTATTTTTAATTTAGCTTGATGTGATGAGCACAAGGAGAAAGAGGCTTGTTTTGTGGGGCCATTTGAGTTGCACAGAGCAAGCATGGAGGATTGCATTAGTAGAGTACTTCCTTACTGCAGCTCTCTCTCTGGACTAAGGCCCACATTTATGGAGGTCTTAACAGTTACAGAAAGTGTTCTAAGCACTTTATGAGGAGTAACTAATTTAATCCTCACAAGAACCCAGTGAGGTAGATGTTCTTATCCCCAGTTTATAGATGCAGCACCTGAGGCATAAAGAGGTTGAGTGACTCCTAAGGGATGGAATTAAGTATGTGACATTTAAAATGAGGACTCAGTCAGGAGCCTCCCTGGGAACTTGTGAAGATGCGAATTCTCAGGTCCTGTCCAGGACTCCCTGGATCAGAAATGCTGTGGGTGAGCCCAGAAATCTCTGTTTTAACAAACCCTCCAGGTGATTCTGAGGTACATCAAGCTTTTAGAACCACGATCCAGAAAGCAAGGGAGCTTTGACGGGACAAGAAGTCAGGAGCGAGGAGGGCAGTTAAAGACGCGTATTCCTGCTGAGGGAGGGTGAGTGCCGTGTCAGAACTTTGATGCCTGTTTGTACCTTCCAGTATTCATCCTGGAATTCGGTGATTTTTCCCCCTGCTTATGAGGAAAATTGGTTGATTTGTGCTATTGGTTGTTTTACTCTGTGTTACAATTCCCCTAGAACAAATAAGAAACTGCTTGTCTGTCTCAATTGTACGTGAGCTAGTATGAAAGGCACCTACATCGCTTTCAAATCCATGCTCGCCTCAATTTATACCAGAAACCTGAGTTTCCATGCTCTCCTCAATTTATACCAGAAACCTGAGTTTCCGTATTTCATTACTTGCAAATTTCAATTCAGTAGCTGCTGACCAGTTCAATAACTTCTGACCATCTAGGAAGGTTTTGAACTTTGTCTGCTGTAAGAATTTGTAAAGGCCTTGTTGGAAATCTGAGGCATATAATAAAAATCTAAATGTGTGTGGAGTCCAGTGCTAAGGCCTGCCAAGTCATTTCTTTATTGACTCGTCATAATGGCCTTAATGTTGCAGGCACAGTCATCATTATCTCAGCGCAGATGAGGACACTCATCAGCCCTTTACTTAAACTTACTGACCCTTAGTTTTGCAAGTACCTAACCTACGGAATGGAGAAGGTAATGGCACCCCACTCCAGTGCTCTTGCCTGGAAAATCCCATGGACGGAGGAGTCTGGTAGGCTGCAGTCCATGGGGTCGCTAAGAGTCGGACACGACTGAGCGACTTCACTTTCACTTTTCACTTTCATGCATTGGAGAAGGAAATGGCAACCCATTCCAGTGTTCTTGCCTGGAGAATCCAAGGGATGGGGGAGCCTGGTGGGCTTCCGTCTATGGGGTCGCACAGAGTCGGACACGACTGAAGTGACTTAGCAGCAGTAGCAACCTACGGAGGGTTTGAGCAGCAGGGCCAGGATTCAGTGGAAGGAGGGAGGAAAGTGATTCTTTCTGATTCCTGCCATCTCTTCAACAGATTTGTCCCGCTCCTGTAAACATAAGCTGGTAATACACAAATGCGTAGTCAGAACAAAAAATTTAAAAAGACAGAACAAATCCCAGCTGGACGTTGATCTGTGTCTCTGGGATTCAGCTTGGTGTTCTCCTTCATTTTGGCCATGCAGACCTTCCATAGCTTGCTTTTTACTTCTCTAGTGCCAACCCTGTTTTTGACAATTGTTTAACTTCCTATATGCATTCTAGACTTTTTCTTTTTTAAAAAAAATTTATTGGAGTACAATTGATTTACAATGTTGTGTTAGTTTCAGGGGTACAGCAAAGTGATTCTGCTGTACATACACATATATCCACTCTCTTGTAGATTATTTTCCCATGTAGGCTGTTACAGAGTATTGAGTAGAGATCCCTATACTGCGCAGCATGTTCTTATTAGTTATTTTATATATAGTAATGTATTTATCAGACTTTCTTTTTCTAACGACCAATTTTGGACCTTTATTCCCCGGCCCCCTGTTCAGTGTCCTCTGGCCAGGCTTATGGGATGCACCTGGGGCCCACGCAGTGCATTTGTAGTGGGAGTGTTGCTGAGTTCTAGCACCTGCCAGGGGAGTAACCCTCGTCAGGAGGGAGGGGATCAGATGCCTAGCATGATGGAAACTTACCAGCTCCCAAGATCTTGGCAGTGGGTCTGAAACTTCAGAATCTCTACCAATCAGCTGGAGTTAAAATGCAGATTCTTAGCTTCTGCTCTCCCCCTATTCTGATTCAATAGGTCTGAGGTAGAGCTCAGGAATCTGCATTTTAATAAGCATATGAACATTCTGTATGCCTCATCGTGAGAAACAGAGGTTTGCTGGTGGTAACAGGGGTATCTGACCATGTCATATCCAGCCTTTGAATGGCAGAGAAATTGAGGGGGGTGGTAAACCAATGTCCAAACTGGGAGAGTGAGGCAGAATATAGGAACCAGGGGAACAAGACAGTAATCTATATCCTCCCACCTTACCTCCCTTCGTCTGTCCCTTCCCCACTGCCTTCTCTCCCAAAAGGCGTTTCTAAAGATTCTCTGATAAGGCCACTTCATTATACACAAAACAACTTTCAACAGAGCTATGCCAAGAGTGGGGAGGAAGGGGTCTGGAGGGCTCTCTCCAGGCCGACCTCTCTTCTACTTCATCCCTTGAGGTAGGTAGCTCCTAAGGTATGTCCATAGATTCTTTAAATTTCCCTCGGGATTAGTTTCAAACTACTCTTAATCTAAACCCCATTTTATGGGCTACCTGGTGGCTCAGACAGTAAAGAATCCACCTGCAATGCAGGAGACCCGGGTTCAACCCCTGGGTCAGGAAGATCATCTGGAGGAGGGAATGGCAATCCATTCCAGTATACTTGCCTGTAAAATTCCATGGACAGAGGAGCCTGGCGAGCTTAGTCTGTGGAGTCACAAAGAGTCGGGCATGACTGAGCAACTAACACAACAACAAAAAGCCCCATTTTAAAGATGAAGAAATTGAGGCCTAGAGAGGTGAAGAGGCTTGTGTAACCTGACTGAGGCATAACTAGATGATTACCCTCATGTACTCATTTTCAAGCCACTGAAATTTCCAAGCTGTGTTCATTAAAACATCAGTGTCCAATGTGGGTTCCTTAGGTATTCTGGGGGACAAAAGGGTGAACTGTGGCTTTATGAGTAAGTCTGGGAACACTGGGTGCAACCTATGTAAGTAGGTTTCTTTGTGGTAGGATGTCACAGATCCTTGGATATTCTAATGTGAACTGTGAACTATCTCCAATAAAGGTAGTGGAGGTAGAGTTTTCCAAACTCATTTAATAACAGACACTGCCCCCACCCCTTGGAACATATTATCAGCCTCTCAAAGGACACTACTGTAAAGAAAACTGAGAGTTGCTGTAATACTCTGCGTTGCCCTGAGAAAAACCGCAGAGAGTCCGTAGTCACTACATATCAGAGTCTCAGGAGGCTATGAATTCACACAGACTTGCTCTGGACCAACCCCCTCTGACACCTGAACTCCACACCGGGGCTCCAGGTGGATCAGTGTGACCAGTTCTCATGAGAAGGAAGCCACAGGTCAGGAGCAGTTGTGAGCTGGGTGACAGAGTGGCTGGTGGCATGGGTGTCAGCCCCACCCACCTTTAGATGCAGAAGTTCAGGCCTCTGAGTCGCTTAGCTTGAAGGACAGCATTGAATGTGTCAGGGAGGCAACACTAGCTCAGTGTTCAACTGAAGACACAAGGACTGCTATGGCCAAGGCTCAAGCCACGGGGGAGGCAGTACCGGGGAACACTCCCTACCTCCTGCCTTTGGAGCAGACACATTACCAGGGAAATCAACTGAGCCAGTCGGTGCTGACACATCAGTCAGAGTCCAGTCCCCAGTTCAGAGGGCAGGAGCTGACTAGCTGGTCAAGGAGAAATTATGGTGGCAACTTTGCCTTCTTTTCTGACCATTTTGCAAGCTGTGTCTATGATTTGTGGACTTTGTAGTCCATCCTTCTAAGGCTACCTACAAGTGGTCTTTATAGGTTCTGTCTTTAGGTGACCCAGAGACTTGGTAGCAAAAGAGGGATGGAGGTGAGGCAGGCATCAGAGTCTGGAAACACAGAAAGTGCAGGTCAAACCAACAGCTATTAGATCTCTGTGGTATAACCCTGGTTCTGAAGCAGATCACCTAGCAAGTGTCCCTCCCCAGAGAGGGCATGAGCTGAGCCACCGTGAAGGAGGGTTTATGCAGCTGGAGAAAGTGACTGTAGGGTGGCATGTCCTGTAGGCACTCGACCAGGGTAAGGCTGAATGGCCTTGCAGCCCAGATTAACCTTTAGGTTTAACAACAGACCAAGCCTAGGAAGCTCCCATGTCTTTCTGAATAACCATGCACTGAATAAAAGTTGGTTCCAGATCTGATTTCATTTTAATCTTTAGTGAGTTTTTTTTTTTGTCTGATTAAAAAATAAATATATGTCCACTATTATTGACAGTTGCCAGTATATTGTTGAGAGCAACATCTTAGGAGATTGAGTTTGAGCCCAGAACTCACAAGCTATGTGACTTTGGGCAAGTCACTTACCATTTCCTTTTCTGTAAAATGAGAAAAATAATCATATCTGCCTCAAGTGGTTGTCATGAGGATTTAATAAGATAATGAATTAATGAAGTAATAACCATAGCAATGTGCTTGGCATATAGTAAGCACTTAGATTTTAGCTAATATTAGCATATTTATGATAATCTCATCAACCTAGATGTATAGTCTATTAATGCTTTCATATATTCCCTTTCACTCTCTTAATCATGTGTTTATGTTTTTAAATAGGTAGACTCGTATTAGACACTTTGTGCCAGCTCTTTTCAATTACTTTTCTATCCTAGGTTCTGAGTTTATATGGTATAGAGGTAAGAAGACTGGCTTGAGAATAAGCAGACCTGGGTTAGAATTTAGCTTTACCACTTGTATCCCCAACTGTGTGACTCTGGAAAAGTGACTTGAACTTTCCAAGACTCAGTTTCTCGGCTGAGTTGATATGATAATTGTTAACTTACAAGGATGTTAGGAGAGTTAGTAAGGTGAAAAATTAAAGGCTGAGGTCGAGACGTGGTACATAGTAATTAACAACATGGGGACAAAAAGTACAATAATTTTTCTGAACTTCCAGGGAATGTTTCAACTGTATGTCTCCACTTACTGGAAAGTCTCTTAAAATGTCTGTGGAAAGATTGATGACTTGCTGGAACATTATTTTCTGTATGATGAACAAGATTGTTCAGTGTTCTCTTTTTCTGTGCCCCAGCCCTCAGCCAAATTGCCTCTAAGTTTACTGATGCAGGACCTTGGGTCACAAAGTTTCTCTGAGCTTTTCCTCACATGTTTTCTCTGATTCCTGAGAAAAAGATGAAAGTACCTGCCTGAGGCAGAGGCATGAAATGAGCACAGGTCTCCAGAAATCAGTTCTAGGACAATGACCTATCTACCGCTCAGCAGTGCTTAAGAATGGATCAGCACCCTTCCCATTAAGAGTCAATAGTCCTGAACCACACTATAGTGTGGTCTTTAGTTTACTAATTTTGAGTTTTTAATTATTTAATAAGCAGTACACAGGTCATGTAGTTCATTTTATACTGTGTCTGATCTCATCCATCCTTTTTTGATGTGTAAATAAAGTCTTCAGTCAATAAAACCGTATGAAAAAAAAAATGTAATGTAAAAGCAACCCTACAGAATGGACTTTTAAAAGACAACATGAATGGACCTAGAGGGTATTATGCTAAGTGAAGTTAGTTGGAGAAAGACAAATGCTGTATGATTTCACTTATATGTGGAATCTAAAATCAAAACTAATGAGTGTATGTAACAAAAGAGAAACAGTTACAGAAGCAGAGAACAAAGAGGTGGTTGACAGAGGAAAGGAAACTGGGGGAGGAAAGAAATAGATGAGAGAGATTAAGAGGTACAAACTTCTAGTTGCAAAATAAACGAGTTATGGCTATGAAATGTATAGCATGGGGGATATGTCAATAAGTAAAGTTTCTGTATGGTGACATAGCATCATTAGACTTGTGATGGTCATTTTGAAATGTATAGAAACCTGTAATGAACTAACATTATAGCAACTAACATAGTGTGGTCTGTCAATTATACTTCAAAAATAAACATACGAAACAACTCTTAGGAAAAAAAAAAGAGAGATCAGATTTGTGATTATCAGAAGTGAAGAGAGGGGGAGGGAGATGTTGGATGAAGGCAGTCAAAAGATAGGAACTTTCAGCTGTAACATAAATAAATACTAGAGTTTTTTTTTTTTTTTTCTGCACCAGGTATTTCTCTCGTTGCTGCGAGCAGGGGCTCCTCCTTGCGGTGTGTGGGCTTCTCACTGCAGCGGCCTCTCTGACTTGGAGCACAGGCTCTAGGCACTCAGGCTTCAGTAGTTGCTGCATGTGGGTTCAGCGGCCGCAGTGCACAGGCTTAAGTGCCCCACAGCGTGTGGGATCTTCCTAGATCAGGAACTGAACACTGTCCCCATCATAGGCAGGTGGATTCTTAACCACTGGACCATCAGGGAAGTCCCAGGACTAGGAACTTATAAGATGAATAAGTACCACATAATAAATATATATAAAGTTAAGAGAGTAAAGCCTAACATTTCTTATCACAAAAAGATTGTCTTTCCTATTTTTTTAATTTCATAACTATATGAGATACTGGCTGTTCACTAAACTTACTATGATAATCATTTCATGATGCACATAATTCAAATCATAATGCTGTACATCTTACACTTATACAATTATCATTGTTTAGTTGCTCAGTTGTATCCAATTCTTTGAGAGCCCATGGACTATACTCCTCCAGGCTCCTCTGTCCATGGGATTTCCCAGGCAAAAATACTGGAGTGTGCTGCCATTTCCTTCTCCAGGGGAATCTCCCCAAGCCAAGGATCATACCCATGTTTCCTGCTTGGCAGGTGGATCCTTTACCACTGAGCCATCTGGTGCAGTATGATAATTATATCTTGATAAAAGTCAGAAAGATGGCTCAGTGGTAGAGTCCAGCTGCC
Organism: Cervus elaphus; assembly: GCF_910594005.1. Classification (NCBI taxonomy): domain Eukaryota; kingdom Metazoa; phylum Chordata; class Mammalia; order Artiodactyla; family Cervidae; genus Cervus; species Cervus elaphus. The sequence goes on along the minus strand of NC_057825.1, from coordinate 65,630,003 downwards.
AAGCAGGTGACCTGGTTTTGATCCCTGGGTCAGGAAGTTCCCCTGGAAAAGGATATGGCAACCCACTCCAGTATTCTTGCCTGGAGAACATGACATCATAAAAGGAAATTAGTAAAGCTAAAGTAATGGACTGGAAAGAAATGGAAATGTTAGCAAGATGGCAGAACAGGAGGCCTTGTCTCCAGTCCTTGTTCCCCATAGAAACACGAATTTGGCAACCATTCATGGACCAAAGTGCCTCTGTCAGGAGCTTAAGGATCCAGGGAGGAGGCTGTGACACCCTAGTGGAGTCCAATATTGAGGAAAGGTGACTTGAGAAGGTGGGCTAATGGTCCCAGGAGCAGGCCCACTAAGTGTGGACCTGACCGCAGATATGGAGGCAGCCCCATGGTCTGGCTCTAGTCCCACTTGTCCAGGGACTTGATGGCCTCAGTCATGGGTGCCAAGAGAAAGGTTACCTACAGACACCACCAGATGGTCCAAAACCCTGCCAGCTAACCAGCCTAGACTCTCTGGCTAGGCTGACTAGTGAAAGTCTTTATCTGAAACCAGTCTTTCAAGACTAGAAGAAGTGACTGTTTCTTCAAATGTACAGACAGCAATGTAGAAATATAAGGATCACAAAGACTCAGATAAACATGACATCATAAAAATAGTAAAGCTACAGTAATGGACTGGAAAGAAATAGAAACTCAAAAACTGCTTGGCAAAGAATTAAAAAAATAATCACCTTAAAGAAATTCAGTGAACTACAAGAGAATACAGATCAATAATGAAAGAATTAAAAAAAAATCAACTGTATATATTTCAAAATGACTGTGTGTAGCAAAAGAGAAACAGATTCAGAAATATAGAACACAAACTATGGTTACCAGTGGGGAGAGGAAAGGGAGGGAGGGACAAGTCAGGGGTAAAGCCTTAGGTGATACAAACTACTGTGTGTAAAATAGATAAGCAACAAGGATATATTGTATAGCACAGGAATTATAGCCATTATCGTATAATAACTTAAAATGGAGGATAAACTATAAAAATACTGAATCACTATGTTGTACACCTGAAACTAATGCAGTGTTATAAATCAACTATACTTCAATAGGAAAAAAGCAAACAACTTATAGAATGCAAGAAAAGCAGTGCTAAGAGGGAAGATTATGACAAGAAAGGCCTACATTAAAATAGAAGGTTCATCTCAAGTCATCTAACTTTGCATCTCAAGGAACTAGAAAAAATTAAACCTAAGAGTATCTAAAGAAATAATAAAGATCAGAGCAGACATAAGTGATATAGATAATAGAAAAAATGTTAAAATGACAAAACAATGTTTCTTTGAAAAAATAAACGAAATTGAAAAGCCTTTAGTTAACTAAGAAAAAAGAAGACTCAAATAAAAAGTGAAATAAAAGACATTATAATTGATTCCACAGATATTTAGGAACAATATAAACAGTTAAGTGTGAAAAAATTAGACAACCCAGAAGAAATGGAGAAATTCCTAGAAACTTACAATCTATCAAAACAGAATCAAGAAGAAATAGAAAACACAAACAAATTTTAAAAATGAGATTGAAAGAGTAATAAAAACAAAGCTCACAACACAGAAATGTCTAGGATTAGATGATTTCATGGGTGAATTCTGCCAAACATTTAAAGAAGAATCTTTCTTAAACTCTTTCAAAAAAAAAAAAAAAAGAGGGAATACTTCCAAACTCATTCTATCAGGTCAACATCACCCTGATATCAAAGCCAGACAAAGACACCTCCAAAAAATACCATAGTCTTAATGAATGTAAATGTAAAAATCCTCAACAAAATACTAATAAACTGAAACAGCAAGACATTAAGGAATCATAAACCATAACCAAATAGGATTTATCCCTGGAATATGGATATGGTTCAACATATCAATATGATACACCACATTAACAGATGAAGGATAAAAACTACATGTTATCTCAACAGATGCAGAAAAAGGATTTGACAAAATTACTTATCATTTCATGATAAAAACTGTTAACAAATTAGGAATTATAGAAGGAATTTACTTCAACACACATTAAAGGCTATTTTAAAGTGGCTGACATCACATTCAATGGTAAAAAGTTGAAAGCTTTCCCTTTACCAGAACAAAGCAGGAATGCCCACTCTCATCGCTCAGCATAGTATTAGCATTTCTAGCTAGAACAATCAGGCAAAACCCAGGGCATCCCAAATTGTAAAGGAAGAAGTAAAACTATCTCTGTTTGCAGATGATTTGATCTTATATTTGAAAACTCTAACAACTACACACACACACACAAATGTTACAACTAGTAAGTGAGTCTGGTAAAGTCATAGGATAAAAAATCAACATAAAAAAATCAAGGTCCATTTCTATAATAATCATCTCTCTGAAAAGGAAATTTTTTTTCCTTTTTTCTTTTCATTTATTTTTATTAGTTGGAGGCTAATTACTTCACAACATTTCAGTGGGTTTTGTCATACATTGACATGAATCAGCCATGGAGTTACATGTATTCCCCATCCCGATCCCCCCTCCCACCTCCCTCCCCACCCGATTCCTCTGGGTCTTCCCAGTGCACCAGGCCCGAACACTTGTCTCATGCATCCAACCTGGGCTGGTGATCTGTTTCACCATAGATAATATACATGCTGTTCTCTCGAAACATCCCACCCTCACCTTCTCCCACAGAGTGCAAAAGTCTGTTCTGTACATCTGTGTCTCTTTTTCTGTTTTGCATATAGGGTTATCTTTACCATCTTTCTAAATTCCATATATATGTGTTAGTATGCTGTAATGTTCTTTATCTTTCTGGCTTACTTCACTCTGTATAATGGGCTCCAGTTTCATCCATCTCATTAGGACTGATTCAAATGAATTCTTTTTAATGGCTGAGTAATATTCCATGGTGTATATGTACCACAGCTTCCTTATCCATTCGTCTGCTGATGGGCATCTAGGTTGCTTCCATGTCCTGGCTATTATAAACAGTGCTGCGATGAACATTGGGGTGCACGTGTCTCTTTCAGATCTGGTTTCCTCAGTGTGTATGCCCAGAAGTGGTATTGTTGGGTCATATGGCAGTTCTATTTCCAGTTTTTTAAGAAATCTCCACTAAAGTGGCTTGATGAAGCCACTAAATGGAAAACAATATGGAGATTTTTTTTTTAAATTAAAAATAGAACCACTGTTTGATTCAGCAATCCCCATTTCTGGATATATAGCCATAAGAATTGAAATATGAATTTCAAAGAGATAGCTGCAGTCCCATGGCAATTGCAGCTTTACTCACAATAGCCAAGATATGAAAGCAATTTAAATGTCCTTTGATGGATGAATGGATAAAGATATGTGGCACATACATACAATGTATGTGAAAAGAAGGAAAACTTGCCATTTGCAACAACAGAGATGGATCTAAAGTGATGCTAAGCAAAACAAGCCAGATATAGAAGACAAATCCTGCACAATCTCATATCTAAAACAGTCATTCTCATAGAAGCAGAGAACAGCATGGTGGTAGTCAGGTGCTTAGTAGAGGGAGGGTTATGAGGATGTGTTGGCTAAAGGGTACAAAGTTTTAGTCATACAAGATAAATTCTGGAGATCTACTATATAACAGGGTATGTGATTTAAAATACTGTATTGTATATTTAAATTTTTGCTAAGAAGATAGATCTTATGTTAAATGCTCTTACTACAAAAGAAACAAAAAAAAGAAAAAACAGCAAAGCAGGTAGGAGGAAGCTTTTGGAGGTGATAGCTAAGTTTATGGTATTGATTATAATGATAGTTTCATGGGTTTGGGATACTTATCTCCAAGCGCATCATGTGTATATTATAACTATCTACAGCTTTTTGTATGTCAATCATACTTCCATGAAGTGGCTGAAAAAAGACACAACCCAATAGTAGCATTGGCAAAGGATATGAATTAGGAATCCACAGAAGAAGAAATGAAAACTACCATCTCAGCAAAAGGATGCTCAACATTACTAACAGTAAAGGTAATGCCAATAAAAAATAACGATGGAAAACCATTTGTGCCCATTATAAAGATACCTGTTATAAAGAATTGTGTAAAATATACAGACTTAAAAATGATGACAGAGACTTTCCTATCAGTCCAGTGGTTAAGAATCTGCCTTGCAATGCAGGGGACGCTGATTTGATCCCACAGGGCAACTAAGTTTGCGTGTCACAACTAGAGAAGCCTGCATGTTGCAGTGAAGGATCCCGTGTGCCGCAACTAAGACACAATTCTGCCAATACTGTCTTAATTTTAAAAAATTAAAAAATAATGATAACTTGTGATAGTGAGCATACGGAGAAAAAACATTTTAAATCACTGTGAAAATGTGAGTTAAAATACTGCTTAAAAAAAGCAATCAGTAATGTCAGATTTTAAAATATGCATATCTTTTGACCTATCTCATATCTGGGAATAAATCACTGACAGCTAGGGATATATGTACATAAATGTTTGATTGCTTCATTGTTTGTAATAGTAAAGCACAACAAAATAAATAAAAAATGTTATAAAAACAAAAAGTAAAAAAGGTGGAAGCACCCTGAACACTTATTGGTAGGAAACAGTTGAATAAATTTTTGCATGTCAATACCATGAATCATCACACACTAAAGAATGATTTAGGTCTACACTAGTTGAGCAAAAGGGATTTCTCCAAAGAATTCTGTAAGGAGAAATGTAAGGTGTAACAAAGTATCTAACATATTCTAATTTCCTCTTTGTAAACCAAAGAAAAACTACTTTCCCCCATAGATGTGTATATTATGTCTATGTATGATTGTGCAAGCTTAAAGAAATATATGCAAATATAGAAAAGCAGGCTGTCAATGGGGATTACTTAGTGATGGGGGGAGAAGAGAGAGGAGAAGGAAAAATATACATAGCATAATGCTAATATAAAGTTGAATAATATTATAAATAATTGAAGATTGAACATTTATATAGACAATGCCTAGCACATTGACACAGATAAATTGAAATATTAATTGAATTTCAGGTTGTGATGTAGGATATTTTCTTTTGGGTGACTTTTATTTCAACATAAGTGTCTTAATATATTATTATTTTATTATTTACTTATTTTAAATGATCTCCTTTACAGTTAGTTATGGTAAGAAAAGTAAATTGTTGTTGTTTAGTTGCTAAGTTGTGTCTGACACTTTATGACCCCAGGTTCCTCTGTCCATGGGAGTTACCAGGCAAGAATACTGGAGTGGGTTGCCATTTCCCTCTCTAGGTGATCTTCCTCATTCAGGGATTAAACCCGGGTCTCCTGCATTGGCAGGTGAATTCTTTACTGGCTTAGTGAGTGAAAGTCACTCAGTTGTGTCTGACTCTTTGCAACCCCATGGACTATACAGCCCATGGAATTCTCCAGGTCAGAATACTAGAGTGGGTAGCCTTTCCCTTCTCCAGGGGATCTTCCTGACCCAGGAAACCCAGGTCTCCTGCATTGCAGGCAGATTCTTTACCCTCTGAGCCCATTCATAATCAAAAGACTGGTGTCCAGATCTGGATATCATTTTCAGGATGTTCTCTCAGGAACCCTAGGGGTTCCAAGGATGTACCTCCCTGGGACAACAAGTGGTAAAGGGCTGGGCCCCCTTGTCACATCCCAGGGAAATCATCTGCCCCTCTACCTCTTCATCACCTGCAACTCTTAGCTATAAATGGAGCAGCTCATGCTCATCTATTTTATATATTGGAATTATACATATAATTTTATTTGAAGAAATCCTGGTGCTTAAAAACAAATTTGAATATTGTTGCTTTAGACAATGATCCCAAGTAGGACCAATTTCAGTATGAATACTCCACATATTGCACTTCTAATTCCCTTTTGAGGGAGTTAGATATGGCTGCAGCAAATAGCCTATTGCAGGAAAAATGATTAGAATGGTTCTAGAAGACCCTGATTCCTACTAGCCTGTTATTAATGGAGGAGGAGATTTCTCCATTGTAGGCCTGTTTATCTGGGCTGAGGCATTTTAATTAGTATTAACTTAATCTAATTCAATGAATCCATTTCATCAGTGGGCTGTTAGCATAGCTATAGTTGTATTTTCCCAAGTTTGCCTCTTGACCTATCTCCTTATGGTAACAAAACCCCTATTTCCAGTGGGGAGCCCACTACAAGTTCTTTCAAGGGGGGGGTATATGACCCCAGGATGACTAATTAGAATACAATCCCCTTGACCTTGGTTAATAGTTCAGGGATCATACATAATTAAGCAGAGCCCAATTTGGGATTTTTATTGGGATTACTGAGAACATAGGCTGTAAGGATGAGGTAAATACAGAGCACTGGCAGTGCCGTTTGTTATTACACAGGGAGGAAGCACCTTAAAATGAAGTTAAGACCAAAAAGGAATTGCTGAGCAATGGAGATAGATTTCTGAAAACAGTGTCTAAACCCCTGGATCCAGCTATTCCTGGAGTTCATTTGCCCTGGAGCTTTCCATCTATGTGAATTCCCTTTGTGTTAAATTTACCTGTTATAGCTGAGTGTCACAGCCGAATCCCTGTGATTCTCGCTGGTGGATGCTTTGAGCAGGGTTGTTGGGGTAAGAGAAGGGAATAGGGCTTTTCATGGGGAAGCAAACAGTATTGAGAGAGGCTGCAGAGCTGTGGAGGCAGCTTGAAGGCCCTGGATACCTGATGGGAGATAGGAGGAGTAGAACATGAGAGGAGGCGGGGTAAAATGAAAACAATTTCCGTCTGTTACCTTGAGATGTGAATATCTACTCTTTGAATTCCTCACTCCTAGGGAATCTAAACGCTTGGTAGAATTTTGCCTCCATTTCCAAGTACATCACTGAGGATCCATTTAACAAGTCATCAGAAAAATCTACTTATAGGAGTCAATGTTTGGGTCTACAAGTAAGATAGGGTAGGAAATGGAGAGACGTGTGCGCGGGGTCCATCTGAGGAACTGGAGAGTGGATGGCTAGAGGGTACTCTGTCAGTTACCTGGGGCAGAATTGATAGCATAAGAGCATCAGAACTTGGAGGAGATAGAAAAGGGTGATTCTCAGATCCATGAGAGACAACTCCTCCCAGGGGTAGCAGAAGATCCTATGAAGCAAGGTCACAAAAAGTCAGAAGTCTTTTTACACTGTGATCCATGCCAGTCTTTCAGATCTGGCTAGTTGATTAAATTATCTCTGTGATAAAAGAAGCCAATATATAGTCACCAACATTAAGCAAGTTATTGGGATTTCTAAGGCTTACAGGTTGATGTAATTTTAGTTCTGAATTACACATCTTGGGTATATTAAAACAATTAAAAATCAGTCCCGCCTCCCCTACTCAACTCTCCCCCATCCCCCACTCCTGCCTTTTTCTTTCTAAAAAGGCAGTATTGTAAACCCGGTTCACACACATCAGCCTGAAATTTCTATTCACCTACTATCATTTACAGTACCAAGTGAGAAGAATGGGATTGACCGGGGATGGGTTTCCTCCACAGATGACCAGAATGTTCCTGAGTTGCTGTTTCTGAGGGGGGGGGCAAGCTGGTACAACCCACATCATCTGCTGGGCCCAGTAGCTGGTTCTTTACTGAGATTATCACTTATTTCCATGGTTCCCAGCTTCAATAAGATCTCAGGGAAGGATAACTGACAACGGAATAAATGTTGCAGCTGAAATAAATGTAAACACAAATCTGTAATTACAAATGTAAATACAAATCTACAAATACAAAATGTAAATACAAATGTAAATACAAACCTGTACAGGAGCAGAATGTGAAAGCAAAAATGGAAGCAATGCTTTCAGTTAATAGACTAGCTCATTGTAGGAGGGCAATTCCATTGTTAGAAACTGCCGGTCATCACAATCCTGATACAGTAATGACTTCTTTTATTCCCTCTGAAGCTGGGTATATCAGAGACCAAAAATATCCTTCACATAAATCACTCCTTTCCTAGCATTTGACAGCTAATGTCTCAAACCTGATTAGTCATTGGGCACAAGGAGAGGCAAGATCATCATAAATTCACATGTATTTAGTGGATAAAGCACAGCTTTTCTAGGACGAGGGTTCCTGTTTAATCTCTGCTTATTGATGTTCATTAGTACATCCCAGGGCTATTAAAATAAATAGAACAGTGCAAGTTTCTTTGGGGCAGGATTCAGCAGATGTATTTTATTTAAAAGATGGAATGAATTTTATCCCAGAGAGATGTAAGGGAGACAGAACAAATGAAAGAGGCACTGGAGGACACAAAGGGTATTTCATCTGAAAGTTCACCTCATTGCTTGGATGAGGACACTTTCCACCAGGTAGCATATTTCTAAACCCGAGAACTCAAACAATATTAAAAAACCAGACCTCTACGATACTGAAAGTCTGACTCAGACGCTTCTGGAGAAACTGCTGAGTAAGGACATGGTTTCACTGATATTAGAAAACTGGAATTGCCTGGGTGATTTCTGCTAATCCTGTTTAGCAATCTGCTAGGCAGTAATGTCTCCACTACCTATGTCTTCTCTTTTGGAGTAAAGATGATGACTATCATTTTATTATACTAAATGAGGTTTATTGGTGGTTTCCTAATGTTACACTACTTATTGGTTCTAGGCTAGAAATGTGAATACAAATAGATTGGGAATCACTTTTAGACAGTACCTTTCTTTAACTGTTCCAAGTATTTACCTAAATCCTTCTAATTGCTTTGCTTGTCTGTTTTTGTTTTTCTTTTTTTTTTTTAAGTTGGAAATCACTGGGCCTATTTTTAAATGTGGTCAAGGGCAATGTTGGATAGAATGATGTTCTTAGAATCCTAACAGTCTTCCTCATGGGTTTATGAAGTTGTTCTGAGGAGTCCCCAGTTGCCTAAGAGGGGGGAAAGGGCAGGAATTGCCTTTATTTTAATCTGGAAATACAGAGGCCCATGGGGTTAAAGAGTTAGTACTAAATTCTAGATTGTCTGAATCTCAGGCCTGACTCCATATAGGAGAGGCCAGTGTTGCCTAGCTAAGTAACTGGAGAGTAGATTAGGTTTTGAGGGGTCAAGGCCAAGGCTAGGGCTGTGATTTCCTATCAAGGCCCGTGGAGGATCCCAGGAACCCAAAGAACAAGCCAAAGTCTTGTAGCTAAAATCTTGATGATGGAAGAGGTTTAAATATCATGTCTGTAGGGGCTAAAGGCAGGGACTAAAAACAGAGTTCAAAGCCAGAACTCAGCAGCTGGAGGATGGATTTGAGTATGGTTAGGGCAACTGTCTGAAACTGCAGCTGGGTGAGACTTGGGTGGTAGGCTTTACTAAATGACCAGTCCTGGCTCAACAGGAGGCAAATCCTTGGTGAGTCCCTTATCTGACAGAACTTTTTGTGCCTGCCTAACATCAGAGGATGAGATGGCTGGATGGCACCACTGACCTGATGGACATGAGTTTGAGTAAACTCTGGGAGTTGGTGATGGACAGGGAGGCCTGATGTGCTGCGATTCATGAGGTCTCAAAGAGTCGGACACGACTGAGCAACTGAACTGAACTGAACTGAACCTCAGGAAGATGTGCCATTTGAAGTCTGACAAGGTACAAGAAGAAGATAAGAAAACCATAAACTGGAATGATCTTTCTTCTTGGTCCTTGTATTTTAAATTTGGCAAAAATGGAAGAAAGGATTAAAAAAATCACTTGGCTATAACTAATTGGTTTTCTTTTTTTGAAATGTTTCAGTCATATATTTATGTTAGTCAGGGTTATTTGTTCATTGTTTTCTCCCCGAACACCCATAATAATTGCTGAATACAAGAATTGTTATACAGACTCAGCTCTATGGTCCACAGGGCTACAATTTTATTGGCTAATAGAGGCCTGTGAGAGTTTCATAGGGTGACATCACTTCCTTCCTTCACCCATCTTTATGTTTCTAATCCTTTAGAGATCTGAATTTCATTATTTCATTTGCGGGAAAGGTAAAATTTTCCTCCACCCTTCTAGGGTCTCCAGCTGGGACTGATATAAGACAGATTAACAGGGGAAAAGCATACAAATTTTATTTATATTTAATATGTACATAGCCCTTACAAGAACAAAGAAGATCCAAAGTGGTGCCTAGGCCTAAGTGCTTATATTCCAAGTTGAACAAAATGTGGCTATTGTGGAAAAGTAACCAAAATATAAAGGAAAATGAGAGTTATTCCTGACTCCCTAGAATGTATCTTCCTGCTTGTACACGGAGGGCAACTTTCACATGGGAATTTTATCTCCTGCTTTCAGGAATAAAAAGAAAGATCAGAGAATCTTTCTTGCATCTACACTTTTTCAAAACCTTTAACTCAGAATAATCAATATGCCAAAGTGCCGTATTTTGTAGTAGTAACATGTTCTGAACTCCTTTGCATCCAAACTTAAAAAAAAAAGTTATTCCAATTCTATTTGTGTCAGTGGAGGGGGGTGTGGTGGTGGTAATAAGTTACACAGGTTTATTACTGTTGACAAGAAGCAAGAGATTTTCATCCTTTGTACTAAGACCAGCTAGGAAACCCATCAACAGGTGACATGGAATTTGATATATAGACCTATCACTGTTTGAGTGTTGGAGGGAGATGGAAGCCAATGAAATTAGAGTCTTATGAACTTTGAGGGAAGACAGGAGGCCCCTGGAGTCTCTGGTAGTATTAAAGTAGAGCTGGATTTCTTTGAAAGATAGAGTGATTCTTCCTGGTTTTCCTGGAATTTTCCTGGTATCTGCACTGAAAGTTCCACATAGTGGGAACCCCTCAGTACAAGGCCCATTTCAGATGTCATATGATTCTTAGATCCTTTCTCTTCTGTGTTCCAAAGCCTGTTTGGAAGCTAACCTTACCCATGTAAGGTTACTCCTAAAAGTCCTGGTTTGAAATCTCTGAGAGCAGTTTGGTGATAGTGTCCCCCATGGGCCAAGTACCTCCCCTTGGGCTCGGTTGTTGTTCAGTCACTAGGCCCTGTCCGACTCTTTGCGTCTCCATGAACTGTAGCATTCTAGGCTTCCCTGTCCTTTACTATCTCCTGGAGTTTGCTTAAACTCATGTCCATTGAGTTGGTGATGCCATCTAGCCATTGCATCCATCCTCTGTGGTTCCTTCTGCTCCTGCCCTCAACCTTTCCCAGCAGCAGGGTCTTCTCCAATGAGTTGGCTCTTCGCAACAGGTTGGACAAAGTACTGGAGCTTCAGCTTCAGCGTTAGTCCTTCCAGTGAGTATTCAGCGTCGATTTCCCTTAGGATTGATTGCTCTGATCTCCTTGCAGTCCAAGGGACTCTCAAGAGTCTTCTATAGCACCACAGTTCGAAGGCATCAATTCTTCGGTGCTCAGCCTTATTCATGGTCCAACTCTCACATCCATACATGACTACTGAAAAAACCATAGCTTTGACTATACAGACTTTTGTTGGCAAAGTGATGTCTCTGCTTTTTAATATGCTCTCTAAATTTGTCATGGCTTTTCTTCCAAGGAGCAAGCATCTTTTAATATTGTGGCTGCAGTCACCATCTGTAGTGATTTTGGAGCCCAAGAAAATGAAATCTGCCACTGTTTCTACTTTTTCCTCATCTCTTTGCTACGAAGTGATGGAACCTGATGCCATGATCTTAGCTTTTTGAATGTTGAGTTTTAAGCCAGCCTTTTCACTCTCCCCTTTCACATTCATCAAGAGGCTCTTTAGTTTCTCTTCATTTGGGCTCTGTAGTTCCTGCCAAAAGACCTTCCTGGGCCACTGCTGTAAACCTGAGGCCTCTTAATGGACCAAATAGCTCATCTGAGTCACAAACTTGTGTGGATGAATCTGAAATAGGAATATTTGTTTTTCTCTCTGGTTTGTGGCTTATATGACAATCTTTTCTTCTTAAAAATGGGACTAATAATCATACCAACCCCTAGAGTTGTTTACAGTATTAAATAATAAGAGTGCTAAGAACAGGGGTGAACACATAGTAAATAATAAATATTAGGATTATTACTATAGAGTTATAAGATGTTGATAGAATTGTCATTGTTATACTAACTTGTAAGTTCCTATAGCAGAGGATTTTCAGGCTGTGGAAGAAACATACTGAAGGTTAAAATGAGAGCAATTCAGGGTCAGTGAAGGTTTGCCCAAGGAAACCTAACCTGGGAGTCAGATGGCCTAGTTCTCCCACCATTTAACTGCATTGAGTATCCTCACATCTGTAGGAAGCCACAAAACTGCGCCTATAAACCTGCAGAGTTTCAGAGCTGTGAACCTCGTGGTGGCCTGTGGGTGAGGCTTCAACCACCAGAGGGAGTTGAAGGAGCCAATTAGTGAAAACTTGACTCAAACTAGATGAAGCAACTAGGAAACCTAATTGCTCATGTCACTAGCGGTCTAGAAGATCATGCAACCAACCTTTAGTATTAAGTCAACCCAGTGGTTTGAGAGCATAACCCATTGAGGTGTCGATGTTCCCTATCCTCTGAGATCTCAGTGGTGAGAAATGAGGGCATCAGAGCCAGGTATGGATCCTTTCTCCTCTCAGAGAACAGGGAGCTCATAGGTTGAGGATGGGCGGAGAGGAGCCCACCTCATACCTGGAGAAACCCAAGCCCAGAGAGTTACAGAAGCTGACAGCGGTGGGGAAAGACGGGCCCCGTGGTAAGCAGAGCTCAAGGTAGACTTTGGGAGTTGGAGTGTAAAGGTCAGGGAACACACTACCTGAGGAGATAGGAGGAGAATAGGACAGGTCAGTGATGTCTGAGGTGGGGGCTATTGGTTGGGCTGGATGATAGTGTTTGTGCATCTTGGGTACTTTCCGGCTTCCCAGGTGGCACTAGTGGTAAAGCACCCACCTGCCAATGCAGGAGACATAACAGACTCATCTTTGATCCCTGGGTTGGGAAGATCCCCTGGAGAAGAGCAAGGCAACCCACTCCAGTATTCTTGCCTGGAGAATTCCATAGACAGAGGAGCCTGGAGGGCTGTGGTCCACAGGGTTGCAAATAGTCAGACACAACTCAAGGTGACTTAGCACGCACGCATGCCCATGTACTTTCAGCATGGGCTGGCCATGTTGAAAGAGCCAGGGATGGATTCACAGAGAAATAGTTCCGGGCAGGGCTTTTCTTCCAGTAGGGAAATAGGCATGCCTTCGATAAGGACTCAGATGGTAAAGAATCCTCCTGCAGTGAGGGATACCTGGGTTTGATCCCTGGGTTGGGAAGATCCCCTGGAGAAGGGAACAGCTACCCACTCCAGTATTCTGGCCTGGAGAATTCCATGGACAGAGGACCCTGGCGGGCTGTAGTTTATGGGCTTGCAAAGACTGAGTAACTTTCACTTTCACTTCACTTTCAGATAAGGACTATGTATGGCTCTGGCTCCAAGGGTATCAAGTAGCTGGTCCTTTTTAGAAGCTCTGTGTGTAGGCTAACGGCAGCAAGACCAGTCCTGGTAAGGCCTATGCTGATGGCACTGGGGTTCCTAATCCACTGCCAGGCTTGAATCAGGAACTGGTTCTTTATGACCTGAGGCTGGAGAGATCTTTGCTCACCATCTTAAATTTCTCAGAAGGTGAATCTAGATTTGTAAGGGTTCATGTTTCACAATTCTAGGGGCCTTTTCCATCTGGCTTCTTTGCTTGCCAGAGTTCCAAAATAAACCCTCCTACAATATGGACCATGCTCTACCCACCAAGGCCAAAGCAGCCAGCTGGGAGACAGATCACATGGACTGAAAATGTGGTAGTAAGATGCTGAGTGCTGTTCTTTCCAAAATAATTAGAAGTAGATGGTCAAACTTCATTGAGTGTGAAATATTTAGAAATAACTTTTCCAAGGGGATTGAAAACAACTCTTAAATTTAAGGATTATCAAGGAGGATGATGCTATTGGGGAAGGATTATCAAAAAGGGGGCATTCAGACTGTTTTTCTCATGTAGGCTAGAAACTGATCCTGGGAGTATCCTCCAGAAAATGGTTTTCTAAATGTTTTAAAAATAGTGATGTGACAGCATCACTTGGATCACCCATAATCCCATAGCTTCATAATTCTGAAGGGGTGCACTCAATTCTAACATACAGCATTCTGAAATGTCTATCAAACACTCTAGTTTATGACATAATTTATATTAATATGTAGAACCTAATTTGTTTAAATTTTAGAAAACTCAATAAATATTTTGGGTGCATGCTTAATATAAACTTATTTTTATTTTTCTGTGTTTGATAAACAAATGCCCTCCCCCCCGACTCCATTCTCTTTACCCTGCATTTGTTTTCTGGATTGTCTGCCCTGAGTTTGTAGGCAGAAGGTAATTGAAAGTTGTGACCGGCTGCCATCTACTGGGGAAATAGAACAATAGATGAAAAACAGGCTTGGCCTGAAAAGCAGGGGGCCTCAGTGCAAAAGAATGAGTACTTAGAAAAAGAGAACTTGATGAATATATAAAAGGAAACATGGAAAGAGATGGGATGTTTATGTATTCCTTGATACGGGAATCTAATATGCTTCTTTGACATAATATTTTCTTTAAAGTAAGTGAAAAAGTTAGTCACTCAGTCATGTCCAGCTCTTTGCAACCCCATGGACTGTGGCCCACCAGGCTCCTCTGTCCACGGGATTTTCCAAGCAAGAGTACTAGAGTGGATTGCCATTTCCATCTCCAGGGGATCTTCCCAAGCCAGGGATCAAACCCAGGTTTCCTGCATTGCAAACAGAGTTTTTACTGTCTGATTAGGTCAAACATTAGCTATCAGGAAAAGTCCTCAGTCTATTAAACCCTCAGTCTACTTAAAATTCCAGACTTTCATAGTGGTAAGACCTTTGGGATCACCCATTTCAGCACCTTCATGTTACAGTTGAGAAACAGAGGCTCCGAGGAAAGGGATGATGGCAGAGCACCTGCATCTTCTCATCTCATCACCAAGATGGTTCTCATTTAGATGAAGTGGCCATTTGGGTAAAGATCATGATTTAAAGGATGCCAAGAACTTATCCAGGGCACCAAGCACTCTCTCCTTTGCTGGCTAAATAGGCTGTCAGAAAGTCTCAGAATTAGAGTTGCTTCTTTGAGTGAAAACCGGTACTTACTCATTTGTACTGTAAGTTTCCCCAAACACCTTCACACAAATAGGGTTTTTCTGATTACCTATTATTTCCCAGCTTATTTAGAAAGTAAGTAAGTAGTAAAATTGCTGCTTGAGATCTAATTCTAGCCAAGAGAGGGTAGTGGTGAGTGAGAAGAGCCTTGCGAGACTCACTGAGGCCGTGAGAGCCAGGAGGAAAGCTGGACCTGAGTGAGGCTGAGTCCCTGGGTCCTGGAGTTCAGAGAAAAGCAGGTACCTGGAGGGATGAGGAGCTCTCAGAGCCATGGTACTTCATCTGCACAAATGCAGACACCCAGTAAGAGGTAAAAATGGGTGCTTAGAGAAACCAGGGTGGCTACACTGGAGCTCTCTGATGAGTTGTCATGAGGGAAGTGAGCACTTGGAGCCAGGGGTGAGAGGCACACCCTGTGGGAACAATGTTGTACAGACATCAGTTCCCATGAGCTAGTAAGAAATGTTCAGGGCAACAAACCCCATAAAATTAGGTTCAGAGTAACTCCACAAGGCAGAGGTGGGAAATGGGCCTGTTACCTGGAGTTTTGCTTGTGTGCAGACCAACAATTAAAAAAAAATCAGAGCTTTTCCTTCTTCTTTCACCATTATTTTGGCAACAAAGAATGACCTTTGGATTGAAAATCGTAGAACATATATCAATGAAAGGGAACTAGAAGTCCGGACTGGAGGAAACCCATGTTAGAGAGTAACAGTGACATATCTGAATGCTTCCTGCATCATCTCACTGAAGTTGTACAGTAACTCTGTGGTTTTAGGCACTATCTCATTTAGATATTAGAAACCATAAACTTTTGAAGGTGAAACTATTTACGTTTCATGTAATTAGGGGAAGGGAAGGAACATAAATTATACCCTGGCCATCTGAGTCTGAGAGCTAAACCACTCCATTATTTGGCCTCCAGAGCACCTAAGGGAGGTCAGGTCTCCTGGTGCACACACATCACTCCAACTGTTGAGAGAACCTCCAAATATGTAACGTGGACCGTGGTGAGAAGCTGAATGGAAAAATGTGTGTGTGCTTGCTCAGTCACGTCTGATTCTTTGTGACTCCATGGACTATACCCCACCATGCTTCTCTGTCCGTGGTATTGTCCAGGCAAGACTATTGGAGTGGGTTACCATTTCCTCCTCCAGGGAAGATCCCCTGTGTCTCCTGCATTGGCAAGGTGGGTTCTTCCTGTGAGCAACCTGGGAAGCCTAGATCAGGTTTCTGTTAAAAAAAAAAAAAATTTTTTTTTTCCTTAAGAAAAAGGAGACTATAGTAGATTCTACAAATTACAAGTAGTGAGTTTGATGTAGATTCTGTAAAAAATCCTATGATAGTCTACTAAAGGGTTATTATATTAAACTGTTAAGAACATACTATACTTGATCTTAGCCAGAAGGTCAAGAAGCCATAAGGAGTTATTATAAAGGAGATATAAGGAGTTATTATAAGGAGTTATTTCCCAGGTATTATAAACACCTGGGAAAGGAAGCTTTGGGTCCAAGACCCAATGAAGGTTGTTAACACAGGTTATGTCATTTAGAAAATACTGTGGCTGCTTTGGGCTTGATGCTGTGTGGGTTCCCTTATAAAAAGAGTCATCCCCTCAAAATAGTCACAACCAGTATAGAGGAGACAGGATCAGATGATGACAATGCTGTAGAACCACACACATAGGTACATCAATGGGGGTGAGGGGATTCAAGGGAAAAGCACACAAACCAGAGAAAGAGGGGCAGAGAAAGTTCTCCAAGGATCACATTCCTTTGCCTTCCATTAGAAAATTTCTAAAATTGAATTTCTGTTAAAATTTTAGGTTGAACTATGCAATCATATGTTCATGTACATGGGATAGCCGTTTTAAGGTCATACATAGTCAAATATTGGCAATTTCATTGATCCAACCTAACCCAAAATCTTTAAGTTCAACAGCATTACAGACAAGTCCATGTTGAAAGAGTAGGAGTTCTCTGCTCTGCATCTCTTCACCCAGCCCTTCCTCCAAGGCTACCACATTCTACTCTTAGAGCTGTTTTCACCTATTTCTTTGGCTACTTCAGTTCAATTCAGTTCAGTCTCTCAGTTGTGTCCAACTCTTTGCGACCCCATGAATCGCAACACGCCAGGCCTCCCTGTCCATCACCAACTCCTGGAGTTTACTCAAACTCGTGTCCATCGAGTCAGTGATGCCATCCAGCCATCTCATCCTCTGTCATCCCCTTCTCCTCGTGCCCCCAATCCCTCCCAGCATCAGGGTCTTTTCCAATGAGTCAACTCTTTGCATGAGGTGGCCAAAGTATTGGAGTTTCAGCTTCAGCGTCAGTCCTTCCAATGAACACCCAGGACTGATCTCCTTCAGGATGGACTGGTTGGATCTCCTTGCAGTCCAAGGGACTCTCAAGAGTCTTCTCTAATACCACAGTTCAAAACCATCAATTCTTCGGTGCTCAGCTTTCTTCACAGTCCAACTGTCACATCCATACATGACCACTGGAAAAACCATAGCCTTTACCAGATGAACCTTTGTTGGCAAAATAATGTCTCTGTTTTTTAATATGTTGTCTAGGTTGGTCATAACTTTCCTTCTAAGGAGTAAGCACCTTTTAATTTCAAGGCTGCAGTCACCATCTGCAGTGATTTTGGAGCATAAGAAAATAAAGTCTGACACTGTTTCCACTGTTTCCCCATTTATTTGCCATGAAGTGATGGGACTGGATGCCATGATCTTAGTTTTCTGAATGTTGAGCTTTAAGCCAACTTTTTCACTCTCCTCTTTCACTTTCATCAAGAGGTTTTTTAGTTCCTCTTCACTTCCTGCCGTAAGGGTGGTGTCATCTGCATATCTGAGGTTATTGATATTTCTCACAGCAATCTTGATTTCCAGCTTTTGCTTCTTCCAGCCCAGCATTTCTCATGATGTACTCTGCATATAAGTTAAATAAGCAGGGTGACAATATACAGCCTTGACATACTCCTTTTCCTATTTGGAACCAGCCTGTTGTTCCATGTCCAGTTCTAACCGTTGCTTCCTGACCTGCATATAGGTTTCTCAAGAGGCAGGTCAGGTGGTCTGGTAGTCCCATCTCTTTCAGAATTCTCCACAGTTTATTGCGATCCATACAGTCAAAGGCTTTGGCATAGTCAATAAAGCAGAAATAGATGTTTTTCTGGAACTCTCTTGCTTTTTTGATCATCCAGCAGATGTTGGCAATTTGATCTCCGGTTCCTCTGCCTTTTCTAAAACCAGTTTGAATATCTGGAAGTTCACGGTTCACGTATTGCTGAAGCTTGGTTTGGAGAATTTTGAGCATTGCTTTACCAGCGTGTGAGATGAGTGCAATTGTGTGGTAGTTTGAACACTTTGCAATGAAAACTAACCTTTTCCAGTCCTGTGGCCACTGCTGAGTTTTCCAAATTTGCTGGCATACTGAGTGCAGCACTTTCACAGCATCATCTTTCACTTGAAAGATTCATCTTTCATTGAAATAGGTCAATTGGAATTCCATCATCTCCACAGGCTTTGTTCGTAGTGATGCTTTCTAAGGCCCACTAGACTTCACATTCCAGGATGTCTGGCTCTAGGTGAGTGATCACACCATCTTGATTATCGGGGTCATGAAGATCTTTTTTGTACAGTTCTTCTGTGTATTCTTGCCACCTCTTCTTAATATCTTCTGCTTCTGTTAGGTCCTTTAATGTGCTCATCTTTGCATGAAATTTTCCCTTGGTATCTCTAATTTTCTTGAAGAGATCTCTAGTCTTTCCCATTATGTTGTTTTCCTCTATTTCTTTGCATTGATCGCTGAGGAAGGCTTTCTTATCTCTCCTTGCTATTCTTTGAAACTCTGCATTCAAATGGGAATATCTTTCCTTTTCTCCATTGCTTTTCGCTTCTTTTCTTTTCACAGCTATTTGTAAGTCCTCCTCAGACAGCCATTTTGCCATTTTGCATTTCTTTTCCATGGGGATGGTCTTGATTCCTGTCTCCCGTATGATGTCACTAACCTCCGTCCATAGTTCATCAGGCACTCTATCAGATCTAGTCCCTTAAATCTATTTCTCACTTCCACTGTATAACCATAAGGGATTTGATTTAGGTCATACCTGAATGGTCTACTGGTTTTCCCTACTTTCTTCAATTTAAGTCTGAATTTGGCAATAAGGAGTTCATGATCTGAGGCCCAGTCATCTCCCGGTCTTGTTTTGCTGACTGTATAGAGCTTCTCCATCTTTGGCTACAAAGAATATAATCAATCTGATTTTGGTGTTGACCGTCTGGTGATGTCCATGTGCAGTCTTCTCTTGCCCCTCCTGACCTTGAACATGAAGTAGCTCCTCTCGGCCCTCCTGTGCCCGCACAGCCGCCACTCCTTGGAAGTGGGGTTGCTCCTCTCCTTTGGCTACTTACTGCCTCTTAACATGTTCTATCATTTCTTGGCTTTTCATTTTCATACCAGCTATTGCAGTTCTCTTTTGAGAATGGGGATTTAGCTCTCTAACGCCACCACTGTCGTAAATGTCTGCACTCCCTTACCCTTCTTAGATTGCTCTGTTATAGTTTCTGGTGAAATCACTCTTCACATTGGCATCACTATTGTCAGGAGGGAAGCCTGTTACCCACTCCTGAAGTTTTCTTCCTTGAGGTGGGATTTCTCTGTTCTCTCTGCCCAACGTAGTTATTCATATCCTTCTCTCTCAAGGAGGAGTAGCTTGATTTGGTTGGTTAATTTGGATCAGTTATTTTTCCTTCTGCCCCCCTGGAAACTGTTCATTACCAAGGAACAAGCACTCCCTGGAGCACTGCCCTTGCTGGGTGAGAAAATATGCCCAATCTGGGGTTCAGTCCATTTGGCTCTCCCAACTAAACTACTTTAGCCAAATCAACCTTTATCATAAAGAATGAAAATGGTATTTTATCTTTCCCCTAAATTCCTTAGTTTTATTTATCAAATTATTCAAAACTTAGGTAAGGAGGAGGAAAAGTGATTTACCAGGTATCTTGGAAGGACACCAAAATTATAATTATGTACCTCTAAATCTGCAAGGAGATCAGACCAGTCAATCCTAAAGGAAATCAGTCCTGAATATTCATTGGAAGGACTGATGCTGAAGCTCCAGTATTTTGTCCACCTGATGTGAAGAACTGACTCATTGGAAAAGACCCTGATGCTGGGAAAGATTGAGGGCAGGAGGAGAAGAGGGTGACAGAGGATGAGATGGTTGGATGGCATCATCGACTCAATGGATGTGAGTTTGAGCAGATACCACCAGATAGTGAAGGACAGGGAAGCTTGGCGTGCTGCAATCTATGAGGTAGCAAAGAGTCAGACATGACTTACTGACTGTACAACAACCACCTCTAAATTTACTCTTCTTTTCTTATAGTACCTTTTATTTGCTCTAGAGCTATTAAGTTGCTCTCTCTTTTTTTTTTTAATCTATTTAGCTCACCCCTAAACTCCTGAAGCCTGAGCCCTTCTTTCTATAAGATCATCACTTCAAGTAATGTCTTGCCCTCCCTACCCTTGGAGATAAGCCTTTCAAAATTCTCCTACCCTTTGTTTCCATCTGCTCCAACTATTCTCTAGGCCTGCAGCCCAGCTGTTACCCAGAGGCTCCACTTCACCATCATTCTGGGAATTTTGTTTCTCTCCTGTGTTGAATCCTGATCTCGTGGATTACATGATTCCTCTTCCTTGCTCTACATTCTACCGTCACACTTGACCAGTCATTTTGTTAAGTATAGAAATCTGTCTTGGACAGAATTTCCCTTAGAAATTTGAAAAAATACTCTTCCAGAATTCTAGTATTATGAAATTTTGCAATGATGGGCATTCTGCAGGATACCTGACACATCCTTTTCATTTAGAAGCACATTCAAGTTCTAGAAAAATTTCTTGCATTAAAAAAAAAAAAAAATTTCCTTCCATTTTTTTCTGATCTCATTTATCACCCACCCATGCTTAGAACTCTTATAATCTTAATGTTGAACCATCTGGATTAATCCTCCAATATTATTTTCTCTCTTATTTACCATCTTTTTGTCACTTTGTTTTACTTTATGTGAGATTCTTATACTTTATTTTTCCACACATTTGATTACATTCCCCTGTTTTTAGTTGATCATCTCAATCCTCCTTCATCCATGTCTTGGGTCTCTGAGTCCAGAGCCCAAGTCCTGAACCTGGAGTCTGAAACCCACTTCCTATGCAGAAGAAAAACCACCTGTCTTTCTCCCGTTGCAGCAGCAGAGTCAGGGAGGGCATAGAGGTGGTGATGGGGTGTGTTGCCTAATTCCATGGGTGTAGGAAGGGAACTTAATGCCTCCTTATGTAAACTTTCAACCAACACTCCTATTATCAGCCTCATCCCATAGCACAGTCTTCAGAAGTAACCAATGCATTCAATTTCTGAGACTTTCTGGTGCTTTCTGGCATGCAAATATTCCATCTTGTCTTTCCATATAAGCTTGGTTTTCAGCTTTTTTGAGTCTGCTATGTTGGGATGACACTCATGCATCTACTTTTCCAGCATTCAAAATTGTGTTGACATCTCCCCTTGGTTGTAGTTTTTCTCCCATATTATTTGTCATTTGTCTTTTAAAAAAGAGATTATGCCTTAAAAAAATTTTTTTCTCAGTATTTTGTTGGCATTTGGGGAGAGAGAAATGAATGTTACTTAATGTTCCATATTTAAAGAGAATTTTGCCCCCCCCCATTCTTTTCTCCCTCCATCCCACTCTTTCTACATCAATTTTTAGTAACAACTCTGTTAAATTATAATTCACAGATTTTACAATTCACCCATTTAAAGTATACAATTCAATTTTTTTTTAGTATATTCAGAGTTGTGCAACCATTACCACAATCAATTTTAGTATATTTTTGTCCAAGTATGTAGAATATTTTAGAATATTTCAAACCCAAAAGAAACCTGTACCTGTTGGCAATCACTGCCTATTTTCCCTCAATCCCACCAGCCTTAGGCAATCACAAGTCTACTTTCTGTCACTACGAAAGTTTTAGTCACTCAGTCGTATCTGAGTCTTTGTGACCCCATGGACTGTAGCTCACCAGGTTCTGCGGTCCATGGGATTCTCCAGATAAGAATACTGAAGTAGGTAGCCATTCCCTTCTCCAGGGGATCATTCTGAGCCAGGGATCGAACCCAGGTCTTCTGCATTGCAGGCAGATTCTTTACCATCTGAGGTACAATTTGGGCATTTCATGTAGTGAAATCATACAATATATGGCCCTTTGTGGCTGGCTTCATTAACTTAGGGCTTCCCTGGTAGCTCAGCGGGTTCAATTCCTGGGTCGGGAAGATCCCCTGGAGGAGGGATAGGCTACCCACTCCAGTATTCTTGGGCTTCCCTTGTGGCTCAGATAGTAAAGAATCTGCCTGCCATGGGGGAGACCTGGGTTTGATCCTTTTAGCATAATGTTTAAAATGTTCATCCATGTTGTAGCATGTATCAATACTTCATTTCTTTGTATTAACAAATAACATTACATCATCAGGATATACCATGTTGTATCTATACATTTATCACTTGGTGGACTTTTGGGTTATTTCTACTTTCTGGCCATTATGGATAATACTGTGTTTGTGTGTAGATGTATGCTTTCATTTTTCTCACATGTATAATTAGGACTGGAATTGCTGAGTTAACTCTATATTTAATCTTTGAGAAACTGCCAGACTGTTTTCCAAATTGGCTGCACTATTTTATATTCCCACAATGTATGAGGGTCCCAAATACCCCACATCCTCATCAGCAGTTGTTATTGTCTTTATTAATATAGCCATCCTAGTGGGTGTGAGGTGATATCTCTTTGTGGTTTTGATTTACATTTCTCTGTGAGTAATGATGTTGAACATCTTTTCATATGCCTGTTGCCTGTTCAGGCATGTCTTCTTTGGAGAAATGTCTTTTCAAATCTTTTGACCATTTTAAAATTGGGTTGTCCCAAAACCTATGGGACACTGTAAAAGCAATGCTAAGGGGAAGGTTCATAGCATTACAGGCTTACATCAAGAAACAAGAAAAAAGCCAAATAAATAACCCAACTCTACACCTAAAGCAATTAGAGAAGGAAGAAATGAAGAACCCCAGGGTTAGCAGAAGGAAAGAAATATTAAAAATCAGGGCAGAAATAAATGCAATAGAAACTAAAGAGACCATAGCAAAAATCAACAAAGCTAAAAGCTGGTTTTTTGAAAAAATAAACAAAATTGACAAACCATTAGCAAGACTCATTAAGAAACAAAGAGAGAAGAACCAAATTAACAAAATTAGAAATGAAAATGGAGAGATCACAACAGACAACACTGAAATACAAAGGATCATAAGAGACTACTACCAGCAGCTCTATGCCAATAAAATGGACAACTTGGATGAAATGGACAAATTCTTAGAAAAGTATAACCTTCCAAAACTGAACCAGGAAGAAATAGAAGATCTTAACAGACCCATCACAAGCAAGGAAATCGAAACTGTAAACAAAAATCTTCCAGCAAACAAAAGCCCAGGACCAGATGGCTTCACAGCTGGATTCTACCAAAAATTTAGAGAAGAGCTAACACCTATCTTACTCAAACTCTTCCAGAAAATTGCAGATGAAGGTAAGCTTCCAAACTCATTCTATGAGGCCACCATCACCCTAATTCCAAAACCAGACAAAGATGCCACAAAAAAAAGAAAACTACAGGCCAATATCACTGATGAACATAGATGCAAAAATCCTTAACAAAATTCTAGCAAACAGAATCCAACAATATATTAAAAAAATCATACACCATGACCAAGTGGGCTTTATCCCAGGAATGCAAGGATTTTTTAATATCCACAAATCAATGTAATACACCACATTAACAAATTGAAAGATAAAAACCATATGATTATCTCAATAGATGCAGAGAAAGCCTTTGACAAAATTCAACACTCATTTATGATTAAAACTCTCCAAAAAGCAGGAATAGAAGGAACATACCTCAACATAATAAAAGCTATATATGACAAACCCACAGCAAGCATCACCCTCAATGGTGAAAAATTGAAAGCATTTCCCCTGAAATCAGGAACAAGACAAGGGTGTCCACTCTCACCACTACTATTCAACATAGTGTTGGAAGTTTTGGCCAGAGCAATCAGAGCAGAAAAAGAAGTAAAAGGAATCCAGATAGGAAAAGAAGAAGTGAAACTCTCACTGTTTGCAGATGACATGATCATCTACGTAGAAAACCCTTAAGACTCTACCAGAAAATTACTAGAGCTGATCAATGAATACAGTAAAGTTGCAGGATATAAAATTAACACACAGAAATCCCTTGCATTCCTATACACTAACAATGAAAAAACAGAAAGAGAAATTAAGGAAACAATACCATTCACCATTGCAACAAAAAGAATAAAATACTTAGGAGTATATCTACCTAAAGAAACAAAAGACCTATACATAGAAAACTATAAAACACTGATGAAAGAAATCAAAGAGGACACAAACAGATGGAGAAACATACCGTGTTCATGGATTGGAAGAATCAATATTGTCAAAATGACTATACTACCCAAAGCAATCTATAGATTCAATGCAACCCCTATCAAGCTACCAACGGTATTTTTCACAGAACTAGAACAAAGAATTTCACAATTTGTATGGAAATACAAAAGACCTCAAATAGCCAAAGTAATCTTGAGAAAGAAGAATGGAACTGGAGGAATCAACCTGCCTGACTTCAGGCTCTACTACAAAGCCACAGTCATCAAGACAGTATGGTACTGGCACAA
The DNA here is from genome assembly GCF_910594005.1 of Cervus elaphus. Lineage (NCBI taxonomy): Eukaryota > Metazoa > Chordata > Mammalia > Artiodactyla > Cervidae > Cervus > Cervus elaphus. The sequence continues at coordinate 65,605,127 of NC_057825.1, read as the reverse complement.
AGACAGAAATATAGATCAATGGAACAGAATAGAAAGCCCAGAGATAAATCCACGAACCTATGAACACCTTATCTTTGACAAAGGAGGCAAGAATATACAATGGAAAAAAGACAACCTCTTTAACAAGTGGTGCTGGGAAAACTGGTCAACCACTTGTAAAAGAATGAAACTAGAACACTTTCTAACACCATACACAAAAATAAACTCAAAATGGATTAAAGATCTAAATGTAAGACCATAAACTATAAAACTCCTAGAGGAGAACATAGGCAAAACACTCTCCGACATAAATCACAGCAAGATCCTCTATGACCCACCTCCCAGAATATTGGAAATAAAAGCAAAACTAAACAAATAGGACCTAATGAAACTTAAAAGCTTTTGCACAACAAAGGAAACTATAAGTAAGGTGAAAAGACAGCCCTCAGATTGGGAGAAAATAATAGCAAATGAAGCAACAGACAAAGGATTAATCTCAAAAATATACAAGCAACCCCTGAAGCTCAATGCCAGAAAAATAAATGACCCAATCAAAAAATGGGCCAAAGAACTAAACAGACATTTCTCCAAAGAAGACATACAGATGGCTAACAAACACATGAAAAGATGCTCAACATCACTCATTATCAGAGAAATGCAAATCAAAACCACAATGAGGTACCATTACACGCCAGTCAGGATGGCTGCTATCCAAAAGTCTACAAGCAATAAATGCTGGAGAGGGTGTGGAGAAAAGGGAACCCTCTTACACTGTTGGTGGGAATGCAAACTAGTACAGCCGCTATGGAGAACAGTGTGGAGATTTCTTGAAAAACTGGAAATAGAACTGCCATATGACCCAGCAATCCCACTTCTGGGCATACACACTGAGGAAACCAGATCTGAAAGAGACACGTGCACCCCAATGTTCATCGCAGCACTGTTTATAATAGCCAGGACATGGAAGCAACCTAGATGCCCATCAGCAGATGAATGGATAAGGAAGCTGTGGTACCTATACACCATGGAATATTACTCAGCCATTAAAAAGAATTCATTTGAATCAGTCCTAATGAGATGGATGAAACTGGAGCCCATTATACAGAGTGAAGTAAGCCAGAAAGATAAAGAACATTACAGCATACTAACACATATATATGGAATTTAGAAAGATGGTAACGATAACCCTATATGCAAAACAGAAAAAGAGACACAGAGATACAGAACAGACTTTTGCACTCTGTGGGAGAAGGTGAGGGTGGGATGTTTCGAGAGAACAGCATATATACTATCTATGGTGAAACAGATCACCAGCCCAGGTTGGATGCATGAGACAAGTGTTTGGGCCTGGTGCACTGGGAAGACCCAGAGGAATCGGGTGGAGAGGGAGGTGGGAGGGGGGATCGGGATGGGGAATACGTGTAAATCTATGGCTGATTCATGTCAATGTATGACAAAACCCACTGAAATGTTGTGAAGTAATTAGCCTCCAACTAATAAAAAAAAAATTAAAAAAAATAAAAATTAAAAAAAAAAAGGAAAGTAAATATTTAAGGAGTTTTTACATCAAATTACCTGGGAAAAATAAATGTGATTCTAATAGCTCTTTCTTAAAAAAAAAAAATAATAATAATAAAATTGGGTTGTCTTTTTTTTGTTGTTTTGTTTTGTTTTCCCATTTATTTTTATTAGTTGGAGGCTAATTACTTTACAATATTGTAGTGGTTTTTGCCATACATTGACATGAATCAGCCATGGATTTACATGTATTCCCCATCCCGATCCCCCCTCCCACCTCCCTCTCTACCCGATCCCTCTGGGTCTTCCCAGTGCACCAGGCCTGAGCACTTGTCTCATGCATCCAACTTGGGCTGGTGATATGTTTTACCCTAGATAATATACATGTTTAGATGCTGTTCTCTCGAAACATCCCACCCTTGCCTTCTCCCACAGAGTTCAAAAGTCTGTTCTGTACATCTGTGTCTCTTTTTCTGTTTTGCATATAGGGTTATTGTTACCATCTTTCTAAATTCCATATATATGCATTAGTATACTGTATTGGTCTTTATCTTTCTGGCTTACTTCACTCTGTATAATGGGCTCCAGTTTCATCCATCTCATTAGGACTGATTCAAATGAATTCTTTTTAATGGCTGAGTAATATTCCATGGTGTATAGGTACCACAGCTTCCTTAGCCATTCGTCTGCTGATGGGCATCTAGGTTGCTTCCATGTCCTGGCTATTATAAACAGTGCTGCGATGAACACTGGGGTGCACGTGTCTCTTTCAGATCTGGTTTCCTCAGTGTGTATGCCCAGAAGTGGGATTGCTGGGTCATATGGCAGTTCTATTTCCAGTTTTTCAAGAAATCTCCACACTTTTCTCCATAGCGGCTGTACTAGTTTGCATTCCCACCAACAGTGTAAGAGGGTTCCCTTTTCTCCACACCCTCTCCAGCATTTATTGCTTGTAGACTTTTGGATAGCAGCCATCCTGACTGGCGTGTAATGGTACCTCATTGTGGTTTTGATTTGCATTTCTCTGATAATGAGTGATGTTGAACATCTTTTCATGTGTTTGTTAGCCATCTGTATGTCTTCTTTGGAGAAATGTCTGTTTAGTTCTTTGGCCCATTTTTTGATTGGGTCATTTATTTTTCTGGCATTGAGCTGCAGGAGTTGCTTGTATATTTTTGAGATTAATCCTTTGTCTGTTTCTTCATTTGCTATTATTTTCTCCCAATCTGAGGGCTGTCTTTTCACCTTACTTATAATTTCCTTTGTTGTGCAAAAGCTTTTAAGTTTCATTAGGTCCTATTTGTTTAGTTTTGCTTTTATTTCCAATATTCTGGAAGGTGGGTCATAGAGGATCCTGCTGTGGTTTATGTCGGAGAGTGTTTTGCCTATGTTCTCCTCTAGGAGTTTTATAGTTTATGGTCTTACATTTAGATCTTTAATCCATTTTGAGTTTATTTTTGTGTATGGTGTTAGAAAGTGTTCTAGTTTCATTCTTTTACAAGTGGTTGACCAGTTTTCCCAGCACCACTTGTTAAAGAGGTTGTCTTTTTTCCATTGTATATTCTTGCCTCCTTTGTCGAAGATAAGGTGTTCATAGGTCCGTGGATTTATCTCTGGGCTTTCTATTCTGTTCCATTGATCTATATTTCTGTCTTTGTGCCAGTACCATACTGTCTTGATGACTGTGGCTTTGTAGTAGAGCCTGAAGTCAGGCAGGTTGATTCCTCCAGTTCCATTCTTCTTTCTCAAGATTACTTTGGCTATTTGAGGTTTTTTGTATTTCCATACAGATTGTGAAATTCTTTGTTCTAGTTCTGTGAAAAATACCTTTGGTAGCTTGATAGGGGTTGCATTGAATCTATAGATTGCTTTGGGTAGTATAGTCATTTTGACAATATTGATTCTTCCAATCCGTGAACATGGTATATTTCTCCATCTGTTTGTGTCCTCTTTGATTTCTTTCATTAGTGTTTTATAGTTTTCTATGTATAGGTCTTTTGTTTCTTTAGGTAGATATACTCCTAAGTATGGGTTGTCTTTTTATTATCGAGTTATAAGGGATTTTTTATATTATGCTCACTAGTTCCCTTATCAGTTATTTAATTTCCAAATATTTTCCCATTATGTGGTTATGTTTTTACTTTCTTGATGGTGCCCTTTGCAATTATTTTATTTTTCACTTTTATAGCTTGTGCTTTTTGTGTCAAAGAATGAGTTGGAAGTGTCCTCTCTTCTTCTTTGGAAATTTTATGCCATGTTAGTTTTCTTCTACAAAGGTTTTGTAGAATTTATCAGTAAAGACAATTGGGCTTAGAATTTTTTGTAGACAATTTAAAAATTACTGACTCTATCTCCTTATTTATTATGTCTATTCAGATTTTCTATTTCTTTTTGTTGGTTTCAGTATTTATGTCTTCCTAAGAATTTGTCCATTTTAATTCCCTTCATCTTTATGTTTATTTTGTCTTGAACAGTAGAAAAGGATAGTGCAAGGAAATATGGTGGTGTGCTTCAGGCTGCTATATGGGATTGTATAGGCTGTACTGAATTGAGTGTGCACAAACTGCATGGCCAAACATGGTGTCTTAAATAGCAAGAAAGTTAAATATGCCAGTTTTGAAGTATCTGGGTTTGAATCCTGCCTCTACCACTTTTAGAGGAGTGCCTTTGGGCATATTACTTAATCTCTTTAAATGTCAGTTTCCTTCTGTTTAAATAATAGAGGATATCACCTTCCTTAGGGATTTTTGTTTTTTTTTTTAAGATCAAATGACACAATACAGTTAAAGTGCTTAAAATAGTGGCTGATTCAATAAGAATGTTACTTATGTATATAAATGTTATTTATTTATGTTTATAAATGTGACTTTGTAATTGTTCAGTAGCTAAGTCATGTCCAACTCTTCCTGATCCTATGGACTGTAGCATGCCAGCCTTCCCTGTCCCTCAACATCTCCTGGAGTTTGCCCAAGTTCTTATCCATTGAATCGGTGATGCCATTCAACATCTCATCCTCTATCATCCTCTTCTCCTTCTGCCTTTGATCTTTCCCAGCATCAGGTTTTTTTTTCCAGTGAGTCAGCTGTTCACATCAGGTGGCCAAAGTATTGGAGCTTCAGTTTCAGCACCAGTACTTCCAAAGAGTATTCAGGGTTGATTTCCTTTAGGATTGACTGGTTTGATCTCCTTGCTTTCCAAGGGACTCTCACGAGTCTTTTCCAGCTGAACATACAGTGGAAGTGACAAATAGATTCAAGGGATTAGATCTAGTAAACAGAGTGCCTGAAGAACTAAGGACAGATGTCCATAATATTGTACAGGAGGCAGCAAACAAAATCATCCCAAAGGAAAAAACTTAGGGCCCACTTATAAGCTTTCATTAGTAACTGAGGTCAGAAATATTCTCTTTTTAAATTGCTGAAACTTTAGTCCCCAGCAAGATGCCTGCTACACAGTAGGAGCTCAATATTATTTGTCTAATGTTTTCATGTCAAAGGACTGGATATGAGGGCAAAGAGCTTGTTGAGGCACTGATTAGGGCACTGATTCATAGTGAATGTTACTGGAAGAGACTGGAGGCATGCTGAAGCTATTGTGGGTCTTGTCAGGTTCAGCAGAGTCATAAATGGCTTGAATAAAGCCATGGAGTCTACACATGACATTCACACTTGACAAAGAAACTATGAGGGAGAATAAAATTTGGGTATGCATATATTTGTGTATACATCCCTATACTTGAATCCTACAATTACAACTGCATTTGTAACAGAAAGCTGTAGATTTGTAGCAACATAAAAGAAATGCTTTGGATTCTTGCCAAAAACAAGGTCATTATGAGTAAGCAATCCAGAAACAATAGCAACAGAAAGCTATACTCTTTATGTGTGAAACAAGGGAGGGGACAAGAATACTCACAATGGAAACGTGTTGTAGCCTCACTCCTTTTTAACTTTTGGGGGGATAATTTGCTATCTCTTCTGAAAAACTGAATGTAGACAATAGGCAATAGACCCTGAAGCATTCTCTTTTATGCAGATGGTAAAGTTTTATGATGATGAGTTAAAAGTGTTCAGTAGACAGGTTGCCATATCCTTGGTATAGCACCTCATCAAGGTTGACATAGGGTGCACTTTGTTATCACCGAATTATCACTGGATGTGAGTTGGCCTTCTTTGTTCTTTGGCGTGAGTCTCAGTCAGGATCCTCAGATTTCACACAAAGTTGTCAATTCTATTCCCCAGCTCAGTTTAACTGAAACAGAGTAAAGGTACCTGTCAGTACTCATTAGTACTCGATTACTTTCCAAACTGAAGCTGAGAGAAAAAATATTAATGGAAAACAACCTGAAGGTTATGTGAGTCATTCATCTACACTCTAAAATTTGTCTCTAAATGAAGCCTATCAGAGAATCAGGAATGCATCATAGCCTTTCCGCAGAGAGTTTCTTTTGTTAAATTGTATACTTTGGCATGAGAGTATGAAACTATATTAAAGATTGTTTCAGTAAGCATCCTTATGAAATATGCCTTTGATTTTATATTATTCAAACTATTTTAATTATTACACAGTGTCCTAAGATAATTGCTTGAATTAAGACTGGAAGAGAAAGATTTTCCTAAACAAAAATGATAGAGAAGGCAGTGGAGGAGAAGGATGAGGAAAGTGAAAAAGGGTGTATGTGGGAAATGCTGGTTATCTCAGTTCATCTGGCATGAGGCATCCAACTAGGACTGGAAAATGGAATAGAACCAGAGTGTACCAGGCCAAAGAGAGAATCGTATTTGAGAATGAACAGAAGGTCATCCATTCATAAAAAAATATGATTTGACAGCTGTTGGATATGGAATGATAAGTAAAATGGACATAATCATTGGCCATATGGAGCTAATTATGATCAGTGAGATGGACTAATGTCTATACAATAAGCAAACAAATACATGCTTAATTTCTCTCCATGGATGAAAAGGAGAGGCTACTAGAAGAGTAGAAGAGATCAGAGTGAGAGAAACCTTCACCAGGAAGAGTGAACTCATTTCTGAGGCATTGACATTGATGCAGAGACCTGAAGGATGAGACCTGTGGTTCAGATGAAAGTGGATGTGAAAGAGGGTTCCACTCAAGGGGAGCAGCAGGTGCAAAGGCCCTGGAACAAGAAGAACTTGATGCTGGAAGACAACAAGAACAGCCGGTGGACCTGGAGTATGGAGTGGGGAGGCAAGTAGGAGAGGTAAGCCACACCCACTCGTGTAGAACATAGCATTGGGAATTGTTCTAAGGGTAATGAGAAGCTCTTTTATAAGTTTTAAACAGTGTGTGTGTGTGTGTGTGTGTGTGTGTGTGTGTGTGTCTGAGAGAGAGAGAGAAAATCCATTAGTCGTTGAGTACAGGGTATTGGTTAGGGGGCACTTGAAAAAGTAGAAAGAACAGGAAAGAAATTAGAGTGGGGTAGATCTGTTGCTGGAGAAGGCAATGGCACCCCACTCCAGTACTCTTGCCTGGAAAATCCCATGGACAGAGGAGCCTGGTAGGCTGCAGTCCACGGGGTCGCTAAGAGTCGGACACGACTGAGTGACTTCACTTTCACTTTTCATTTTCAGGTGCTGGAGAAGGAAATGGCAACCCACTCCAGTGTTCTTGCCTGGAGAATCCCAGGGATAGGGGAGCCTGGTGGGCTGCCGTCTATGGGGTCGAACAGAGTCGGACACGTCTAAAGTGACTTAGCAGACCTGTTGCAATAATATAGAGGAGCAAGCAGTTGGCAAATATTTCCTGTTAAGGGCCTCATAGTAAATATTTCAGGCTTTGAGAGGCAACAGTCTCTGTCTCAACCCTTCAGCTTTGCTATTAAGCGTGAAAGCAGCCAGATAATGTGGAAATGTGAGGGTGACTGTGTTCCAGTAAAGTTTTATTTCCTCAAAACAGGTGGTGGGCCAGATTTGGCTTTCAGCCCAAATGGTACTAGAGCTGTGCCAGGGGGCAGGAGCACAAAGGATGGGCTAGGAAAACACAAGGATGAAGAACTGCTAGGCTTTGTGACTACATGCAGGGACTGAGAGAGAAGGTATCAGGAGGTGGGGTCCAAAGCCTGGGCTATAGAGAGAATAGTATTTTCACTGACAACTACATGGAAGTCAGGAAGAGAAGCTGATTTTGGAGACAGATGATGCATTTGCTTTTCATTTTTACAGTTTATACCACATTTTAAAATTGGATTTGGCCAGTCTGGGCTCCCCAGGTGGCACTAGTGGCTAAAAAACCTGCCTGCCAGAGCGGGAGACATAAGAGATTCGACTTCGATTCCTGGGTTGGGAAGATCCTCTGGAAGAGGGCATGGCAACTCACTCCAGTATTGTTACCTGGAGAGTCCCATGGACAGAGGAAACTGGTGGGCTATGGTCCATAGCATTGCAAAGAGTCAGACCGAAGCGATTTAGCATGCATGCAGTCTGGAAATATTCATAAGACTGGCAGTTGGCAATGATATTCAAGGCTCATACAGGCTGTGAGCAGGTCTGTGTATGGGATTGCTTTGTTTGAAGGCTGGGGTGATTTATCTGATCTGGCCCACAAGAGGACTGCCCCTTCTCCTTAAATGAGCAGCTTCTGGAAGGTGCAGATCCAGCTGAAAAGGCTCTTTTCTCCAAAGGACTCTGAAAGTTTTATTCTCTCTGCAGGCACACATTTGCATTTGAGTGAATGTGGTAAACCATTGTAGGGGCCAGAAAGGTCAGGAATGCCTTGGGCTCTATTCAGTGAATACTGTGAATTGGAGTGTGATTTCTCCAGCCAAGATGACTGTCTCCTAGGGTAGATTTCCCATTTTGGGATCATCCTTAGTTTTAGCATATTTGTGTCTTAAAATATATTGTCATCCATCATTGATACATTTTACATTTATTATTATTCAAATCCTAGACAATGTATTTGTTAAATGAAAGAAGCATAGTGTGCCTGAGAAATACCCTGAAGCTGACAGAGGAGAGAATGGGAATCAGGCTTAGCTCTGCTTTGGAGGGCAGCATGCTTCTTACAGAAAAGTTCCATACTGAGGGATTTTATGGGAGAGTTTGGCAAACTGGAGGCACTTGCCCCATGCTCTTCAGTGTAGCCCTAGGATTGCTAGACTGGAGTTCAGTAGGAGAAGGCCATGGCTTGGCTAACACCAGGCCGCCTGTACATGTTACGATGGTAGTCTGGCACAGTGGGACTTGCTGTGGCGATTGTTTTGCAAACTCTCGCCCCTCTTTTCCTCAAAGGCTTGTTCTTGGTTCTCCCTGTGCCCCATACTCATAGTGAGGTAGCTGACCACAGAAATTTTTCCACTGGTCATGTCTTGCCCCGTTCTTTTGAGGAAAGCTCCTCCTCTCCCCTTCGTCCCTGGTCATGTAGTCTAAAAGAGGACTGTCATCATTTTACATGTCCCTAGTTCCCAGACCACAGTGATGGATCCAGACATGCCCTCTGAGTTCTTCCTTGTGAGTTCTTAAATGGCAGCTGCCCTCTCTGATAACAGAACCACAAGGATGCAAGTTTGCAGCTGTTGCAGGAAGGGGGACCCCTTCCAGGGCCCAAAACTGGGCTCTTGTCTAGCACTTGGAAATGAATTGTCTGAGGAGATGCGTGTGCTGACAAAGCAAGAGACTTTATTGGGAAAGGGCACCCGGGTGGAGAGCACTAGGGTAAGGGAACCCAGGAGAACAGCTCTGTCACATGGCTTGCAGTCTCAGGTTTTATCGTGATGGGATTAGTTTCCAGGTTGTCTTTAGCCAATCATTCTGACTAAGAGTCCTTCCTGGTGGTGCACGCCTTGTTCAGCCAAGATGGATGCCAGAGAGAAGGATTCTGGGAGGTGGTTGGACATGTGGTGTCTTCTTCTGACCTTTCCTGAACTCTTCTGGTTGGTGGAGGCTTATTAGTTCTGCGTTCCTTAGCAGGACCTCCTATCAAACATCTCATGCAAATGGTTGCTATGGTGCCTGGCCAGGGTGGGCAGCTTCAGTCAGTGTGCTTCCCCTAACACAGCTGCGGTGCCATGTTCACAGCTGGTGACAGAGACTGTCTGCAGACAGAGGATGAGGAGCGCCTGGGGTCGGGAGAGCCCAGGTGATGAGCAATCTGTTCTCCTCTAAGATACTCAGCACTGCCCTTGCTGTCCTGCTAAGAGCCTGGGAGGCAAGCTCTCTATGATTCTCTGAGCTACCCTAGAGTCCTGCCAACACATTTCCTATTTTCTCAAGTTAGTTTCACTGGCCAATTTACAAAGTTTTAGGGTAGGGAATGGGACACAGCATTATAATAATGTCCTGAAATCACACCATAGAAACAATAGTCCATTTTGTTTGCTTTGAGTAAAACAGTGAAGTCACCACTGTCCTCTAGTGTCTAAGAATTAACCTCAAGACCTGCCAAATTTTAGACAGGGGCTGACCCTGAGGGTATAGATCATTTGAACACTTGGAGTGATCTTGTGATGAGAAATCACTTTTCATTGCCCTAACAATAGCAAGCTAAGGAGGGATAAATGGGTGAAAAGGATCTGAGTCCAGGCATGCGCAGTTTGGCCAAGGTTAGTGCAAGGGAGTGAGATCATGTTCCCAAAGAGTTGCAGTAGAAAGAACAGGGTTCTGTCACCTCCTCTTCAAAGAAGTGGACCAGAGACTGTGAGCAAGCAGTGTAGCACTGAAATTCTATAAGCAACAACATTTGGTGGGAGGAACATCAGCTATTATGGTTACTGAATCCAGTGATACTCAACTTGGCGCAGAGGTTGGAGTAAATGTTTTGGGACTATGGAAGCTTTCAGAACTATATTAAACAATATGGTAGTCACTAGCTGCATGTGGCTATTTAAATTTTAATCTAAATTAATTAAAATTAAATGGAATGAAAAGTTCAGGTCTTCATTTGCACAAACTACATTTCAAGTGTTCAATAATCACATGTGAGAAGCATCGTGGCAGAAAGCTCTATTGGACAGTGCCTCCCTAGAATTATTGAGCAGTTCAAGTATAGGGGAAATCTCAAGGAAGAAAGACATACTAAACTCTTGACAATAGGAATCTAATATATAACATGGTGCTTATAGCTAATAACACTCTGCTATATACTTGAAGTCTGGTGAAAGAGTAAATCTTAAATTTTCTCACCCGCCAAAAAAACACAGTAATTATGCGAGGTGATGGAGGTGTTAGTTAACACTACTGTGGTTTTTTTCAATATATAAGTGTATCAAATCAACATATTCTGCACCTTAAACTTATACAATATTATATATCAATTATATCTTAATAAATCTAGGGGGGAAAAAGAATAAGAGGTAGTGAAATAGCCATTCTAAAAATAAAAAGATATGCACCCTAAGTTTGTGAACAGTTGATATTAGTTACAAAATTACAGATGTTACAAAATAGAGAATTACTGCAAGAAAATTTAGAAATTATATAGGCCAACCTCTTGACCTAATGCATGAAAATAAGATGAGTTTACCAATAAGTATTGGAAGAAGTAATGCATAAATGCTAAGGGAGCTATAAAATCTCTATTGTATTAATAGTTAAAGAGGCAAGGGTTAATTTTAGCTGGGGTCAATAAAGGTAGGCTTCAAGAGGAGGTGGCATCTTCAATAAGTCTTAAAGTATATGCAAGATTTCAGTAGGTGGAAAACTGGAGAGGAGGGGCACTTAGTCTGAAGGCAGAGGCAAAAAAGCAGAAGCCAAGTTCAGTGAAGTTTTATTTGTCAGATTGTGACTGTGGTGGACAATAAAGATGGACCAATGAGCTGAGGCCACTTGAAGGAGAACCAAGAGAATGAAGTCTCCCTCCTAGCAAAAAGCCAGACTCACGGACTATTTCTGTGGAGACAGACCTGTGAGTCATTGGTTGGAGGCTTCTCCTGAAGACTCTAACTCTTCAGCACTCTTGCCTGCTCTAAGGGTAGCAAGTGTGCTCTCAGTGACCGAGGAGCTCTCTCAGGCTGTTACAAGAAGTCTCTGGAAGGCAGAGGTGGGGGAGGGGTGATGATGCCAGCTCTGGTATCCTGGTCAACGGGTCGGTCATACTTCCTTTCACGATTCTGGCAGCTTTAACTGGTTCTGGGGTGCTCCACACTTCCCATCTTGGGACAGACGCCTCAGAAGTTTCTCACAAGAGATCTACGACAATTGTAAAATCTAGGGCAGGGTATGTGTCTCTGGTAAGCTACTCCATTTTATCTTGGTTTGTCTGTTTAGTAATACACTGACCAACATGCTAAGAACACCAAATAAGACTTTAATGTAGTCTGAAAAGCATGACAAAAGTTAAATTGATACCACATTCATAGGTTGAGTACCACCAACTTTGGATAAAAGAAAGGGGTTTAGTATTTGAAAATAGCTTAGAATTTCAGATTTTAAATGCACATATTTTCATGAACTCTTGCTTTCTTCAGCATTAGCAGGCACATGGGGATTATTACATTGGCAAAAGGTGAATAAGATACAATATATGAGGTCCCATATGCACAAAGTGAAAAAGGCAAAACAATTGAAGAATGAAATCTGTTCTTAAGCATAGTCAAGTGGAATTTAGTGATGTGGGAGTGAGTGAATGAAAGTCGCTCAAATGTGTCTGACTCTGTAACCCCATGGACTGTAGCCTGCCAGGCTCCTCTGTCCATAGAATTCTCCAGGCCAGAATACTGGAGTGGGTAGCCATTCCCTTCTCCAGGATATCTTCCCAACCTAGGGATTGAACCCAGGTATCCTGCATTGAAGGCAGATTCTTTACCGTCTGAGCTGCCAGGGAGCCATTCTACAAGTGAACTCAGTGTTCCTTCCTGGTAAAAGCATTTGGCTTGGTTTAGACTGGATCATTTTAGAAAGTTCATTGATAGCATCATTTCCTCTCACTGTACCTGGAGGCCTGAAGTAGATGGATTTTGTTTTTTTGACTTTTCATTTAATTGCAAACTTAATTTGGTCTATATGCAAAGATTTACAGTTTCTCCAAATATGAGGAGTATCAATAATAGAGGAGATACTGGGCAGTGTGCTGCTTCTCATCAAATATTCAGTGTGTGATATGAAGATTTATCTTGTAAATATCACTGGGTATAACCGTGTAAATTCAGAGATACATCATCTACAGTTCAGCTTTGAATATAGAGCAAATGAAGGAAGAATGGATTTTTTAAATGAAAAGATAAAAAAGGATAATTAATATTTCATAATCTTAATTAACTTTTCCATTGCACATTGGTTTTTGATGTTATTTGGGCTGTAAGGTGTGATTATTGCTTTCACAGCCAAATCAGATAATCTGGTCACAAACTTGAATGTCAAAAGGTAATGTGAACATCTTGTTTGGCTTGAGAAATTAGTCATTAAGTTCTTCAATTAGCTCTGTGCTTATTCTGGGGAAATTGCATTACGCAAGTGAATAAGATTGTAAGCTTTTAGAATAGGAAGCAAGTTATTAAGCATGTTAGGTTGGAGCCCACTGGTAAGATATGTATGAATTGCTGCTTTAGGAGAGAAAGAGGGACCCTGCACCAAGGTGCATGGAATAAACCATGCTTCCCAGTGTATTAGCATGGATAACAGAATTTAATGGACCACCTAGCACAGCTGATTGGTAGGTGCTTCTGTGCTGATAGGCACCTGATCCTTGAAGCCAACCAGGATTGGGCTGGATTCTTGACCCCAGAAAACTCACCTGCCTATCCAGTAGGGGTACACCAACCAGAGCTAGAGGAAAGTGTCCAGGACCATCCAAACTTTGATCATGACTCACTTTTCCCTTGGCCTCATCTTCCCATCCTGAAGCATTCAGATCCAAGACTCTGACTTCTGAGTGCCCCCATCTAATCTCTCAATTTCAGTTCTTTCACCTCCCTTGCTCTCGTGACTCTGATTCAGCTGGAAACTCCCTGTTCCATTCTGTATTCTGGTGACTTAATCTCCAGCTGGGTCAGCTCCTGACCAACTTGGGTTGAGGTAGGGTTTAGGGTAAAAGGGAGAAGAAGGAATTCAGATAATTTATCCTGGGAGGTGAGTACAACTTTAGGTTCTACACTTGCTGCAAAGCATACTAGGATCAAAAAGGCAAAATGAGAACCAACATGGGAATCATGGAGAGGTAGCCAAGAATAAGAGATTCACGTCTAACTTACAGGCAGGAATTGCATTTTGTATAAATTAGAGTATGATACATTGTGCTATAATTACACACAGCCCCAAATCAGCGTTTTAATAAAATGAAAGCTGATATCTTATACAAGGTATCCAGTGTGGTATGGCGTGATGATCTGTCCCACCCAGTTACTCAGGGACCCAAGCTAACCAAGTTTCTGCTGCTTTATTGTCTGCATCAGTTGTGTCATGCAGACTTTATGCCCACAGCAGGGGAAATAAGACTGGAGAATCTGACATGGGCTTTTCACTTCCGCAGTGCAACAGTGACGTATGTCACTTCTGGACACGTTTTATTGGTTAGAACTAGTCGGATGGCCCTGTAGCTTTAAGGGGGTCAGGAAATATATGAGAGAAAGTAATATTTGGTGAGAATTCTGTTTCTATCACAATATACATGAGTAAAAACCTCATCAGAAGGAGTGGGGCAGGGGTGCTGTGGCTGAAGTTTGAGGAAGGAAGTGCGAGGGAACCCACCCAAAAGAGGGGTAGAGGAGGGTAACAGAAGAGCCTGGTCTGTCCGGAAGGAGCTCCATGGAGCCCTCGACTAGCTGGGTTCTCACTCTGACCACTAGGATGACCTGGGGCAGGCACTGATGCACACAAACAATCTCACGCTCACTTTCAAAGGTCTTTGTTTCACATTATTATGAAGGGGTTTTACCAAGTATCTCCTGAATGTATAGAATGTTCGTGCCTTTTAAAGACATGCAGATACTTGTATAACGTTTAGAACTAGTCAGGTATCGTCTCAGGAGGAAATGTGCTGTCTTTCGGGTGTCACTTGGAAGGAAAGTTACCTAAACCTCTGAGTCATATATTTCATGTGTAGAGCAGAGCTCATTTTTGATAAGTTGTTGCTATCATTTATTACAATAAGTAGTACACATGCTTGACCTCACCTAATCATCTCCATAAGCCTAGAAGAGTATTATTAGCAACCCCACTTTACAGACAAGACTACGGACTTTCAGATAGGTTTAGTTATATAGCTAGTAAGTGACAGTGTTGGGAGTCAAATCTAGGTCTCATCTGAATCCAGTGTCTCATATCTGATTGCTAGAATTAAGTAGATTAAACGTGCCTATCATTAACTAGGAGCTCAACAATGTTGATTTTCTTCCTCTTCTTTTCCTTCTTCCCTCTTATCCTGGGATTCCAGCCAAATAACTCATCACTTTTTGGGGATTCCTTTGGGGATCTCTCTCTTGAGAAGAACCAGGAAACCACTTACACGATGATTTCTGCAACTGAGCAGGTGATGAGAGGGAGAGCAGGTGGAGAGGCACGCTCTTGCCAGCGCCCCCTTCTCCCCGTCTTTCACAGTTGGTCTGGGAGAGGTAAGACGAGGAAGAGTTCTGTGCCCATTTACCTTCTCAAAAACAAGAATAAGGGTGGCAGCCTTCACCCCTCCTTGTCCCCTTTCTCAGTATTTCTGTCTTTTGTGCTATTTCAATTATTTGTTTACAGCTGGAGAAAATGATTCACTTGGTGACACAAAACTTTCCTCTGTTAAACACAGAAAGCTCTACCAATTGCCAGCTCTTAAACATGAGGTCAATTTAACCCTTAATTTTAAAAATATGTAGCTCTATCAACCAGATTCCATGTTCCTCTTATCCTGAGATCCAGATGTCCTAGGGAAGTGGGGTTAAAGGTAAAGGGTTGTAGGTGGGTGGATGTGGTTCTACATCTTGAAAACAAGATTCTCCCTGTTTTTTGTTTTGTTTTTGTTGCTTTTTTTTTTTAATTTAGAGGAGAACAGGGGATGCCTGTTTATGGCACCCAGCATGGAGCCTGGGACTATTTCTTTTATTGCATTCTATAAATAAACTGGATGACTGCCAGGGAAAATGTAATCTGGGACATGATTCTTGGTTTCTACTAGAGTGAACTGCTCTAAAAATTCTGGCTGCCACTTGGTACAAGTTTCAGGGTCTTTAAAGAGTATTTTGAATGCTCATGCATGGGAAAAGATGTGTCCCCTTCTTTATCTAGTTTCCTCTTAAACAGAAAATCATCAGACTCAGAACAATTTAGAGTTTCGCTGTAATCAAATGCTAATAGTTTTAATACATACTTGCCTATTGCTCACGATGTGTTGGGTGAGAGGCTATTCTCTTGTTAATTTTGAGGATAATGGTGTTTCACCACCACTAGTCCAGGAAGGCCAAATTTGTTCTTAGTTGAAATTTTAAATGCTGCTCTCTTTATTTAACTCGGTCTTCCCTTGTGGCTCAGCTGGTAAAGAATCCGCCTGCAATGCTGGAGACCTGGAAGATTCCCTGGAAAAGGGAACAGCTAGCTACCCACTCCAGTATTCTGGCCTGGAGAATTCTATGGACTGTTTAGTCCATGAGGTCGCAAAGAGTCAGACATAACTGAGCCACTTTCACTTTCACTTTACTTAACTCAGTAAGTTACATGTAGCCCTAAGAAATAACTGCCTTAGAGTAAGAAACCAACCAATTTGTTAGAATTTTGGCCCCAAAGGTGGGTTTGAAGCCTCACATCTTATTTGTTGCTGTGATTTGCTATTGAAAGTTCAAACATCGTAAATCAGGATGACAAGACTTTACTGAGTCATCAAAGGGAGGACACAGAGCATTTCCCAGGCTGCTCAAGAAAGAAGAAAGTCATTCCTCTCCATCTGCTTTGCATATGATAGGGTGGAGCATTGTAGAGAGTATGCACCTGTTTGGGGAACCTGAAACCATCTTTCCCTCCCCCTGAACACTGGTGCTTCTACTGTCAAAACCATTCACTTGGCAGTTGCCTTTGTCACATTCTGTTCATATTGTGAGTTAGATGTTCACGTGTAAAGTCTAAGATCTCAACTTGATGGGAACTTCTTCAAGGCACAAAGCTGAGCTTTCTACTCCTTCATGTCCTTGTATCTTCCAGCTTTGAACTTTGCATATAATGATGCATAATGCACCATTCATTAGTATGAATTATGTATTATTGTTATGAATTATTCTTATGATCCTCATTATGACTCATTATTCATACTTGATGAAAATTCAGTCAAAGTTAAAAGTACACATGATGCTCTCTTTCTCACGCATTCATGTAGAGCTTATCTTGACTCAAGGCCCAGAGGTCTTGTATAGGGATCTTTCTTTATAGAAGGTTTATACTCAGGATACAATTTATTTAATTCAATAAGTATTTACTGAGCTTCTATCACATGAAGGGTTATAAGTTATAAGAAAGAAATAAGATAATATCAGTATTCAATGTGCTTATGTCTACCCCATGAATGATGGATAGATTTCACCTTAAATGTCTAGTTCATTAACTGATGAAGGCTGCTTGGATTGCTGATAATGATTATAAAGTCTGCTTTAGATTCAGGAGGAAATAATATCATGATTAATTAGCAATATCTACCATTTTATTTAGGAGTAGAGAATGGGCTTCCCTGGTGGCTCAGATGGTAAAGAAACTGCCTGCAATGCAAGAGATCTGAGTTCAATCCCTGGGTTGGGACGATCCCCTGGAGAAGGGAATGACTAGCCACTCCAATATTCTGGCCTGGAGAATTCCCTGGACAGAGGAGCCTGGCAGGCTATGGTCCAAGGGGTCACAAAGAGTCAGACAGGACTGAGACTTTCTCTTTCAGAAAATGGTGGCATAGATGCCACACATTCATAACCCCCAATTTGCAGAATGAATTGAAGTCCAGATAGTAAAAGAAGCTTGTATTTAGTAGAATCCAGTCAGTCAATAACATATTTAAGTACCAAACAAGTACATAAATTACCTGAAATAATTATGTATTAATCTGGTTGGGCTTTCCATCACAAAATACCATAGACTGGGTGGCTCACACAACAGAAGTTTATTTCTCACAGTCCTGGAGGCTAGAAGATATTTTTTAAAAAAGAGGTCATGGGTGTATAAAAGTCAGTCATTCATAAGAAAGAGCTCTCATAGGAACTGAACTGGCCCAAAACTTTATCTTGGTCTTCTAAGCCTCCAAGACTGTGAGAAAATAAATTTCTGTTGTATGAATCACCTAGTCCATGGTATTAGGTGGTGCCAGTGATAAAGAACCTGCCTGCCAATGCAGGAGACATAAGAGATGCAGGTTGGATCCTTGGTTCAGGAAGATCCCCTGGAAGAGGGCATGGCAACCCACTCCAGTATTCCTGCCTGGAGAATTGCATGGACAGAGGATCCCGGTGGGCTACAGTCCATAGGATTGCAAGGAGTTGGATATGACTGAAGTGACTTAGCACACATGCATGCATATATAGTTGATTAAAAATGTGGTGTTAGTTTCACGTATACAGCAAAGTGATTCAGTTTACAGATACATGTATCTATTCTTTTTCAAATTCTTTTCCCAATTAGGTTGTTACATAACATTGAGCAGAGTTCCCTGGGCTATACAGTAGGTCCTTGTTGGCTATCCATTTTAAATATAGCAGTATGTACATTTCAATTCTAAACTCCTGAAATAAGTTTGTTTTCTAAGTCTGTGAGTCTCTTTCTACATGATCTCTTTTCTGTGTTCTCTAGGAAAGAGTGATAAGGCCCTGTGGGATCAGGGCCCTGGCTTTATAACCTCATTTAGCCTTAATTACTTCCTTAGAGGCCTCATTTCCAAATACAGCCATGTGGAATGGGGTGCCTAGGGCTTCAACATATGAATTATGGGAGAATACATTCAGTCCTTAGCAGTATAGTGTAGATTTATATCTCCTGTTTGGAGGATGGTGTATCATAGGAGTTAGCTATCTAGTCAGGATTATCATTTTTAAAAAAGCAAGACATCAAAATTGATTTCTTAATTAATGGTTTTCATGGTAGCCACATTTATGAGTTTTAAACACATCTGATCTTATGGGTTGTTCATAATAACTTAAGTCATTTACATAATGCAATTTAAAAATTATATCAAAGAAGCCAGTAGTTGAAAGTAACAGGTGGCAGACAGGTTTACAAATGTACGCTTAACAAAAGTCATACACTTTTCTAAATCTTAGTGACATTCTAAAAGAGTAATTAACCATTAAAAAAAGATACTATCCATCAGATGATGCTAACTGTAAATGTTTTACCTTGGAATATGGCACCCTTCCTGTAATTACCAAGACTCAATCTTTGTATTGGTGTGTGCTGTTGTTCTTCACTGGCTCTCTATGACCCTATGGACTGCAGCACACCAGGCCTCCTTGTTCCTCACCATCTCCTGAAGTTTGCCCAAGTTCTTGTTCATTGCATCGGTCATGCCGTCGAGATATCTCATCCTCTGATGCCCTCTTCTCCATCTGCCCTCAATCTTTCCCAGCATCAGGGACTTTTCTAGTGAGTCGTCTGTTTGCATCAGATGACCAAAATACTGGAGCCTCAGCTTCAGCATCAGTCCTTCCAGTGAATATTCAGGGTTGATATCCCTTAAGATTGACTGGTTTGATCTCCTTGCTGTCCAAGAGACTTTCAGGAGTCTTCTCCAGCACCACAATTCGAAGTCATCAATTCTCTGGCGTTTTGCCTTCTTTATGGTCCAGCTCTCACATCCATACATGACCACTGGGAAGACCATAGGCTTGACTATATGGAACTTTGTCTGCAGAGTAATGTCTCTGCTTTTCAACACACTGTCTAGGTTTGTCATCACTTTCCTGCCAAGAAGCAATCGTCTTCTGGTTTCATGGCTGCAGTCACCGTCTGCACTGATTTTGGAGCCCAAGAAGAGAAATCTGTCACTACTTCCACCTTTTCCCCTTCTATTTGCCATGCAGTAATGTGGCTGGATGCCATGATCTTAGATTTTTTATTTTTTTTTTATTTTTTTATTTTTTTTTATTTTTATTTTTTTTTTAATTTTTTTATTAGTTGGAGGCTAATTACTTCACAACATTTCAGTGGGTTTTGTCATACATTGATATGAATCAGCCATAGATTTACACTTATTCCCCATCCCGATCCCCCCTCCCACCTCCCTCTCCACCCGACTCCTCTGGGTCTTCCCAGTGCACCAGGCCCGAGCACTTGTCTCATGCATCCCACCTGGGCTGGTGATCTGTTTCACCATAGATAGTATACATGCTGTTCTTTTGAAACATCCCACCCTCACATTCTCCCACAGAGTTCAAAAGTCTGTTCTGTATTTCTGTGTCTCTTTTTCTGTTTTGCATATAGGGTTATCATTACCATCTTTCTAAATTCCATATATATATGTGTTAGTATGCTGTAATGTTCTTTATCTTTCTGGCTTACTTCACTCTGTATAATGGGCTCCAGTTTCATCCATCTCATTAGGACTGATTCAAATGAATTCTTTTTGACAGCTGAGTAATATTCCATGGTGTATATGTACCACAGCTTCCTTATCCATTCATCTGCTGATGGGCATCTAGGTTGCTTCCATGTCCTGGCTATTATAAACAGTGCTGCAATGAACATTGGGGTGCACGTGTCTCTTTCAGATCTGGTTTCCTCAGTGTGTATGCCCAAAAGTGGGATTGCTGGGTCATATGGCAGTTCTATTTCCAGTTTTTTAAGGAATCTCCACACTGTTTTCCATAGTGGCTGTACTAGTTTGCATTCCCACCAACAGTGTAAGAGGGTTCCCTTTTCTCCACACCCTCTCCAGCATTTATTGCTTGTAGTCTTTTGGATAGCAGCCATCCTGACTGGCGTGTAATGGTACCTCATTGTGGTTTTGATTTGCATTTCTCTAATAATGAGTGATGTTGAGCACCTTTTCATGTGTTTGTTAGCCATCTGTTCACTGTCACCACTACTGTTCAACATAGTGTTGGAAGTTTTGGCCACAGCAATCAGAGCAGAAAAAGAAGTAAAAGGAATCCAGATAGGAAAAGAAGAAGTGAAACTCTCACTGTTTGCAGATGACATGATCCTCTACATAGAAAACCCTAAAGACTCTACCAGAAAATTACTAGAACTAATCAATGAATATAGTAAAGTTGCAGGATATAAAATTAACACACAGAAATCCCTTGCATTCCTATATACTAACAATGAAAAAACAGAAAGAGAAATTAAGGAAACAATACCATTCACCATTGCAACAAAAAGAATAAAATACTTAGGAGTATATCTACCTAAAGAAACAAAAGACCTATACATAGAAAACTATAAAACACTGATGAAAGAAATCAAAGAGGACACAAACAGATGGAGAAACATACCGTGTTCATGGATTGGAAGAATCAATATTGTCAAAATGGCTATTCTACCCAAAGCAATCTATAGATTCAATGCAATCCCTATCAAGCTACCAACGGTATTTTTCACAGAACTAGACCAAAGAATTTCACAATTTGTATGGAAATACAAAAAACCTCGAATAGCCAAAGTAATCTTGAGAAAGAAGAATGGAACTGGAGGAATCAACCTGCCTGACTTCAGACTCTACTACAAAGCCACAGTCATCAAGACAGTATGGTACTGGCACAAAGACAGAAATATAGATCAATGGAACAGAATAGAAAGCCCAGAGATAAATCCACGAACCTATGGACACCTTATCTTTGACAAAGGAGGCAAGGATATACAATGGAAAAAAGACAACCTCTTTAACAAGTGGTGCTGGGAAAACTGGTCAACCACTTGTAAAAGAATGAAACTAGAACACTTTCTAACACCATACACAAAAATAAACTCAAAATGGATTAAAGATCTAAATGTAAGACCAGAAACTATAAAACTCCTAGAGGAGAACATAGGCAAAACACTCTCTGACATAAATCACAGCAAGATCCTCTATGACCCACCTCCCAGAATATTGGAAATAAAAGCAAAACTAAACAAATGGGATCTAATGAAACTTAAAAGCTTTTGCACTACAAAGGAAACTATAAGTAAGGTGAAAAGACAGCCGTCAGATTGGGAGAAAATAATAGCAAATGAAGAAACAGACAAAGGATTAATCTCAAAAATATACAAGCAACTCCTGAAGCTCAATTCCAGAAAAATAAATGACCCAATCAAAAAATGGGCCAAAGAACTAAACAGACATTTCTCCAAAGAAGACATACAGATGATCTTAGATTTTTTAATGTTTAATCTTAAGCCGGCTCTTTCACTCTCCTCCTTCACCCTCATCAAGAGGCTCTTTAGTTCCTCCTTGCCTTCTGCCATTAGAGTGGTATCATCTGCATATCTGAGGTTGTTGATGTTTCTCCTGCCTATCTTGATTCCAGCTTGTAACTCATCCAGCCCGGCATTTCTCATGATGTGCTCAGCAGATAGATTAAACAGACAGGGTGACAGCAGACAACCCTGTCGTACTCCTTTCTCAATCTTGAATCAATCATTTGTTCCATTCAGGGTTCTAACTGTTACTTCTTGACCCACATACAGGTTTCTCAGGAGACAGGTAAGATGGTCTGGTATTCCCATCTCTCTAAGAGCTTTCCACAGTTTGTCATGATCCCCACAGTCAAAGGCTTTAATGTAGCTAATGAAACAGAGGTAGATGTTTTTCTGATTCTCTTGCTTTCTCTATAATCCAGTGAATATTGGCAATTTGATCTCTAGTTCTTCTTCCTTTTCTAAACCCAGCTTGGACATCTGGAAGTTCTTGGTTTGCATAATGCTGAAGGCTAGCATGCAAGATTTAAGCATGACCTTACTAGCATGGGAGATGAGTGCAACTGTCTGATTGCACATTCTTCTTTGGTACTACCCTTCTTGGGAATTGGGATGAGAGTTGATCTTTTCCAGTCCTGTGGCCACTGCTGGGTCATCCAGATTTGCTGACATAATGAATGCAAAACCTTGATGGCATCCTCCTTTAAGGATATGAATAGTTCTGCTGGAATTTCATTGCATCCACTAGCTTTATTAACAGTGATGCTTCTTAAGCCCCACTTGACTTCACAATCCCGAATGTCTGGCTCTGGGGGACTAACTACACCATTGTAGTAATTCGTTTCATTAAGATCTTTTTAAACAGTTCTTCTGTGTATTCCTTCCATCTCTTCTTGATCTCTTCAGTGTCTACTAGGTCTCTGCCATTTTTATCTTTTATTGTGCCCATCTTTGGGCAGAATGCTCCCTTGATGTTTCCAGTTTTCCTGAAGGGATCTCTAATCTTTCCCCTTTTGCTGTTTTCTTCTATTATTAAGCATTGTCACTGAAGAAGACCTTCTTGTCTCTTCTAGCTATTTTTTGGAACCCTTCATTTAACTGAGTGTAACTTTCCCTCTCTCCCTTACTTTTTACTTCTTTTTGTTCTTCCACTATTTGTAAAGCCTCCTCAGATAACCACTTTGCCTTCTTGCTTTTCTTTTTCTTTGGGATGATTTTGTTCGCCACCTCCTGTACAACATTACAGACCTTTGTCCATAGTTCTTCAGGCACACTGTTTACTAGATCTAGTCCCTTAAATCTATTTGTTACCTTTACTGTGAATTTAAACAGGATTTAAGTCATACCTGGCTGGCCTAGTTTCCCCCCCCCCCCCATTTTCTTTAGTTTTAGTGCTTAACAGACTAAAAATACCATGTTTGTTTTTACAGGTATACTCATTACAGTGGAATTAAAAAATGTGATTTAACATTTGGTCTCTGAAATTTAAATCTTGATCCAGGTTAGTTTTGTTTTCATGTGTGTGTTTTTTAATTACCCCCCTCCCCCAAGAAGATTTATTTATTAAAGTGATAAGATACTACAGCTAGCAATTACATATAGAGGAATAGAAAATATATCAGTGTTTGAATTACTCCATCCAGCCCTTGCTTATCTCTCCACCCTTCCATGATTTTATATTTCAGAGTAAAAATATTAAATAACATTTATTCTTTGTTATTAAAGAAAAGCTGACCTGGGTTTTAATAGAACTGTTAGCTTCAAATGGGTCATAATGCTTTGTCATTTATCTTTTGTCTTGACATGATTTAACTGTAAGAACACTCATGTTGGTGATAAAATGGATTCCCTTGATTTTAATCACAAACAAAAGCTTCATAAAATGTTTCAATGAATTCTTGGTTAAGGTCTAGAAAATTCCAGGGAATATTTTTTTATCCATATTCTTATCTCAAAATGACCCTCTTTAATTATTAACATGGGAATGATGTAGTGGCTCAAGGTGACACATCTAAGTATGACTGAATAATGTTTGAAATGTGACAAAGATTTGAAAATTCTGTACACAGGGAAGTGTTTCACTTTAAGAAATTAGCATGTAAATGATCATCTTTTTTCATGCATTTGAGACAGTATAACAGGAGAAATTATAATCTGATATATACACTGATGTTTGTTATTATAGTGTTTTTCCAACTAAAACAATATCCTCTATAGATCAGAACAAAGAATATAAGAATCTTACATAATTCCACCACTCAGTACTCATTGAATTAATATATTATTAATGCAGAGATAGCTAATATTATTTTAATATTCAGTCTTCCTGTTTTTAAAATTGGAATTATGTGACATATTTTAGATTGCTACATTTACTTATTAATATATTATAAACATATTCTTATATCACTGCATATTAAATATAATTTCATCATGTAGCTATATCAAAATTTATTTAAACAGTCCTCTGTTTCTGAATCAAAAGAGCAAGAGAGTTCCAGAAAAACATCTATTTCTGCTTTATTAACTATGCCAAAGCCTTTGACTGTGTGGATCACCACAAACTGGAAAATTCTGAAAGAGATGGGACTACCAGACCACTTGAGCTGCCTCCTGAGAAACCTATATGCAGGTCAGGAAGCAACAGTTAGAACCAGACATGGAACAACAGACTGGTTCCAAATAGGAAAAGGAGTATGTCAAGGCTGTATATTGTCACCCTGCTTATTTAACTTATATGCAGAGTACATCATGAGAAATGCTAGGCTGGATAAAGCATAAACTGGAATCAAGATTTCTGGGAGAAATATCAATAACCTCAGATATGCAGATGATACCACCCTTATGACAGAAAGTGAAGAAGAACTAAAGAGCCTCTTGATGAAAGTGAAAGAGGAGAGTGAACAAGTTGACTTAAAGCTCAACATTCAGAAAACTAAGATCATGGCATCTGGTCCCATCACTTCATGGCAAATAGATGAGGAAACAGTGGAAACAGTGGCTGACTTTTTTGGGGGGCTCCAAAATCACTGCAGATGGTGACTGCAGCCATGAAATTAAAAGATGCTTACTCCTTGGAAGAAAAATTATGACCAACCTAGACAGCATATTAAAAAGCAGAGACATTACTTTGCCAACAAAGGTCCATTCAGTCAAAGCTATGGTTTTTCCAGTAGGCATGGATGGATGTGAGATTTGGACTATAAAGAAAGCTGAGCACCGAAGAATTGATGCTTTTGAACTGTGGTGTTGGAGAAGACTCTTGAGAATCCCTTGGACTGCAAGGAGATCCAACCAGTCCATCCTAAAGGAGATCAGTCCTGAATGTTCATTGGAAGGACTGACGTTAAAGCTGAAACTCCAATACTTTGGCCACCTGATGTGAAGAACTGACTCATTTGAAAAGACCCTGATCCTGGGAAAGATTGAAGGCAGGAGGAGAGGGGACAACAGAGGATGAGATGATTGGATGGCATCACCGACTCAATGGACGTGAGTTTGAGTAAACTCCAGGTGTTGGTGATGGACAGGGAGGCCTGGTGTGCTGTGATCCTTGGGGTCGCAAAGAGTCGGACATGACTGAGCGACTGAACTGAACTGGTTTCTGAGTATTTACATTATTTGCAATTTTGTTGTTGCAAGTAACGTTGCCTCAAAGTAATTTTATATAAATATGATTGTACCTAGATTATTTTTACTATGATGGAGTCTTAAAGTGGAAGTTTTGGGTGAAAGACTATAAATATTTTTTTGGATTTTTAGTAAATATTGTTTCTCAGGAAGGTGTACCATTTTACATTTTTTTAAAGGCTATACTGGGTCTTTATTGCTGCATGGGCTTTTCTCTAGTTGCAGTGAGCAAGGGGTACTCTCTGTTGTGGTGTGTGGTTTTCTCATTGTAATAACTCCTCTTGTTGCAGAGCAGTAGTTGCAGCCCCTGGGCTCTAGAGCACGGGCTCAGTAGTTGTGGAGCAAGGGCGGGCCTAGTTGCTCCACAGCATGTGGGATCTTCCCAGATCAGAGATCAAATCCATGTTTCCTGCATCGGCAGGTGGATTCTTTACTGCTGAGCCACCAGGGAAGCCCCCATTTTACATTCTTAACAGTAATTTGAAAGTGCTGTTTTCTCTACACCCTGGCCAACAAGGTGTGTTACAACTTTTTATGCTTGTCAATTCAAAAGAAAAAAGTATGATAGTATGATATATTATTTTTATCTACATATAGGCCTAACTCTGAGCTTAGATCAGAATATATAAGTACAGAAGGAAGCATTGTCAGTCTGTCTCATTGCTCTAAATACTAATTTTAGATTGATACCTTTTCATTAATCAATTCAACAAATATTCTCAGAGTGCCTCGTCAGAAAAGAAACAGAATTTGGAAAGTAAATTTTTATATTTGTCAAGTTAATCATATTCCTCAGCTGATGGCATGTTATTACTATGCCCCATGCCTGGAAGCCCTCTTGTTTATTTCCTCTTCTTTCATCCTGATCCCCACTTCATTTCTCTTCTCTTCCATAAGTGCCATTCTAGTGTGTTTAACACACACATATATTTGATATACACATTTCCTTGAAGAATATATAGTGTTTTGTGGTTTTGAGTATATGCATTTTAAATTTACATAAATTGTATTCATAAATATTGTATATCTTACATTTTCCACTATTAGCACATTAAAAAAATTCTACCCTTGTGAGCATGTTCAGATTTCTGTTTCTAGTTTGCTGCAAAAAGTTCTATGGTAAAGACGTGAAGTTCAAAGAAGAATAAATGTTTGTGATTAATTCATCATTCTGGGAAGATCATATGGACATTTACGTGTTATTTCTTGAATAAAGGAGATCATGGTTAGTTATGTGGCTACATATGTCTAAGGTATATTTATTAGTTTCTGAGAAGACTGCAAGAACTTTCAGGAAAGCTTACATTGATAGCACCCCTTTGGAACACCAACACTCCTGGTTAAGACTGTTGTATCCATCCTGCACGTCTGTCCAGGGAGCATGTGCATCACGTCATTGACTTCGGGTGTGGGCAGCTGGTGTCACGTACTGTGCTGTGCCCATCACACGTTCCCACGGGTACCACAGCCAGGAATACAACACTACCCCTTGTCTTGTATCTTCAGCATCACCCACAATGCCTGGCATGTAGGAGACGCTCAAAGACTATTTGTTGAATGGATGAGTGAAAAGGAATCAATCTATGCTGAATCTTAGAGCAATAAGATAGAGAGGCAAGGGTCCCTACTGCTCAGGCTGTGAGGGATTTCCAGGCAAACGGCTTGTAGTTCATGGTGTAGAATCCACCCATGTCTTTCCCTCCTTTCCTTCCTGAGCACTTAGAGTGCTACTACACTTCCTAGCCCTTTGGCATTGGCCCTTTGGCCAATGAAATATACATGAAAGTGACATGGGCCATTTCTATGTCCAGGCACATAATGGCCAGTGCGCCACCTCTGAGCTCTCTCTTCCCTTCTCTGGAACCTAGGAGGTCGCATGTTCCAGGCTGTGGAGCTTATAGGACAACGATATTAAACAGCCTTGGACCCTGGTGTATATAGAGACAGACCACCCTCCTCCTCCTCTGCCAACCCTCATTGGGAGGAGTTTGGAAGTGGTGAAGGACAGGGTTACATTTTAAATAATGAGGCCAGGGAAGCTCTAATGGAGATATTTCAGTTGAGACCCAAAAGCTTCAAGGCAGTGAGGGGATGAGAGGCAGTTGAGACAGGAGTATTATGAGCAGGAGGACAAGCACATGCAAAGGTCCTATCATGAGGTTGGCTATGGTGTGTTAAAGGAAGCAGACAAAGTCAATGTGGCTGAAGCAGAGTGGACAGGGGAACAGTCACAGACATACCAACTGGAGGGAAGAGAGAACAGACGTGCAAGGCCTTCTAGGTCCTTTTAAGGACTTCAGCTCTCATGGTAGGGGACACTGTAGAGTTTTGCATATTGGAGTGACATGATCTGACTTACATTAACCTCAGTTGAGAACAGAACCAGGGTGACAAAGGAAGAGGCAATAATTGGGAGTCTACAGCAATAATCCAGGCAAAGGATGGTAGTGGCTTGGGTTAGGGTGACAACAACACAAGAGGTGTGAAGCAGTCAAATTCTGAATATAGTTTGAAGGTAGAGCAACAGAATTACAGATGATTAGATTGAGGGTGTGAGAGAGAAAGTCAAGGATGACTCCATGGTTTTGGTCTGTGTAACTGGGAGGATGCAGTGATCATTTGCTGAGATGGGGAAGGCTGTAGGGAGATCAGTTTTGGAAGACTCTCAGGAGGTCAGGTTTGGATGAATCAGGCTGATAACCACTGAACATGCAACTGTTGCTGGAAGGAGGTGGACAGACTGACATAAGATGATGATGCTTCTTCCCTAGGAGGTTGAGGTCCAGGTTCTCTGAGTGGAGATTCAATTGTGAAGGGCATTGGGAAGCCTAGTCCTTGGTTTCTAGTGGGCAGGCTGACCTGGAACTGAGGTTCACTCATGATGACTAATCTGAGTTTTTACAAGGCTAGGCTATAAATGCATCTCCACATGGCAGGCAGAAGGCCAGAATTTCACACTCTGTGGGAGAAAAATCACCTAAAAACCCCACCCTCAAACTTCTGCCTCCTTGGGTTTGAGACCCCTTTCCAGGTTTTCAGATCTCAGGGATGAACCATGAAAGTTTATTTTAAGGCAAACTAATTTATGCTTATTCTTCCAGCATAAAAAAATTGCATTTTCACATCAGAGTCATGTTTGGTTTCTGAACCTATCACCACAGCAAGAACTATATTCCCCAGTTTTCCCTAGTTGCATTGTTTATATTTCTTAGCTAACAACATCTAAACCATTTTTTTTAAAACTCACTTGGAACTACCATTTATTGCAACCTTTGCTTATGAAACATTTATATTTGGAATGTGTGAATCTTGGGTGGGGGAATTTTGCACACCACCCTCCTATCTGTTAGGGTTGTGATAAAGGTAGGTTTTGTGTGTTTTCCGATGCCAGCCCTACACCACTACTCTCCTGGCATCACACTTTCCATTCCTAATTGTCTCACAGTGTTGAACTTGACAGCACCTTGTGTGTGACTGGTAAATAGTGAGTCATTCTGTATGCTACCATTCTGCACAAATGCCATTTCTGAGACTCAGTACTCATTGAATGCTTTGGCAGCTGTTTTTTCCATTTATTTCCCTGTTCAATTACATGAGTCCTTATTTTGTAGACGCATTTTGGTTTTTGTCCTCTTCCTGTTTTTTTAATTTTTTTATTTTCTCTGTTCTTCAATTTCTGAGGGGAGATTGAATATGTCACATAGACCTGCCAGTCCAGGGAAAAGCTGTGCTTCTCCCACTGAAAGGAGGGGTTCAGCATCATACCCTTGACCTACATAAGTCACGTAACTCAGATTCTTGTCTGGGTAGCCCTAGTAAAAATTAAAAGGAGTCTTTGGGACTTCCCTGTTGGTCTAGTGGCTAAGACTCTGCACTCCCAGTGCAGGGGGCCTGATCCCTGGTTAGGGAACTAGATCCCACATATTGCAACTAAGAGTTCACATGCCACACTAAAGACTGAAAATCCTGTGTGCCACAACCAAGACCAGGTGCTGCCAAATAAATAAGTAAAAACTTAAATAATACAAATTAACATAAAAGGAGGCTTCATCAGAACAACTCCTAAAATGAGGTACCTTCTTGGGGGCCTGAGTCTAAACCATGATCAGTCCAGAAACATGGTGGGATTGAGGAAGCCACTATAAAGTTCCTGAACTTGGAGAAGAGGAGGCCATTTCTTAGAGCAGTTGTTAAAACGGTGGGCAGGTCCCTGCCTGTGCTTGTGTAGACTGCGTTCTACACTGTTGTGCCCAGCCGAGGGGCAGATGGGGGCTGGAATGTGGCCTGTAGTCCACCATGCACCTTACTTAATTTTATGTGTCAACCTGACTTGGCCACAGTGTGCCCAGATATTTGGTCACACCATGATTCTACCTGTGTCTGGATGAGCGCTTCTGGATGAAATTAACATCTGAATAGGTAGATTCAGTCAAGCAGATGGCCCTTGCCAACATGAGTGGCCCTCATCCAATCCACTGGAAACCCAAATAGAACAAAAGGTGGAATAAAGGAAAATTTCCTCTCTGCCTGCTTTTGAGCTGGGACATCTGTCTTCTCCTGCCTTTGGACTTCACTCAGACTGAAACCTATACTCTCGGCTTTCCTGGTTCTCAGACCTTGAATTTAGATTGGAATGAGACCATCAACTCTCCTGAGTCTCCAGCTTGCCAGCTGCAGATCTTGGGACTTCTCAGTGTCTATAACTTCCTTATTTCACACCCCCTATATATATATATATATATATGCACTAATTTACAGAAAATTTCCATATGGACTAACGAAGGTTCTGGCACTGGGTGTGGAGAAGTGGGAAGGGGGCTGATAAGTATAATTTGAAAAACCATGTCCACCTGCACCGCTGCGTAGCCTAGAGTTTGACTGGGGGTTTAAAGCTCCTAGTCACAGCATGAGACTATAAATATTCTGGATGATTCTTATAGCTCCAGAGGGATGGAAGCAATTAAAGGTTTTAGTTCCTCTGCTGCATTAGCAGTAAAGCCTGAGAACACCTTTGCTGATTGGAAAGAGATACAGCAAACTGGGGATAAGTGTTATCCACACAAAATAGTCAAGCTGCATTTTGGTGTGGCAGTGTGCACTTTTCAAAACATGTTCCTTTCTCTGCTTTAATACAGGGAAGGACGATGAATGCTTGTTTTATTCTCATTTTAAATGTGTGGTAACAGAGCTGCAAAGGGATGTCCCTGTGGCAAGGTGGCTTTTAGGGGTCAGGCTTTTTCTCTAGTCAAATTGCTGTCTGGACTCCTGGATTCTTTCTAGGCTTCCTCACAGGCCTGACAGATGCTTAGAATCTTAGCATGCTCTTTCGACGCATTTCACTTCTTTTCTCTCCTTGGTTTCAAAAACTTTTGTATAATTTTTGAGGGTTCAGAGAGATTATGAATTCTAATATACATCACAATATAAGATTATTAAACTTGTATCTCAGGAAAGAAATTACACTTTGAAAATTTTATTGTAGAATTGGAACTTTGTCTCATAGCAAAGGTGATGAGATTTGGATGCTAAAATATTCAAAGTTAATGTTCAGATAATCAGTGGAGATTTAAACATTCACAGTATGTGCAATTGTCATTCTTGGATACTACAATAATTAAACTAACAGCTACTGTTCATTGAACACCTTATATCTATGCTAAGAGTCGCACTAAATTTTTAAAAATATATGCCTGTAGAAACATTTATTTCTTAGGAAAAGTAGAATATGATAAGTAGGAGCATGGTTTCATCAAAGAACAAATAGGAGATCCTGGCTGGTGCAGATTTTTTAAGTTTTTGAGAAAATAACCGTGCTTATTTGGATTATAATTATATATTTTAATCGAGTTTTCTACTCTCACTGTCCATAGTCTCTTCTAGTTGCTGTAAAGGCAAGAATCCACACATACACAAATACATGCTCACATGTGTGCACAAATGTGCACACACATACACACACATACATCTCAGGCCTGTTTGCTTAACAATTTATTTTAAAAAAGCCCTCAAGACATAGGTAGTCAGGGCACTGGGGTGTCATACAGGTCACCACAAAAGAGAGAGAGTGGATATGAGGCCATGTGTACAGAATCTGACATATTGGCCTCAGAGTAAGAATTATTGTTGATGCCCATCCCCAGCGGGCAGAGAAAGAGCGGCAATGATATTACCACACTGTTAAGAGTTTCTTGTGCCCCAGGGAGAAGACGGAAACCAGTGAACCAGAGAACCCATGTTTTGCTTTTGCTTTGTTTTCAGATGCTGTCTAAATTGGTTTCATGATTTCTTGTACTTTTATGTAACCTTCCCTCTGGGTCATTTAATGCAGATTAAAGCAACACAGCCACACCTCCAACTCCGGAAAGACCCCTATGAAGAATGACACAGTGTATTTAGGAGCATTAATAACAGATTCCTACACCATCTTCTAAAGTTTTGTGATCTTCATAGTCACACATTATTCTAGGAGGCTAAAGTTATAGGCCAAGAATCCAGCTCTTCTCAAACTCTCAAGTTCTAATAAATTGCCTGGAGAGCTTGTCTAAAGGCAGATTCCCATTCAGTACTTCCAGAGTGGGGGGCAGCAATTCTGAATTTCTAGCAAGGTCTTTGGTGAAGACCATGCCGCTGGTCCTCGGAACACATCATGAAGAGTAAAGGCCCAGAGTGATGTTAATTTCTCGGGTACTCAATTCTTTTTTTTTTTCTTCTCCTTTTGATGTTACTACTGTGTGGCTGTGGACTCTGCTCCCTGTCACTGCCATTTCCAGCTTCATTCCCCATCTATTCCTAAAAGAGTATTTAGTATTGATCTCCAATCACTCAAATCTGCATAGGGTTCACGTGGCCATCCTTAGGTGGTCTACATTTTGGTTCTTTTGCAAACCCCCAAAAGATGTATGTCACTTTGAGGTTCCAAGGAACTTGGGATACATTTTCCAGAAAGTGGAGTTCTTTAGCTGCCCTGAATATTCCCCCCAATTCCCACCATGTTGGTGGTCTTTGTCTCTCCTTCTTACTGGGGAGCATTAACTCATGGTGTATAGGAGGTAACATTAGCCCTGAATTTTATTTATGCCTTCTTGTGGCTAGACAAGGGTACATATGCAAATAGGAGTCACAAGATACACTCAGACATCCCCAAGTTCCAAAAGTGGGTGTGTGAATTAGGTTGTTGCCATGTCTCTCACTGCAAAGAGAACAAATACAAATTGTGTGAGGAGGCAGGCACAGGGTCCTGCGTGCTGTTCCATGGACTGATCACATTAGGGTTAGCAAGGAGCAACCTTAGAATACACATTTCCAGGACCTCACCCCAGACCAACTGTATCAGCCTTCCAGTGTTGGGGGATTTGTACTGTTATAAAGCATAGAGTGATTAGGGGCTTGCTCGGCAGATGAGCAAATATTAAACATCTGCAATTTATCTAGTTATTAAAAAAGAGTTTCCGAATAGATACCATGAGTCAGGCACAACACAAACATACTTCCTCCTTATATGCCTTTCCCAGCTGAAAATGGAAAGCAAACAGACAAAATAGAAACAATTTCAAATGAAAAGTGTTATAAAGGAAACTAATAAGGTGATGAACCCATGATGAAGGAGTAGGTCCTTCCGATGACCTGATTAGTGATGGTATCTCTGGGGCAGTGACATTAAGGCTGCAACATGAAGGGGCAGGGATTAGCAGCAGCACAGTGGTGCTGAGGCAGACAGCATCCTTTGCAAATATCCCTGTGGGAAAGAGACTGCTTTAGCAACTTCTGTAGATGCTACCAGACAAACCAAAAGACAAAAAAATGTTACAACTCCCTTCCTTGCAAAATATTCTGCAATTAGGTTTTCTTTCCCAGTGGCAAAGGCATAAGAACCCCTTTTATGTCACCTTCAGAGGCTGTTCTCATCCTATGCTTGCTCTACTGCTATTTCTGAACACCCGGGACTCAGTGCACCACTGAAGACCCCATGCCATTCTTTGAAGGCTGTATGGAAGGTTGGGGCCCAGAAAGTCACCTGCAGAATCTTCAAACTCCTCCTGTTTTCTTTGGATGAAGACTATCATCCGGATGATACTCTGTTAACTGTGAGAGTCTGGCCTGAGCCTTGGACTACTCCTATATAAAAGGAAATCAAACGCCTGGCCCCATCGTGGATTCAGTAAGACCGTGTACTCGCCCATGAGAGTTCTCCAGTGCAGTGTGCCCACAGCATTTTGGAAGCTTCTGTTCTGAAGGACAGCATGTACTTCAATTTTTGCTCTGTCATTTATCATTTTAAATTATATGGGGGCATGATAAGCAACATCCCAGGTGGTACTGATGCTGACAGGAGACTGTCCTGCTGCCTAAGAGCAGACTTCCTAATCAAACTTACACACCCTCAGAGCAGCTGATCTCCATGTTAGAAGGAAAGCTATCTTATTGAGCAGACATGTGAAAAGGTATTTTCACCTGTGAGACTCTTAACTATGTCTATTTCAGGCAGCTGAGCAAAGAGACAAAAAATTCCTGGTCTCGTGGGGGTGGGTCTGCCCTGGGACAGGCGGGGGTGGGTTGGTTCTGCTGAAGTTTGTGTCGAAGGTCAGACCTGGTAGGCAGTTCCTGCTTCTAGCACTTCCTTCCTTTTATCTACTCCTGGGGTTACTGCTTCTCAAAGACACTTCAAGAGACTAGGGCAGGCAGGTGTTACAGTGGACCAAGTGAATGTCTAGATGTTTGTGATCTGTTGTTGCTCCGTCAGATAGAGATCTCCCTTGGAGGCAGCCTTCCTTTCATGCTTTTCTGGAGCACACACAATCTGGGCACCCTGGAGACAGCATTTCAGGTGCATCTGAACAACCTTTGCTGGTGCCTACAGCAACCACCTTACTGGCTGGGTGTGGTGAGGGTTCATCAATGAATATGCATATCCCTGCCTCAGAAAGAAAATATCAATAGGTATTCAACTAGGTATAAAAGAAGACAGGCTGTGATGACTACAATACTACAGATAAAAAGGAAGTGCTCTGTTATAACTGGTACCATGTCGTATTAGTTCCTACTGTGGCAACAGATTTAGCATCTTTAAATAATAGAAATTTATTTTCTCACAGAAGGCCAGGAATCCGAAATGAGTCTTAAGTGGCTGAAATCAAAGTGTTGGAAGGGCTGTGTTTCCTCCAGAGGCTCTCGGGAGAGACTGTTCCTCGACTCCTCCAGGTTCTAGTGGCCGCCAGCATTCCTTTATTTGCAGCCCCATCATTCCAATCCCAGTCACTGTGGTTACATAGCCCTCTCCTCCCCTGTTGGGGAATTCTGCCTATGTTCCTTCTATAAGGATATATGTGGTCTCATGCAGGACCTACTGGGATAAGCTACTGACCTATCTCAAGATTCTTAATGCAATCATATCTGCAACGTCTGTTACTACCATGTAACATTCATAGGTTTCAGGGATTAGCACAGGATATCTTTGAGGGCCTTATTATTCAGTCCACCACAGGCACCACTCTCTTTCTTCCACTTCTCCCCCTACCACCAAATGGAATACATCTGTGCTATCCAATTTGGAAGCCACTAGTCACATGTGGATATTGAGCACTTGAAATGTGGCTTGTCTGAATTGAGATGTGCTGTAAGCATAAAGCTCATGTTAGATCTTGAAAGGTTACTACAAAAATGCAAAGCATCTCATTCATAATTTTTATGTTGATTACTCATTGAACTAACATTTTGGATACATTAGGGTAAATGATACCTATTATTAAAATTAGTATCACCTGTTTATTTTTACTTTAAAAAGAAACCACTAGAAACTTTGCAGGTTTCCCCAGTGGTTTAGTGGTAAAGAACCTGCCTGCCAATGCAGGAGACACGGATTCGATCCCTGGTCAGGAAGATTCCCTGGAGAAGGAAATGGCAACCCACTCCAGTATTCTTGCCTCGAGAATCCCATGGACAAAGGAGCCTGGTGGGCTACCGTCCATGGGGTCACAAAGAGGCAGACATGACTTAGGGACTAAACAACTAGGAGTTTTAAATTTTCATTTGTGACTTGTATTTGTGGTTTGTACTGTATTTCTAGTCCATCTACACCATCTAACAGTAATTTTTAAATGGCTACACAACAGAATCATGTGAGGAGTTAAAAAAAAAAACCCAATGTGTATGCTGTACCCCAGACTTATCAAATCAAAAATCTCTAGGGAGAAGCCCTGGTCATTCCAATATGCAATCAAGGCTGAGAATCTGTGGAGTAAAGACCGGAGGAGGGTTAACAGTGGCAACAGCATTAAAGGTCCAGGGATGACCATGAACGGGTATGACTGTTTCCTTTACAAACAACAGAAAATAGGGGCTCCTGACGTACCCTCTGCTTTCACTTCCTGAGATGCATGCCTCATCCCACCCATGGTGCAGCTGTGAGACTGTGCATGTGAGGGGGCAGAGCTGCTGTTCCCATGAGCCCGGAGACACTGGGGATCCCAACACTGACGATCAGGTCGACTGAACCTCTCTCCCTTGGGTGCTTCTGGCAGTGACATTAACATTTGCCTGGAAGTTTCTGCCTTAGTACTTGGCAGAACAAAGTACAATAAAAACCAGCAAGCTCCTAAAAGTCCTGTTTGTAGGGCTGGATCAAGGCAAAGCACTTCCGCATTGGCTTGAGGCAGAAACATGTTTTGGAGTCAACCATCAATAATATCCACCACCCCCAGAGGTTTCTCACCAGAGCTGGGAATCTCAGCTGTTTCCTAGCTCCACACAAAGCCATGTTCTCTGGATCTGGATGCAGAATTAGACACCAAAGCTAAAGTCTGATGTACTTCCCTCGAGCTTTGAAATGTTGCCTGGGAAACGGGCCCTTGGGGGAGCAAGATAGGATGTTTCAATGGCTGCTTGTGTTACTTGACACAACACACATACAATGAGATAAGCCTCAGCCTTGTTGATGCAGTATCATTACTTACTCTGGCATCATCAGCGAATAAACTTGTCACCTGAGAGCATTTCGCAGCATTTGAGCACCATAATATCCTACCTTTAAACAATTTTGAAAAATCTGAAAAGTTTTCTAAACTGCAAAGCACTCCTTTGACTTCTATAATAGTGAATGCCAAACAGTAATTAATATTTTCAAAAGGAAGAGGCATTCCAAACCAGGGGGATAAAAAATTCTGAACAAAAGCTTCTAGGAAGCTTGTTCTCTTCTTGTTTCCCTCCTTTATTAAGTGCTGACTTTAAGTAGGAAGCAGGCCTTGTTGACAGAGTTTAGGGCTGATAGAGGGAAAAGACATCAAAGTAAATGGGAGACAAAACATACAGGGTCAATGACTAAAGAAAAGACCTCTCTTTCCCTTTTGTTCCTTTTTTTAAAAATTTAAAAATTTTTTAAAAATTACAGATGTATGTATCTGACAATGTACAAATATACATACAGAACAAGGTAAAAATAAATTTGGAAATTTGGAGGAGGGAATTTGAAAGTAAAAAAAAATGACAGAAGTCAGAGTTAGTCAACAGACTATATTCCTTAAGTCTTGTTGAAGTAGCTGAATGTGGGCCACAAATTTGGATCTGACTTCCCAGCAGCCAATGCAGCGAAGAATGCTTACCAGCTGCATAATTCAGTCTCCATAAGATTAAAACTAATGAGTTGCCAAGAAGTCTCATGGAGGAGGATGCAGCGTCATGACAATGCATTGTGGAATATACTCAGCAATGTCCTCAATAGCAAGCATCTCCCGTGGTCCTGAGGGGCTCTGTAGGGGATGATGGGAGTCTGTGGGGTTTGGAGACAATACGAAAGATAGAATATTAAACTCTGGCTGGAGCTAAACTTTCTACTAGGACCGAGCTGGGTTAGTCTGAGTCTCTACCTATACTATTCTGTAGTTGATACTCTGTTTCAAGTGCTGAGCTATGGTCCGCACTGGAGGTTAGATGGGATACTCACTCCTGCTTCCACTGAAGAGTGTGGGCTGATGCCAGGGACCTGGAGAAGCTGGTGCCATGGGAAAAATCAATGTGAGTTGTTCAGGGGAAAAGGCAGGAGACGCATTGAGAGAAGAGCATCAGTGGGGCACAGAGGTATGGAGAGCGCCCATAGGGAGTGATGGGCAGTTTGGCACTGGATAAGTATGAAATACGAGGCAAGGTAGGCAAAGGCCAGACTGTGCCAGCCCTCTGTGCTCTGCTAAGGAATGTGGCTTTGCCCTGTGGGAAGAGAATGAGGTGCCACTGAAGGGATTTCAGCAAGAGAGTTGTATCTCCTATCGCATTCATGCTGCACAATAAAGATACCCCAAACTCCGTGGCTTACTAACAATCACACATTCTTGCACACAGATCTGAGTCTACAAGGGGAGGGTGGCCTGGCTGCAGGGTGACTGTGTGGGGCCCAGACTGAAGCAACAGCAGCCACCCAAGGTTAGCTCTTTCCACCTAAACTGTGAAAGTACAGGCGGGTGAGTTCTCACCAGAGAAGCGATACACTCTCAGGGGCACCCCCTTTCTATTAGGAAAGCAAGTCCTGTGGCCAAGCACAAAATCATCAAGAGAGAGGAGAAGCTCTGCTGCCTTGGTGGGAGTTATTGCAAAGTCGCTGGGCAGAGATGGTATGAATTATACCTGGAGGTTGAGATGAGCAGTGATTCACCCTTCCTGAGGAGTGAAACAGCTTGACTTGACTGTTTTAGATAGTTTATTTGGGCAGTTGTGTGAACTCTAGAGAAGTGATGCTGGAGTCAGAAGAACCAGTGCAGACACTCAGGTGAGACCTAATGAGACTCTGGGTTGGGCAATAGTGAGCTATTATGGAATAGTTAATTCAAAAGGACAAATGAAGTAAAACCATCGGGACCTGATGACGCAGAGTCACTTAATGGCTGGTTTTAGATACCTCCATTTACTGTATACAGAGTCCCCTGCTAAGGTTTGCATATGAAACTGTTAGTTGGCTTTATAATATCAGTTTCCTTATTTCTTATTAACACAATTTTGATTTTACTTGTGACATTATTGTGCTTAACTTAGAAAAACATTATTGTGCTTACCTAGCTTCCCGTGAAGCTGGGAGGTGGTCAGATGGTAAGCCCTGACTATTAAGATATAAATGAGATTCACTGGGTCATGTTACCAAGAGAACTTTTGCCATCTACTTCTACCTCCTTCCTGCTTCAAATGTAGATGGATGGCCAGAGCTCTAGGTATAAACAGAACCCCACAGTTCAAACTCTTGTTGTTCAAGGGTCAACGGTACTAGAGGAGTCTGGGTGTTGGGGGATGTTAGCTGACATGAAGAGCCATCTGTGTTTGCTAACTGGCACTCATTGAAGTTAGGCTTCTACCTCCCAGAGAGCTAGGTCATGGTCTTCCTTGATTATCACATTTCAAAGGGATGGCTCTCAGGTCCCTGAGAAAGAATTTCTGGGTGGTAATACTAGTGATAAGCTGGGAGGTGATCTACAGTTCAAGAGAGCAGAGAAAGAATTTATGATGAAAAATCTTC
The DNA here is from genome assembly GCF_910594005.1 of Cervus elaphus. Lineage (NCBI taxonomy): Eukaryota > Metazoa > Chordata > Mammalia > Artiodactyla > Cervidae > Cervus > Cervus elaphus. The sequence goes on along the minus strand of NC_057825.1, from coordinate 65,566,271 downwards.
TAAAGTAAGTGTTCTATGGAAAGGGAAGTCATGGACCTTCAGGATGGTCAGGAAGAAACCTGTCTGAAGTGTAGTTAAGTGGAGGGGAACTTAAAGGGCATCAAGGTCAAAGGGAGACACCACCATTCAGGCTGTCCAGGAAGTCAGGTCTCAGAAGTCACTGAGTGATCATCTCTTAACAGGTAGCAGCTTTATCAGGGGACATACACTGAGCAGTTGGTCAGGGGGTGGTCCTCTGATTTAGATCCTCATCCTACTGGACAGAGAGATTGCCTCTGCACCCTGGTTTTCTGAAGTCCCTTGGGGGCAACTCTCTGTGGTTTTCTGACCCTGTCTCCATCCTATGCCCCATGACATGCCCCACTCTTGGTCCTGGGCATGTCACTTCAGCCAGTATACACTGAAGTGACATGTCCAGGACCAAATGCATCCACTTCTTCAGGCAAAAACAAATGTTTTCCTCTCAGATGATTCCATGTGAATCATATGTGAGAGCAGAACTGAGGATAGGGGAAGAGACTCTTGTAGCCCAAAGACAGTACACAGGGACACAGGGTACCCCTTCCAGGTAACCTGGAGCCAGCCAATCAATATGCGCCCAGTAAGAACAAAGGGAGAGCTGAAAAGCCCGCAAAAGTCTGTACCGATAGAATTACTTTGCAAACATGTAACCAATCCGCTTAAGCCAGCTACTAACCGCTTTTGCATATCTTATAAACCTGTGTAACAAGCTTGAGCTCGGCGCTTTCTGACCCTGCACCACTGTGATGTTTGTGGCAGAAGGCCCTGGCTCGAGACAGTAATAAACTTCCCTTTTTGCGAGTTGCATTGTCTTGGAAGCCTTCTCTCTCTTCCCGCTCGGGGATTCGGACATCGGGCATAACAACCACCATAAAAGGCCGAGCAGTAATACAGGGCAGCCTTGACTGGCATTACAGCTTGGTTAAGGGGTCGTACTTAGAGAGGAGGTGACTGCTGACCTTAAAATCCAGGCCTCCCTGAGCAGTTCAGTTCAGTTCAGTCACTCAGTCGTGTCCGACTCTTTGTGACCCCATGGACTGCAGCACGCTAGGCCTCCCTGTCCATCACCAATTCCGGGAGTTTACCCAAACTCATGTTCATTAAGTTGGTGATGCTATCCACCCATCTCACCCTCTGTCATCCCCTTTTCCTCCCGCCTTCAATCTTTCCCAGCATCAGGGTCTTTTCGAATGAGTCAGTTCTTTGCATCAGGTGACCAAATATTGGAGTTTCAGCTTCAATATCAGTCCTTCCAATGAATACTCAGGACTGATTTCCTTTAGGATGGACTAATTAGATCTCCTTGCAATCCAAGGGACTCTCAAGAGTCTTCTCCAACACCACATTTCAAAAGCATCAATTCTTTGGCGCTCAGCTTTCTTTATAGTCCAACTCTCACATCCATACATGACCACTGGAAAAATCATAGCTTTGACTGAATGGATGTTTGTTGGCAAAGCAATGTCTCTGCTTTTTAATATGCCATCTAGGTTGGTCATAAATTTTCTTCCAAGGAGTAAGCTTCTTTTAATTTTATGGCTGCAGCCATCATCTGCAGTGATTTTGGAGCCCCCCAAAATAAAGTCAGCCACTGTTTCCATTGCTTCCCCATCTATTTCCCATGAGGTGATGGGACCGGATGCCATGATCTTAGTTTTCTGAATGTTGAGCTTTAAGCCAACTTGTTCACTCTCCTCTTTCACTTTCATCAAGAGGCTCTTTAGTTCTTCTTCACTTTCTGCCATAAGGGTGATGTTATCTGCATATCAGAGGTTACTGATATTTCTCCCAGCAATCTTGATTCCAGCTTGTGCTTCCTCCAGCCCAGTGTTTCTCATGGTGTACTCTGCATGTAAGTTAAACAAGCAGGGTGACAATATACAGCCTGGATGTACTCCTTTTCCTATTTGGAACCAGTCTGTTGTTCCATGTCCAGTTCTAACTGTTGCTTCCTGACCTGCATACAGGTTTCTCAAGAGGCAGGTCAGGTGGCCTGGTATTCCCATCTCTTTCAGAATTTTCCACAGTTTATTGTGATCCACACAGTCAAAGGCTTTGGCATAATCAATAAAGCAGAAATAGATGTTTTTCTGGAACTCTATTGCTTTTTCAATGATCCAGCAGGTGTTGGCAATTTGATCTCTGGTTCCTTTTCCTTTTCTGAAACCAGCTTGAACATCTGGAAGTTCACGGTTCACATATTGTTGAAGCCTGGCTTGGAGAATTTTGAGCATTACTTTACTAGTGTGTGAGATGAGTGCAATTGTGTGGTAGTTTGAGCATTCTTTGACACTGCCTTTCTTTGGGATTTGAATGAAAATGACCCTTTCCAGTCCTGTGGCAACTGCTGAGTTTTCCAAATTTGCTGACATATTGAGTGCAGCACTTTCACAGCCTCATCTTTTAGGATTTGAAATAGCTCAACTGGAATTCCATCACTTCCACTAGCTTTGTTCATAGTGTTGCTTCCTAAGACCCAATTGACTTCACATTCCAAGATGTCTGGCTCTAGTTGAGTGATCACACCATCTGGGTGATCATCTGGGTCATGAAGATCTTTTTTGTACAGTTATTCTGTGTATGCTTGCCACCTCTTCTTAATATCTTCTGCTTCTGTTAGATCCATACCATTTCTGTCCTTTTTTGAGCCCATCTTTGCATGAAATGTTCCCTTGGTATCTTTAATTTTCTTGAAGAGATCTCTAATCTTTCCCGTTCTATTGTTTTCCTTTATTTCTTTGCACTGATCATTGAGGAAGGCTTTCTTATCTCTCCTTGCTATTCTTTGGAACTCAGCATTCAAATGGGTATATCTTTCCTTTTCCCCTTTGCTTTTGGCTTCTCTTGTTTTCACAGCTATTTTTAAGCCCTCCTCAGAGAGCCATTTTGCTTTTTTGTGTTCTTTTTTCTTGGGGATCATCTTGACCCCTGTTTCCTGTACAGTGTCACGAACCTCCATCCATAGTTCATCAGGCACTCTGTCTATCAGATCTAGTCCCTTAATATATTTCCCACTTCCACTGTATTACTGGAATCAAGTAAGAGATTTGATTATGAGAAGACTCTACACATGGACATCACCAGATGTTCAACTCCGAAATCAGATTGATTATATTCTTTGCGGTCAAAGATGGAAAAGCTCTATACAGTCAGTAAAAACAAGACCGGGAGCTGACTGTGGTTCAGATCATGAACTCCTTATTGTCAAATTCAGACTTAAATTGAAGAAAGTAGGGAAAACTAGTAGACCATTCAGCTATGACCTAAATCAAATCCCTCCCTAAGCAGGAGTTTTTATTTTTCCCTTAAGGCTTTGATGTTTTTCAAACAAAAATATAAAAGATCCAGAACCTCCCCTTAAGCTTCTTCACTAAGTAGTGGGTTTTTAGACAAGACAGAGGCCTGCTGTGGTGAGTGTGAGGGTGTGTGGTCCCTAAAGAGTACTGCCCAGAAGCCTCTTTTTCCCCTTCTTAGGGGGTTTTCTTACACGTTCCTTCCCCACAGCCCTCTGATGTCTTTGCCACCGACCTCTTCTTCCGTCCTCCAAAGTATACTCAGACGGTTACCCTCATGTCGTCCTACCCATCTTTTCCTGAACCCCAATTTCTTCAAGTAGCTCTCATTTTGCTCACAGCTGTTTCCCCTCCCCGGTAACGAGCCTGGCAGGCAAGGGGCGGAGGGAGCAGTAACTTCGGTCACACGGTGGCGCCCGCGAGCCTCCCAAAGCCCGAGCGTCACGTCTGTCACACTTCTCCTCTCGCCCCGCCCGCGCCGGGGCGCAGGACGAGCCGCACCCCCGGCCTTCCCCGGCGGGACAGCGGAGAGCGTGCCTCGGCATCCCAGCAGGCAAGCGAACGGCTGCAGCTGCGTCCGGCCCGCGCGGGAGGTGCGGCCGGCTGCGGGCGGCCCTGGTTCCAGGCTCCTCCTCCTGCCGATCCAGCCTTTTCCCACCCAGCCTCCACCCCTCCTCGGCTCGGCGCTGCAAATCCTAGGCTTCCCTGGGAGCGGCGGCGGGAGCAGCGAAGGCTGTCGGAGGAGCGCAGCCGGCCGTCCGCACGGATCACCCGGGTAGCAGCGGCGACAGCGCTAGCTTAGCTCCGGAGGTGCCGCGGGGCCCAGCGCGCCCCTGCGAGGCTAGGAGGCGGGGGCTGCAGCTGAGCAAGGGGGAAGAAAGTGAGCGTGTGTGCGTTGTGTGCGTGCGAGAGTGTAGGGGGCGACAGGCTCGAATTAGGGCAGCAGAGAGGGCAGGGGAACCGGGGTGCGGCTCCCCAGTGTCTCCCCCAGCGGCACCCGCTTCCCGGCGCCCCTCACCATGGACCTGAGCGGAGTCGGGATGTACCTTGGCCGCAGCGCGCGGGTGGCTGCCCGGCCCTGGGGGTGCGCGGGCGCGCGCGCGGAGATGGCGAGGTAGGATGGCCGTCCAGCGCGACCCCTGCCGCCCCAACCCAGCGGCCCCTGGGCGGTGCAGCTGACTCGCTGGAGCGCACAGGGGTGTGGGCGGAGGCGGCCCCGCAGCGCCCGCGTCTTCGGGAGTCGCTTTGCCTTTTCCACCCACTCGCACCTGCCACCGCGCGGATACCATGTCGAAAGCGGCTGGAGGCGCATCGGCGGCGGAAAGTTGTCCTCCAACCTCTGCCGGCCAGTCTGCGGCCGCCGCCGTGGAGGACCTGTCCAAAGTGTCGGACGAGGAGCTGCTGCAGTGGAGCAAGGAGGAGCTGATCCGCTGCCTGCGGCGCGCTGAGGCCGAGAAGGTGAGCGCGATGCTGGACCACAGCAACCTCATCCGGGAGGTCAACCGCCGCCTGCAGCTGCACCTCGGCGAGATTCGCGGGCTCAAGGTGAGCGCTGCGCTCGGCAGGGCGGGGAGCTGGGCACCCGGGGAGGTGGGGCCAGACCACTTTCCCTCCTCCCGTCAACAGGTAATGCTCCCCATTCTCCCTGTCTGCATCACCCGCTCCTCTTTCCGAGCCCTTTGGAAACTTTTCCAAACTTCGGAGACATTTGGTTCCCTCCTCTTCACCATATGGGGCGCGCTAGCGTCGAGCTCGGTGGTCCTTCGTGGCCCCAGGAGCATGCTCCAGGGATGTCGGAAGGCTGGGAGGTCAGCGATAGGCAAGCGGAATTTTTAATTTCCCGGGAAACCTGGAAAATCGGTGCTTTGGGGAGCCGGGTTACAGCCAGGCAGGAAACAAAAACGAGCGAAGGGTTGAGTCCAGGGCGCCTTCGCTCTTGGGGATCAGGGGTACGATACGGTTGCTCTGGCGCCACGACTTCCCCATGGGGCATAAGGCGAAGAAAGGGACAGCGCTAGGGAGAGGGACTGACGGAGCGCCCAGGGTGAAGCCCGGCGCCATCCCTGGAGCTGGGCTATGTCTCATCTTGCAGAGATTTACCTCTGACTTCCCGTTCTGTTTTCTACCTGTTCCGATGCTTTCCTTCTCCTCGAGTTAGACTGGCATCATCTGGGGTTGCCCGACCGTACCATTTGCTCCCGATTTGATTATAAGTTCATCTAGCCTGGGGTGAAGGGCAGAGGGACTCAGTGCGGGAAGCACAGGGTTTTGAAATGGTACCTCAAGTGTCAGCCAATGATGCTTTTCCTTTCTTTGCTATTGGGGAAAGAAAAGAACAAAAGAAAAGCAAAACAGTAAAGCCCCCAATCCCCACTAAGTTTCTTTTCGCCTGGAAGCCTCTGAGTGTGCCTGCAGTGTGCCCGCCCCAGTGGCTGCCGCAGATGAGTGGTGGGGAACCGCCCTGCCCGTGTGTACCACAAACTTCCTTTCCTCACTGCTTGCGCTGGTGCCTCCTGGTATTCCTTCCTCTCATTGTTCTTCTTTTGTTTATAGGAAGCCAGACACAAACGAAATCTCTGAAGGAACCTGGGGAGCAAATCCCCGCAGGCACATGCTGTTCTTGTCCCCTTTCCACTCCCACCCCACTTCTCAGGCCCTAGATGCTAACCGAATTTCCTCAGCGGTCCAGTTCTAGGATTCTGGGGCAAAGGGGAGTGGGAAGGGCAGAAGGCAAGATGCTCACCTGGGTGCTGGGCCCACTCCGGGTGGAGATGGCCCTGCCCTGAGGCTCCAGCTGACTGTCATATAGTGCCTAGAGTGGGTGCAGTTGGGGGAATCTCAGTTAGAAAAACCCTAAGGCTTAATCTCTCTTTTGGTTTGATTCATTCCTAATGGACTATTCATTAAGTACTAGACTCTTGGGGGATTAGAGGCAGGCCAGGGTAGTGGGGAGATCATCTCAGAGGTGGGTTTGCATCTACAGTAGAATCCTTATTTGGCCAGGTGGATGAGCTTGGGTAATTAATTTCACAGAGCTTCATTTTACTCATTAATAAAATGCAAATCATAGTAACCATTGCCTTGGGGGTTGTGACAATAAATTATAATGTAGGCAAAGGTTTAATTCTGGACTTGTCTACAAAAATGGTGGTTATTGTCATCAGGTGACGATGCATAAGTATGTATAGCCATGCATCTTCTGGATCAGTCCCAGTTTCCTAGGCAAAGCTGGACCCAAGTATAGTTCATCGTCCTCCAATTTAATCTTCTTCTATGGCTTGAACTATAATAGGACTTGAAAGAGTTTGTAATTAATTTCCTAGAGGTTTTGATAGTGTGGAGCATTGACATAAGTGCTTAGAAATACTTGAAAGTTCTTTTCGTTTGTGTGGACTGTGTGTAAGTCTATGTGTAAGTGGTGTGGGGAATGGGGGACCTGGTCTTGATTCCAGTAACCTCATTTAGAGGAATACCTATACGGCCAATTAAGAGCAGCTATTACACCCCAAGTAGTCTCCCTTGTGGCTGGAATTCGAGACCAGTCCACCAAGTTCAGAAATGACGGGAGCAGGTTACTATCTGACACAGCCTCTACTCCTCATCCCCATCATTCCTCCCCCCAGGGCTGTGGTAAAGCCCTGTCAAGGGGTCAGCCATCTTCCTTCCTTTCCTCATCTCAGCTCAGAGCTTCCATAGACACCATCCTGATCCATAAATGTCATTGACTGAATAAGTAATAGTACATTTATTTTCATTTAATTGGAAGGAAGGGAATTTATTTTTTGCCCTCTGTTGGTTTGGGACTCTCAGCTGAAGACTATAAGTTTGGAGTAATTAAGGCCATAACACTTTGCTTCCTTTTTTTTAATGTCTCTTTCTGTGAGCTGCCTTTGAAATTGCATTTCAATATTTTGAAGGCTACTAGGTGGTACTGTGGCTGTGGACATGGGGAGATGGAAACATCATTCTCATCCTTTGAGGGGCCTGTGACTCAGTCCAAGCACTCGCTTGGTGGTGCGGGGTGGAGCAGTAGAAAGTGAAAGGTTTTGGGCCCTGATGATTTGGGTAGCATAGGCAAATAGCTCACCTCTTTGAGCTTTTGTTTTTTTATCTGCTAAATGGGTATATTATTTCTGCATGAAGTTTGATGAAGATTAAATGATACACAGATGAAGAAACCCAGTGAGGTTCAATAGCTTTCTTAAGGTCACACAGATATGAAATGATCCAAGTAAGCTGATTTTTTTTCTTTTGACTGGTTGACATTCTCTGATGGGGATGCGTCTTCCTAAAAGGGGTTCGAGAAAGGAGATTCTGGTTAGGGTGCTGATGTTGAAAGGGATGAATTCCTGAGAACCACATTCCTGCTCTCTGAACATGTGCCAGCACTCACAGAGCTCTCTGGCCTAGAGTTTTGCCAGGGGAGGTTGGGGGCAACTGAATCTCTATGGATTTATCTGCAGCACATTAATTTTCCTCCTCGCTCTCCAACACACTAATTCCCCATCCTGCAATGATGGAAAAATAACGAAATAATTCTTTAACCTCAATTATAGTACTTGAGGTGTTTCCCTGATGGTGCAGTGGTAAAGAATCTACCTGCCAATGTAGAAGATGCAGGTTCAGTCGCTGAGTTGGGAAGATACCCTGGCAACCCACTCCAGTGTTCTTGCCTGGAAAATACCATGGACAGAGGAGTCTGGCGGGCTGCAGTTCATGGGGTCATAAGAAAGTCAGACAGGACCCAATGACTGAGCGCGCTCACACACACACGTAGTACTTGACAGTCCTATGTACGAAATTTGGGATGATGTGAATTTCAAGTGATTATACATTTAGTCTTTTTAAAAGCCTACTTTAGACAAATGGGTAACATCTAGTGGCCTGTTGCAATGTTAAAAAAACACTGTTTTGAAAAAGACAACCCAAGTCTTAAAGTGACAGATTTGGAAAAACTAGCTCACAAGGTTATTATCAAGCCCGTTGCTTAGCTATTCATTAGAAGGCAAAGGAAATAGCTAAAAATTGGAGAGTACATAATATTTGCAAGAGCCCAGGTGGTGCTAGTGGTAAAGAACCCACATGCCAATGCAGGAGACATAAGAGATGCAGGTTTGATCCCTGGGTTGGGCAGATCCCCTGGAGGAGGGTATAGCAACCCACTCCAGTACTCTTGCCTGGAAAATCCCATGGACAGAGGAGCCTGGTAGGCTACAGTTCATGGGGTTGCAAAGAGTCGGGCATGACTGAAGCGACTTAGCATGCATGCAATGAAAAAAAGGAATAGTGAATAAATGAAAAAACGGGGATACTGATAAAACTGAATGAGGCAATACCAGTCCCTTCAACCTCAACTAGAATTCTGACACTTGAGCAACACAGGTTTGAATGGTTCAGGTCCATTTTTACAGGGATATTTTCACTAGTAAATACTGCAGGGGCTATGATGTGCCATTGGTTGAATCCATGATTGCGGATCTGGTGTGTATAGGGCCGACTATAGGTTGAATGGCTTTCAACTTGGCCAGATGTCAGCACCCCTAGCCCCCAGCTTGTTCAGGAGTCACATGTATATATTTCACACCATTTGGGAAGCAACCCATGGTGGCACAAGTCCTATTTACTTCCAAGTTCTGGAGGAAACAGGAATAGTTGTAGGATAGTCAAAAGGTAATATTTTCACATGGAGATTCAGATGAAGAAGAACGTGACTCGAACTTTCTGTGAAATACCAGAATTAAGCTAAATGTGGAAGAATTTTTGAAGCTGAGAAAAGATTGATTTTGTTTAGCATTATTTTCTCAGAATATCCACAGCTTCTGATTTTCCATAAAGCACCCGTCTCAAGGGATAATTTATTCTCTTATTACTATAGGCTCCAACACAGCAGGAGCTAGCAGAAAACAATGAGAAGCCTTTTGTCAGTAGCTAGAGCTGTGTCTTGTTTGGATCACTTGCCTAGGGCTTTAAAGGGTTGGGCGCTCCATCAACACCTATTAAGCATTCACTGTGTGTAGTGCACCAAGTCAGATGAATCAAATATGCAAAGAAAGACATTGAAATGGATTCTTGCCCTCCAGAAGCCATCTACAATAGAAAAGAAAAAAAAAATGATGCCCAATGAGTGCTCTAGGGAGTGTTTCTCACAGGCATTAAGCAGTGAGTAGAAATTTATCATTCATTCTTTCAGACCTGGTGCGCCTGCTTACCTGGTGCTCTTCTAGGGCTGGTGGAGTCTTAGAGCAAGCTCTCCTCTTAGGCGAATTCACAGACAGGACAAGGTCGTTTTTTCTAGTTGGAAAGGTAGACCTAATCAGGGTTCCTAGTTAGCTGGTTCATAATTAGAGGGAGCTAAAGGACCCTTGTAGCCCAGTCGGTAAAGAATCTGCCTGCAGTGCAGGAATCCTGGGTTTGATCCTGGGTCGGGAAGATCCTCTGGAGAAGGAAATGGCAACCCACTCCAGTATTCTTGCCTGGGAAATCTCATGGACAGAAGAGCCTGGTGGGCTGCAGTCAATGGGGTTGCAAAGAGTCGGGCACGACTGGGCGACGAACACTTACTTACTTACTTACTTAAAGGTAGAAACGCAGGAGAAAGCCTCTCAGGCCTGGTCCAAGGGTTTCTTCATTTTCCCTGGCAAAGGGGAGGTGATGGAGGCAGGAGAGATGTCACCTGCAGGGAAAGTGTTTGAAGATCAGTTTGGCCAGGGAGAGCTTGAATTGGAATGAATGAGGGAAGCTAGGGGCTGGGGCAGATCAAGGCTGGGAGGCCTGGGGATGCTTTTGGAGACAGCAGGCCTGAGGTCAGAGGTGGCGCTGAGAAGCGGAAGAACTGGATGGGCATTAGAGAGAAGGAAACAGAGCCGTTGGTAAGGCCAGGAGTTAGAATCAAGTTGAAAACTAAGCTGCACTGATCCTCTTTCTCCACAGGCCTTGAGACTCACTCCTGCCTTAGGCCTTATGACTGCCGGGGGGTGCCAGGCATGGTTGGCAGATGTTTTATGGTTTACTTTCTAGTCAGTATCAAGGAAAGTGTTGGAATCAGTCTGAGTTTGAGAGAATCAGGTCCCCTCTCCGAGTGCCTCTAGTTCTGGGTTGTCTGACAGTCACAAGACCAGAGGTTTTCAGGCTTTGTGAAGCAAGGGAAATCTTAGGCAGCTGCCTAAGGATGGTGCTGCAAGAAACAGCTACCCCTTTAACTATGTGTGAATGGAGACTAAATGGGGATTTCACAATTAATTCTGAATGCCTTGATTTCAGGTATCCACAGTGGGGGTGCTGTGTGTGGGATACACAGAGGTGAAAGGAATAGATGGGTCTCCATTCTCATGACTTTGGTCCTGTGAAGGAGACCTGACCAATAGTTACACTCAACCATATGTGATTAGAAGTTGTAAAAAGCCCAACAGAGGGAATGCTGAAGGGGTCCAGCACAGAAGAGGACTTCCTTTAGATTAGTGGTCCGGGATGGCTTCTATGGGGAAGTGTCATAAAGGCTGTGTAGAGGCTGGGAAGCATCTGAATGAAAGGGGGATGGGCTCGTCCCTTGGGCCTGAGACCAACCAGCATGGGTGGGGCTCAGCGCATGATGGGGAGGAATGGTCTCACTTTGTCCACTGCCTCCGTGGGTAGTAGCCGCCAGCATCTCCCTCTGCCTGGACTTACCATGTAGCCTGCTAGCTGGTCTTCCAGCTTTCACCTTATCCTGTCTCCCTCACTTCAAGTCACTCCCTCCTCCTACCCCCCAGCAAACTCTTTTCTGCACACAACACTGGTGATTCTTTATAGAACGAATCACATCATGTCAGTCCTCTAGCCTCAGCTCTTCAACAGTTCAGAATTTTCCTGTGGCTGCTGTGGCCCACATTCCCTAGCCCTGGCACCCACCCACTTGGACCTCGCCTCCCAGACCGCCTTCCTCACTCTGCCCCTCTTGCTCATTCCGCTTTAGGTCTGCTGACCTTGCTGCAGCTTGAGCCACACTTGTCTCAGGGCTTTTACACTGGACTTTCTCTCTTTCAACAAATGTTTGCTCCTTGATTTCACCCAGGTCTTTGCTCAGATGTTTTCCTTCTCTGCAGAGGTGCCTTCTCTTTATAGATAGTATTTTTTCACCTGCTTTAGTCTTTTTCCCAGCACTTTTTACTATATGACGTTACGTTCTGTAATTTTTGCTAGTCTTTCCCACCAAAATGAAAGCCATAGGAAGGTCGAGGTCCTTCAAGGTCAAGGTCCACAGTCAATGTCCTTGCTGTGCCCACTGATCTCTCCCTAGCACCTGGACTAAGACCTTGCACATAATAGATGTTTACTAAATATTCATGAAGGAATCACCATTCATGCTGGAGAAGTAGGGCAGTTAAGAGGACTGGGAGCCTTTTGAGACTTACAGGATTTTGCACTTTATCCTAAGGGTAGTGAGACCCTTTTAAGGGTTTGAAGCATGGAGGTGACAAGGTAAATTTCAGAGGTAGAGTTCAGGAGATGTGTTTGGCTTGCAAATGGGAGGTGAGGGAGAAGGAGGTGCCAGGCACAACTACAGATTTTTATGAAGAGAAACAGGATGGGTGGAGGTGGCGTGTGCTGAGAGGTGTGATTTGGGGTGGGGAGTCTGAATATAACACAAGAGCTTGAATTTCCATGAGATGTGTGGGAGACCTTTCAGGGCTGGGGGTGGCAATAAGGGGCTGGATGTGCAGGACTGAAGCGCCACCAGAGGGCAATTATGCTGCTCCCTAGAGAGGGATGGGGCAGCGCATCCCATGTCACGGGCTGAACACCAAGGCTGTGTTTCTTATTTGCAGTGGTGAAAAGTCTGTTGCTTCAGAGCTTTTAAGTCTTTCACAGGTCACAAGCAGCCATCTTTCTTCCTTGAAGGTGAGGCAGGGACCCTTGTCTTTTTTCTTTTTTTTTTTGCCGATTTCCTGTTAATGAACTGGCTGCTCCCTGAAGACTGACTGGATGACCTTGGACAGGTGAAGCTTTTCGAGGTCCAGTTTCCCATTCTGTAAAAGACCCATGATAACCATTATCCCCTGAGGGTTTGGTGAGAAGTAGATGAGATAATGCAAGTAAAGCAGGGGGCAGGGAGCATAATCAATATCCATTATTTTTATTTTTACGGATAGCTAGGCATCTTTAGCTTCTGCTCACCTTCTCTCTTCCTCCCCTAACATCACAGAGAATTCACCCATTCCTGACTCCCAGCTCCCAGGAAGTGTGAGCCCGGTGCCCCGGCCCATACATGATCATACCTCCCTTGAATGGCTGTGTGTCTCTTTTCAGGATATTAACCAGAAACTCCAGGAGGACAACCAGGAACTGAGGGACCTCTGCTGTTTCCTGGATGATGACCGGCAGAAGGGCAAGAGGGTGTCCCGGGAGTGGCAGAGACTGGGCCGGTACACGGCGGGGGTGATGCACAAGGAGGTGGCCTTATACCTGCAGAAGCTGAAGGAGCTGGAGGTGAAGCAGGAGGAGGTGGTGAAGGAGAACATGGAGCTCAAGGAGTTGTGTGTGCTGCTGGACGAGGAGAAGGGCACGGGCTGCGCGGGCAGCCGCTGCTCCATCGACAGCCAGGCCAGCCTGTGCCAGCTCTCCGCCGCCACGGCACCCTACGTGCGGGACGTGGGCGACGGCAGCAGCACTTCCAGCACGGGCAGCACTGACAGCCCGGACCACAAGCACCACGCGGGCGGCGGCAGCCCCGAGCACCTGCAGAAAGCCAGGCCGGAGGGCAGCCCGGAGCACGCCAAGCACGGGAGCGCCAGCCCGGAGCATCTGCAGAAAGCCAGGGCCTCCGGGACCCCAGATCACCCCAAAGCGCTCAAAGGCCCCAGCCCCGAGCACCACAAACCCTTGTGCAAGGGCAGTCCAGAACAGCAGAGGCACCCACACGCAGGGAACAGCCCGGAAACGCTGCCCAAGCACGTGCTGAGCGGGAGCCCCGAACACTTCCAGAAGCACAGGCCCGGGGGCAGCCCCGAGCACCCCAGGCACAGCGGAGGAAGCCCCGAGCATCTGCAGAAACACGCCCTTGGTGGGAGCCTGGAGCACCTCCCCAGGGTCAGGGGCACCAGCCCCGAGCACCTCAAACAGCATTTCGGGGGGAGCCCTGATCACAAACACGTGGGTGGAGGCGGCGGCAGCGGCGGCAGCGGCAGCAGCAGCAGGGAGGGCACCCTCCGAAGGCAGGCCCAAGAGGATGTGTCAGCCCATCACCGGAATGTCTACAGTGGCATGAACGGTGGGTCAGTACGTGCTGCGGAACTGGGGCAACTCTGTAGACAGTTAAGGTGATGAAGGGCTTGCCAGCCACGTAAGAAAGTGTGGGTGCCAGCAGGCGCTGGCCTGGAGGTGGGTGGGGAAGGGCAGCATACTTTTGCCCCCAAATTATGATGCGTGTTACTCCCCCTCCATTTGTCCTAGTTTTATGCATTTATCAGGTAGCCTGGAGAATATTGGGGAGGAGGGGGCAGGGGAAGGAGAGGAATAATAATTCTGTGGGACCCTGAATAGTCAGGGTGAGATTTTGGTCACTGAAGATAAAAATAGAACCAATCTAAGATTGCTCTATCTTGAACATTTTCCTAGTTGTGTGTAGTTTCCTACAGGGCTCTGCTGAAACAGGTGACCAAAGGTTTCTGAATCCAGTTAACAGCTTATGTGCAGGAAGAAATAAGTATTTATTATGAGAAACAATAACACTAAAAAAGAACTAGGGCATCCTTAAATGGCTTGAAACTGGGTTGCCACTGCCTGTAAACATGCCTTACTTTACCTTGAGGATGTTTTGCATTGTGTTGGGGACTTCAACAGGAATCTGTGACTTTTCTTTCCATCTGGAGTGCATCAAATGATTTCCTTCCCAGTTCAGTCAAAACCCACCCAATCCTCTCATAAAAGTCCCTCAAAGGTATTCTGAGTAGCATACTCTTTTACATTGCGAGTCATCTTTCTGGTTGTTTAAATGTTCCCTTTAAAATGTACAGATGTGTTTGAACATTCCTTTGCTTTCCAAAGCATTAACAGCCACTACATTTGCTGAAGCAGCCCTAAACCTGACTCCAAACCTTTTGGAAGAGGTTTAATTTTCTGCATCTTGGTTCTGAAACCACTTTGAACGTGAGAGAAAATAGTTTTCTGTTTTTTTAAAAAAAAATTCTCACAGTTCTTTTATGTTACATGTGGCCGAGTTAGAACTAAAATGACTGGCTTTATGAAGTGGAGTTTTTGCATCCAAAAATTTTCAGTATCTGAGGTTTTTCACTTTATCTGAAAGCTGCCCCAGAGTCTGTGTGAAGTCAATTCTGAGCAGTGGTCGAGGCCACCAATTTTAGCAGTGACACAAAGAGGTAAAATTTCAATATTATACTTGGGGATTTACCTGTTGGATTTCATTTCATCCTAATCTTATAGTGCTGAAAATTGACTCCTGAAGCTTGGCTTCTAATACATCCAATATTTTAAGCACAGATTTGGAACTGGAAAGAGCAGGAAAGGGCAGATGCTGTTGCTTTCTCAGTTGTGTGTGCTGGGAGGTGGAAGCCAGAAGAAGCTAATTCACTGTTGTGTTGAGGCCACCGCCTGGCTGGTGGGGGCTTTTACTTTGCTGATTGCGCCCTCGCTTTCGCTTGCTCTTGCTCGGGAGGTGGAGGAGCAGCCTGATGGCAGGGCAGCCTCAGCTCTGCAGTTCTCACAAGAGATGAAAGTCTCTTAAAAAGATATTTTAGTTGTGTTGCTATCAGAGGATGTATGTATCATCAGCTATGAAACTTGACTTCGGGGGTAATGGATTAACGGGAAGATAAAGTTGATGACTTTTCTATTTCTTGATTATTTTTTAACTAGCATGAATAGTAAATGTACACACTATTTTGAGGAAATTTTGTGTCTTGAACCAAAATAAAGATTACTTAAGGGCAGGTGGTTCACTTGCAAAACAATTATTCTTGCAAAAGGACTTATTTAAATAAAGAACATCTCTAAGTTGTACGATTTAACTTACCAGAAGGGATTTTAGGTGCAATTTTTAAGCAATTTGTGCTAAGTAAGGTCTGTCTCTAGATTGAGAGGACATTACATCATGGAATCTTATTGCCTGAGTTCAGACTAATTTCACAGGAAAATTTTTTTTTTTTAATTTTTTAATTTAAAGATTTGATGTAACATAGATGTATTCTTTAGAATGAAACCATAGTTTCTTGTTTACTTCAAGTTTTCCCTTTCAAAAGTGACAAATCTTCTGCAGTTGATATCCTCACCAAAGTGTATTTGTAGTCTATTTGCATTGCATTTTTATTTCAGTAATTAATTGGAAAATGAAGAGGCACGATGAGATGTTTATGGATCATCAGCCTGGAAACTTGGGCACTGGTAGCTTGTGTTTAGCCTGCTGTTACAAATTAATTTTTTATATGGATGGTAAGACATGACTTTTCAAATTTTTAAATCCCCACACACTTTGGTTGAATTACTGGCTTATAAACAGATAGGAATCAGCAGCGAGGTAAATCCCAAATTGCAAATTTGCTGAGTCATTTACAGAGTCCTTCCGTGTGGGGTTGGAGTGATGGGTGTTTTGGATGAGCACTTAAATGTTTTTGCTTGAACACAAAGCAGGTGAAAATTGTGAGGGAATCATTTTGTGTGATTTGGGAGGTGTAGCAGCATTCCCGACTTACTGGTCTACTGGTAAGCCACCCCCAGTGGTGATGATTGTATCTCCAGACGATGGTCAGAGGTTCCTGGGGTAGCGAGACAGCAAGATTGCCCCTGGTTCAAAATCACTGCTTTCGAGCAGCGCTTTTTAGTTTGGCTGCAGGTTAAAATCACTGGACTGACTTTGTAAAAACACTGGTGCATGGACCCCACATTCTGATGAACATTGATTTTTTTCTGGCACTGTGCTGTGGGCACATTGTAAAAAAGAACCCTTCAGGTGATTCTAATAAGCAGACCAGGTGGAAGCCCCTAGTCAAGGTGCGTGGTTGTTGGATAAGATAGGTTGGTGTGAGTGAAGCTCTTAAACACCTAGGCAGCCTGGGAAGAAGGAAGTTCTTTCCTTTGCTGACCTCCAGAACTGAGAGGACTGATCGCAGCAGGTACTGAAAAATTGCACCCCTCACAACCCCAGCCCAAGGCTATCTTTGGGGGGTGTGGGTTGAAAATTTGAGTTTTTGGTGGGTGGGATTATTAGGTTAATTTGGGGAAACTGACATATGAATCATTTAAGGCTACTTTTTAAAGCCTTCACGTCGAGATAAAGAAGCATGGGGGTTTCTAACTTATTTCCAGTGCATGTAGATCACATGGCATCTGCCATCCTAATGGCTTTTTCCCACAAGAGAACCCCACATTTCAGATCTCTCAGTTTATAGGTTTTACCTTGAGTTTTAAGATTGCTTCTAATTCTCTGTTGAGGTTACTAATGAGTAGATGAAAGATGCTGATAACACAAAAATGGCCTTGTCTGTTAGGAGTGAGATAACCTGTGTGTGGGAGAGCCCAGCACTGAGTCCAATAGTGGTACATTACAGCCTGAGTGATCGCTCTCATCAATCTTTTATTTTTGCTTAGAAAAAGTCAGACCATCACTTATGAATGCATTTGGACAACAGAAATTGACTGTCTCTTGGGAGAAAAATGTCAGCAGTTACAGAAATACTACAGAACTGATTTTTAACTGAGGTTCTCTGAGTATATTTTCTATTGTGTGAGCTGACACAGAGACGGTTAAAGGCCTTGATAATAGTTTTTGATCTTCAAGCTTCAGTATGGTAATTTGGTAGCCTTATATACACTTTGATAGAACATCAATTTTAAGACTTTTTGAAAAATATAATCGATTATACTCTACCTGTTTATTCAAAGCCTGTTGCATTTATCATAAGAATAAATTTGATTTAATGACATAGAATGCTTAATATTGGAAATACAGTTTAAGATATTGCAAACTATCTGAGGGGCAAACTATTATTAGAAAACCTAAATGGCTTACAGAGGTAATTTCTGGTAGAATGTAAGGTTTTCAGCTGCACTGGCAATAATAGCACAAAGCTATTAACATTCTTGAAATCTTGGGGACCATTTTAATCTTCTAAGGAGATTATCTGTATCATCTATATGCTCTGTGTGTTTGTGTTTATATATATATATATTTCAGTAACTTTAATATTATGTTTAAATAATGCCAGCCATTCAGCTGATTGATTCTGCTTAGCAAACATCTTTAAATGCATTGGGGTTCAGTCACATAAGCTGTGAAGCTGAAGATGAATTACTCTCAGCTGATCATGGTTGTGCTCTTTAGACCTAGTTGAAATCAATTAAACATTTGTAGTTTGGGGTCCATTGCAACTTTTCAGAAGATACGCACAGTAGGAAAATACCCTTGAGTTAGTAATGCTTTCATCTTTTTAACTGAAATGATTCAGAAAAAGCCTAACTTACAACAAAATTACGGTGACTATTCCATTTCATCCGAGAAGTCATTTTCACAAGTGTCAAATGAATAAGACAGAGTGATTGCTATAAGGCTCTACATTTACTCATAGTAATGATAGATTATTCTGGAGACGTCAGTGTGGGGATCATATTAGTTAAGCTCCACTGCTCAAAAGTAAGAATGTGAAGCCAAACCTTGCAAAAACTGAAAGAAAAGTTTTGCTTGTGTAGCACCATTGGGCTAGTGTGTGATGAAGTCTCCTGGAGGAGGGCACGGGGACCCACTCCAGTATTCTTGCCTGGAGAATCTCATGGACTGAGGAGCCTGTGTGTCTCCAGAGGTGGCCACAGTCCATAGGGTCAAAGAGTCAGGCATGACTGAAGTGACTTAGCATGTACACATGTGCTGAAGTCTATGCCCCTAGACTCTGAAATTTCTCATTTTAGCCACTTCTGATATTTAGAAACTCTGAAGCTAGATAGAGCTGTGAGTCCCTATGTTAGATGGTTCTTCTTTATTTTTTTTTTCCAATATCGGCTTTTAATAGATTTTCAGTCACTCTAGTACCAGCATGGTGTCAGCAGTATTCCTTGCTGCCCTTACCTGGCCTGATTTTAACTCATTTCCTCACTGTTTCTAAATTCTTCTCTGCTCTAATGGTTGTCATACCTTGGGAAAATGGATAACCACACTGATTAGAAAGAACTGTGTTGATCTGGTCACTTACAAGAGTAAGTGACCTTGAAGTATCCTTTTGTGAGTAAAGTGCATGGACTTTAGTGAATGATCCATGTGTCATGCATTTATCAGTTATTTGGGCTGAAAAAGTTTGTTTTTGCTTGTTTTCTGGGTCTTGACTGTGTTTCAGATAATTGAAGTGTTTCTGTAATACAGGGGTCCCCCTACCTTTCAAAAATTTGCTCTACTGAAGACCTACCTTAGTACCTGTTTTTGCTAACCTAAAGAAATCTAAAGAGGATATTCAATTTTATGGAAAAGTGAAAAGCAAAAATAGCTTTCAGGGTTGGTTTGTCAGTGAGCCTCTGGAGAGGCAGTGGGTACCCCAAGTGGTGAGGGTGGCAGCGCCAAGCTCCTTCCCCGGGAAGCATACTCAGCATCAGGCCACCGTAGCTTTTCACTGTGTCTGTGAGCATCTGTGCTTTATCTCCATTTGCTTTGTGCATCTGTTAGCAAGATGTGTCTGAGGTAATTGCTGCTTCACTTTACGCTATTTCAGCTTACACACAGTTTCATAGGAGCACTCATTTTTCCTGGTAGCAGGAGAACCTGTTAGCAACTCAGCAATTTTTGCTCCTTGGGTACTACAGAACAACCAGGTTGCTCTTAATACTACTTTAATGCATAGTGTTTATGACAAGCTTTGTGAACATTTGAAGAAAAACACTTATTTTGAACTCAATCCTGGGAAATATTAAAAGTTTCATTTTATGAAATGGGCTGATTCTTCAAGAGTTCTAGGAAATTTGTGATTCAACATCAAGAGTAGACCATGGGACACTTGAGAAATCAGATGTGTGAAATCTCAGCTCTAATTTCTGTCTCTAATCTGCAAAAGAGTGAGGTTCAAGTTACTGCTGCTCCTGACATAAATTGCCTTCTCTTTAAGAGTGCCATTTGAGAGTTTCCAATAGAAAGAGTGGCTGCTCTTTCAGAGAGGGGAGATCCTTGAGCAGCAGAGTGGCAGAAGAGGTGTTTAGAGAAAAGAGCAGAAGAATAGCAGCTTGATTCATTGTCCTTATAAAGGCAATACTGGTTTGTCTTCCTTAAGAAAAGACAGTGGCTAAGTCATTCACACCATTGAGTTGTTTACAGTTTTCATGTCGCAGAGAGTTAAATGTATTATAGTGCTAACATACTTGAATCATTATGGAAGTGTGCACAAAGTCTTGGGAGTTCATCTTGGCCCTGGTTTGAAATTAGGCACACATTCAATTATAAATAGATGAAAGTATGGGGAGTGATATTTTTTAGTTTTTTCCTTCTTCAGATCCTAGTTTTTTAGGCCTCCCGTGGGCTTTTCTATGAGACAGGATATGTAAAGGAGAAAGGCTGGGTTTGATGATTGCTCTAAGTTTATGTTTCAGTTATTTGCTTTTCTCTCTCATGTGCACAGTCTTGAGTGTTCTTCTATGCATTTTTCATCAAATATTAAATGTTTTGAATTTGAAAATACTGAATGACTCCTTCCATTTTCAGCTACATAAAAGAAAGTGACTACTTACATTTAAAAATCTCACAGACAAGATAATTATATCACCATTTTTGCTTGCTCTCATGGTTGAGGGATAGAATGTTTTGGTTACCTTTTGATGACCAACATTTTGAAGATGGTCTCTGATTCCTGAGTTGGTTTCTCTAGTCAGACATGTTCATTGCTATGTTAAACTCAGAATTTTGTCTTCTAGTCTTGATTATAAAGGAAACTGAAAGGCCCTCTCATCTTTCTTCCAATTATTGAGGGGGGCATCTTTTGGCTTTTAGGGGTGACCTTGATTTGGCTGATGTGCAGCTGCAGCTTCCTGAGTGTCCATAACTGCCTCTTATCTTAGAAATGTAAGTGTGAATTGCATTTGGGAGCATAAATACACGTGTTTGTACGTGTTTATTTGGTTAATCGAGAATGTCTATTTCACCGCTAAACAATTAGGACACTCTCTGATAACATTTGGAGCTGTAAGTTCAGTTCAGTTGCTCAGTCATGTCTGATTCTTTGCAGCCCCATGGACTGCAGCACACTACCAGGCTTCCCTGTCCATCACCAACTCCTGGAGCTTGCTCAAACTCATGTCCATCGAGTCCATTGAGCTCCGACTTGATGGAGATGTAAGGTCCTCTCCATTTCACGCACTTCTGATTGAGAAAATTGACTTTCAGAGATGTTCAGTGAGTTGTCCAAAGCCAATTGCCAGTTAGTAGAGAACTAGAATCCTGTGTACTCCAGGGCAAAGCATCACTTTTATAAAGATATTTAATCTTCCAGACTTTGAAGATGCTTGGTATAGGGGTAGTGTTAACAAAGATGCTAAATGGAATAGGAGACCAGTCTTCCTGTATTCCTGTTGGAAATTCCAGAAAACGAGAGAATTGCAATGATGAGTGAGACGGGGGGATGTCAGTAGACTTGGGCCTAGAGAAGTTACAGAGGAGACCTGGAGATGCAGGAGGGAAGCTGGGATCGGTTGCCCCTGATTCAGTTAGATGGGGTGAACTGTTCCCAGCTGGGTGAACAAGTCTTGAAATGCATCCCTAGTAGAAGGAATATTCCTGCTCTTTGCTTGAGAGACCAACAGCCTTCTTACTCTTCTTCCTCACACATGGACTCATCCCACCCCAGGACCACGTTCCTCCAGATCAGTAGTCTTGTGAAGATGGGCTGACGTTAGTCCTGTCCTCACACATCTGATTGTCTTCACAGCCAAAGGGCTTTGGAGAAGTGTCAGCTTCTGGACCACAAGAAACAGAAGGAAAGACCAGGAGCAAGGGGTTGCACCAGATGGCAACACCAACTGCTCTCAAGGAATTGTGTTTCTAATAACTCTGCTTACTGCAAACAAAACTAATTAAGCCCGTTTTTCTGATTTATGCTACTGTCGGCAGAAGTAAAGTACACTTTCATTACACTTTTGATGTCATTTAAAAGGTCAGAATATCTGAGTTGCAAATTTCTGTTCCAAGCAGCCGGGTCTGTTGAACTACTCTTGAGAATTCAAATTAACTATGCTTGTTAATTCAGCATCTCTTCAATTTTCCTAAACAGCAAGTGCCAGTTCACCTATTCACCTAAACAGTGTAATATAACCCTGAAAAACAAGTCACTTAGTCGTATCTGTAGGTGATGGATTCCAAGTGACTCAAAGGAAAGTGATGTAAGAGTCAACTTACAGGAAAGAAGGGGAGAGAGTGAAATTACTGGACAAAGGCTGAGTGAGCGGGGTGCCTTGAGGAATGTCAAAAGATCTACCTATTTGTGGTGCCCCTTGTTGCTAATAGGCAGCAGTCTTATGTGATTGGCCAGGTCAGCTGCCTCATTGTTATAGGACCCAACCAGAATTGACCTGGTTATGGAGCTATATGGCAGGGCAGGGGGACTGGCTGAATTTAGCCATTTATTGTGTATACAAGGCACTTTGGAACAGAATACATTTATGATTATGATCAATTAGAGGTCTAGAAATAAACATTATTCAGGTGGTTTGTCCTAAATAGCTTTCTCAGTGTAGTGATTTTCATGAGAAACTGTTAGGAATCAAGGAACAGGCTTGAAAATTGCTTGATTTTGTAGTGTCCCTTTAGCCCTTAAACGGAGAGCAATACTTAGTCCTTCTTACTCTTACACTATATGCCATATGGTTTTCACCCTAAACTACTTTTGACTTTTTCCTGTTGTAATCTCAGAATTGTCCACTTTGGGTTTTATTGGCCTAGAACATAAATCTGTGATGGAAACATTGTTCTTGCTAGAGTCTGAATAGCCATGTATACAGTAGGCATTTATTTAAAAAAGAGAGCTAGGTTACTACTATTATACCTATTGACAAAACATAACTAGTTATTTTTACATTTGTAGGTATAGGTGGAATTTCACATTTTAAAGGAATATGTAGATCAGTTCAATTGCACAGTCGTGTCTGACTCTTTGCAACCTCATGGACTGCAGCATGCCAGGCCTCTCTGTCCATCACCAATTCCCAGAGTTTACCCAAACTCATGTCCACTGAGTCGGTGATGCCATCCAACCATCTCATCCTCTGTTGTCCTCTTCTCCTCCCGCCTTCAATTTTTCCCAGCATCAGGGTCTTTTCAAATGAGTCAGTTCTTCAAATCAGGTAGCCAAAGTATTGGAGTTTCAGCTTCAACATCAGTCCTTCCAATGAATATTCAGGGCTGGATTTCCTTTAGGATGGACTGGTTGGATCTCTTTGCTGTCCAAGGGACTCTCAAGAGTCTTTTCCAATACCACAGTTCAAAACTGTCAATTCTTCAGCGCTCAGCTTTTTTTATAGTCCAACTCTCATATCCATACATGACTACTGGAAAAACCGTATCTTTGACTAGATTGACCTTTTTTTGGCAAAATAATGTCTCTGCTTTTTAATATGCTGTCTAGGTCGGTCATAACTCTTCTTCCAAGGAGCAAGCGTCTTTTAATTTCATGGCTGCAGTTAACATCTGCAGTGATTTTTGGAGCCTCCCAAAATAAAGTCTGTCACTGTTTCCACTGTTTCCCCATCTATTTGCCATGAGGTGATGGGACCAGATGACATGATCTTAGTTTTCTGAATGTTGAGCTTTACGCCAACTTTTTCACTCTCCTCTTTCACTTTCATCAAGAGGCTCTTTAGTTCTTCACTTTCTGCCAGAAGGGTGGTGTCATCTGCATATCTGAGGTTATTGCTATTTCTCCTGGCAATCTTGATTCCAGTTTGTGCTTTATCCAGTCCAGCATTTCTCATGATATACTCTGCATATAAGCTAAATAAGGGTGACGATATATAGCCTTGACGTACACCTTTCCCAATTTGGAACCAGTCTGTTGTTCCATGTCCAGTTCTAACTTGCTTCTTGGCCAGCATACAGATTTCTCAGGAGGCAGGTCAGGTGGTCTGGTATTCCCATCTCTTTCAGAATTTTCTACAGTTTATTATGATCCACACAGTCAAAGGCTTTGGCATAATCAGTAAAGCAGAAACAGATTTTTTCTGGAACTCCCTTGCTTTTTCGATGATCCAGCAGATGTTGGCAATTTGATCTCTGGTTCCTCTTCCTTTTTAAAACCAGCTTGAACATCTGGAAGTTCATAGTTCATGTATTGCTGAAGCCTGGCTTGGAGAATTTTGAGCATAACTTTACTAGCATGTGAGATGAGTGCAATTGTGTGGTAGTTTGAGCATTCTTTGGGATTGGAATGAAAACTGACCTTTTCCAATCCTGTGGCCACTGCTGAGTTTTCCAAATTTGCTGGCATATTGAGTGCAGCACTTTCACAGCCTCATCTTTTAGAATTTGAAATAGCTCAACTGGAATTCCATTACTTCCACTAGCTTTGTTCATAGTGATGCTTCCTAAGGCCTACTTGACTTCACATTCCAGGATGTCTGGCTCTAGTTGAGTGATCACACCATCTGGGTGATCATCTGGGTCATGAAGATCTTTTTTGTACAGTTATTCTGTGTATGCTTGCCACCTCTTCTTAATATCTTCTGCTTCTGTTTGGCCCATACCATTTCTGTCCTTTATTGTGCCCATCTTTGCATGAAAAGTTCCCTTGGTATCTCTAAGTTTCTTGAAGAGATCAATACTCTATTAGCCTTTGCCCTGCTTTATTCTGTATACCTAGGCCAAATTTGCCTGTCACTCTGCATATCTCTTGACTTCCTACTTTTGCATTCCAGTCCTTTATAATGAAAAGGACATCTTTTTTGGGTGTTAGTTCTAGAAGGTCTTGTAGGTCTTCATAGAACGTTTCAACTTAAGCTTCTTCAGCATTACTGGTTGGATCATAGACTTGGATTACCATGATATTGAATGGTTTGCCTTAGAAATGAACAGAGATCATTCTGTTTTTTAGATTGCATCCAAGTACTGCATTTTGGACTCTTTCGTTGACTTTGATGGCTACTCCATTTCTTCTAAGGGATTTTTGCCCACAGTAGTAGATATAATGGTCATCTGAGTTAAATTCACCCATTCCAGCCCATTTTAGTTAGCTGATTCCTAAAATGTCAATGTTCACTCTTGCCGTCTCCTGTTTGACCACTTCCAATTTGCCTTGATTCATGGACCTAACATTCCAGGTTCCTGTGCAACATTGCTCTTTAGAGCATTGGGCTTTACTTCCATTACCAGTCACATCCACAACTGGGTGTTGTTTTTGCTTTGGTTCCATGTCTTCATTCTTTCTGGAGTTATTTCTCCACTGATCTCCAGTAGCATATTGTGCACAACTGACCTGAGGAGTTCACCTTTCATTGTCCTATCTTTTTGCCTTTTCATACTGTTCATGAGGTTCTCAAGGCAAGAATACTGAAATGATTTGCCATTCCCTTCTCCAGTGGACCACGTTTTGTCAGAACTCTCCACTATGACCCGTCCATCTTGGATGGCCCTACATGGCATGGCATGTGGTTTCACTGAGTTAGACAAGGCTGTGGTCCATGTAATCAGATTGGTTAGTTTTCTGTGATTGTGGTTTTCAGTTTGTCTGCCCTCTGATGGAGAAGGATAAGAGGCTTATGGAAGCTTTCTGATGGGAGAGACTGACTGAGGGGGAAAGTGGGTCTTGTTCTGATGGGCAGGGCCACGTGCAGTATATCTTTAATGCAAATTTCTGTTATTTGATCTGAGGCCAAACTCTGGTGGAGGTAATGAAAATAATGGTGGGTTCAAAAGTTCCCATGCACACACTGGTACCCTCAGTGTCCCCAGCCCTGCAGCAGGCCACTGCCAGCCCACACTGCCACTGGAGACTCATGAGCACGTCTGGGTCAGTCTCCTGAAGGGTCGCTGCTCCTTTCTCCTGGGTCCTGGTGCACATAAGGTTCTGTTTGTGCCCTCCCAGAGTCTGTTTCCCCAGTCCTGTGTAAATTCTGAAGGGGTTCTATGATTCTATGGTGGGGTTAATGGTCACCTCCTCCAAGAGGGCTTATGCCATACCGAGATTTGCTTCACTCAGAGCCCCTGCCCCTGCAGCAGTCCTCTGCTGACCCGTGCCTCTCCGGAGACACTCAAACACAGTTCTGTCTCGGTCTCTGTGGGGTCTCTGGGTCTTGGTGTGCATAATGTTTGAGACCTGATTGTCTCTGGCAGGTATAGGGTTTGATTCTAAACGTGATTTTGCCCCTCCTGCTGTCTTGCTGTGGCTTCTCCTTGCCCTTGGACGTGGGGTATCTCCTCAAAGTCGCTCCAGCGCCAAGCAGCGGAAGACAAGCGCCAAGCTCCTGTGCCTACCATCTTGCTGGGGCTTCTCTACCCTTGGGTGTGGGGTATCTCCTCACAGTTGTTCCAGCACCACGTGGCTCCAGCCATCCTTAAATTGGCATATGGCACACTAGCTTTATAACTTAAGAACAATGAAGCAGTCTTATAAACTTCCTTTAAGTGGTATTTATTTAAAACGTATTTCAAAACAGTTAAAAATTATTACATTTTTTCATGGAGTTAAAGTGTGATACCCTAACTTCATAAAAGGAGACTTGGGTATACAACTGGCTTTGCCACTTTCAACGTTGCACTTTGCTGTATGACCTTTAGGACACCACCCACTTCAGTGGGCACAATAATTTATCTCTCAGACAAGGGGCTTGGAATACATTTTTTCTAAGTCAGTAGTCTCAGAATTTGGATGTTATAGATGTATAAAACCTGAGAAAAAACCAAGAATTGCCAACTTTCTATGTTTGTTAGGTAAGGGCTACCGTAAAACAATCATCTATTAACACCATCTGTCACACAGAAGATCATTTGAACATTTAGAAACAAAAGATACTATTTGCTAAAGTGTAGTTTTTTCCCCTCACATTGTACTGATACATCTCTACTAAACTTTTTTTGGAAATAGTAACAACATATAGCCTGGCTTTCAGATTCCAGGATGCAATGTGAAGTGCATGTCTAGTGCCCAGCATGTTTGTGGACTTTATTTTTATCTTAGTCATCATAGAAAATCTAGTTTCAACAGCTTGACATGTTGATAAACACAGAACCCACAATGTTGATTTCACTTAGGCAGAGTCTAGGTGAACTGATGGAAGCCAGAAACTACAG
The DNA here is from genome assembly GCF_910594005.1 of Cervus elaphus. Lineage (NCBI taxonomy): Eukaryota > Metazoa > Chordata > Mammalia > Artiodactyla > Cervidae > Cervus > Cervus elaphus. The sequence continues at coordinate 65,539,727 of NC_057825.1, read as the reverse complement.
CCCATGTACCACTTCCAGCTTCTTGCTCCTCCTCTTATAAGGACGGGAAGACATCAACTTGAGGGCCTGACCAGCTTGGACTGGGGGCTCCTCTCTCTGCGTGTGAGCCCACCTGCCTTCTTCCAGAGTTTGTGTTGCTGGCTCTGGGCTCCTCACAGAGCAGTGAGGATGTTACCCTTGAGGGCTTCTGTGCTCAGGTGGAAGGTTCACTGTGTCTGGCACCGCCTGAAAACTGTGGCACTAAGTCCTGCCCTGCATCTCTGCGCCTTGTCAGGAACTTGTGGGGTTTGCAGCATTCACCCAGCAATGTCCAAACAGACCCAGTCCCCTTTGGCATGGCGACAGTAATGATTGAATACCTCATGGGTGAACAGGGAGCTCTAGAGGCTATAGAGGAGATGTCTTGGGGTTTGTAGCATCCCAAGATGTAAGATTTCTTCTGATGTAAGATTTCTTCTCTTCGGGTGGTCTCAGATGGTAGGCTGCAAATGGGTTGGCCATGGGTGAAAAATGCATTCTGGGTCAAGATTCTTATTTCCCTGTTGCTTAGTGGGACAGTGCTCTGGAAAATCAGAGTGGAGGAATTTACTTTCTGCTCCTTTGTAGACCAGATTTTCTCGAATCTCTTTGCCACCTTTGTACCAAATGGGAGAGGATGGTTTAATCAACTCAAGATCGGAAGAGAATAAGCCAGTGGTGATGCAGTGTCACCATACTGTTCATGTTTTTGTTATGTCCCATCCAGCCAGATGTTGGTTACCTTTTCCTGGAACCTTCGGGTGAAAGAGGAGGCATTCTTTCCATTATTTAGCACTTTAACCGTATAACTTCACAGCTGGAGCTTGAACTACCTTGGAGGGAGACTCTTTGATGAAACTGAGTGGGTACCATGAACCGAAGGGAAAGGCAAAGTTCCATTGTAAAGCTTTCCTTGGCTTATCAGCCAGGCACATGTTCTAAGCAGTATCAGGGGTAACAGATTTATTACAACAAATTAAAGGCTAATCGCAGCATGTCCTGAGATAAACAACATAGCCAAACAAACATAAATGACAGTTGGGAGAAGCACGAGCTGGTAAAAGACTCAAGGGTGTGGGTGGTAGCAGAAAACCAAAGTCTGCTCATGTTTCACTTGCTTTTAAGTATCTCCACTGTCTCATGTGTAGATGGGAGATGATTGAAAATGACACATTTGTGAAAGTGAAAGGTGAAGTTGCTCCATAGTGTTGGACTCTTTGTAACCCCATGTGCTGTAGCCTGCCAGGTTCCTCCATCCTTGGGATTTTCCAGGCAAGAATACTGGCGAGGTTTCTGTTTCCTTCTCCATGGGATCTTCTCTACTTAGGGATCGAACCTGGGTCTCCCACACTATAGGCAGGCTCCTTACTGTCTGAGGACATGGGTATAAACACATCTATTCAACAAGTGTTTGTATGCTCCGTGTGGGTGCAGCCTGGTGATACATCCTCTATGGGGCGGAGCAGAAGAGTGAGCCACAGGCCCTTCATACTAGGAATTAGCTTCCCACCTTGTCCGTGGGAGGAGGTGTGTGATTATGAGCCAGGTGGACAGAGGGAACTCTCTGTGCTGTGGGCCTCTGTGAGCCTGAGCGAGGGTTCACATTCTGTCACATCAGTGCTGGCCGCTCAGGGAGCCCTGTTGTCGGGCTGGGTCTTGGGAGGAGTCGAATTTGGATTCACTGGTTGAGGATGTCTGGAAGAGACAATGTGAACCAGAAATGCGCAAATAGTATTAAGGACCCACGAGGGTGGGAGCAGGTCTGTGCTGGATGTCTTCGTTAGGTTGTGGCAGGTGATGCTGCAAAGTGGGTAGAGGCTAGATTACAAGAGGGTATTGCTTTCCAATATTGTTTCCTAGTAGACATTAACTTCTCATACTAGGAGGAAGGTAAAATATTTTCCATTGTTGGGACCTTTTGATTAAATGAAATGGACCAGAAAAGCTAGTTCATTAGCATTAAAAAAAAAATCCCTTGTTAGGATTTTATAACTCAGCTTAATTTCTTTGTTTCTTTTCTTTAGGATTCCTGAAGGAAAAAAATTTTACAGTGATCAGTGCTTGAGGGCTTTATGTACCCAAATTTATGCTACCATTTAATCCTGTTCCGTTAGTTTTTCTAGCAAAGGCTATGCTGAGTTACAGTTCTCTTTTAGTGTGCAAGTTTTACAATGAGGGTCATCAGCTAAGAAAACCCATCTTCTGACTAGTATCTTTTCAGTCAGTAATAATGATGTGATAAGGTTTTGGGGAAAATATAGCCTCATTCTCCAGAAGGCAGACATACACTGCTAGGTGCAAATCAATAAATTAATTCTGTTAAGACAATAAAGTGAGAAAAATATTCTTGGAACTTGTTGACCTTTGGGTTGATGTAATGTAAAATTAACCTAATTTAGCCTTTATGTTTCATTCATTCTGATGTCGCTCAGATATGGGCCAAATTTACTGTTTTGACCTCAGTTTAGCCCTTGTTGCTGCATATTCAGTCTCGGATGGTTTTTAAAGTGTTCCACCGAGCCCTGGCAGGGGTGGGAGGAGCCAGACTCTGCCACCGGCTGCAGGTGACCACAGGCGCCCTTCACCTGGAGCAGCCCTGCATTAACTGGCTTGTTCACACTTCTGCTTAAGCTTCTGTGGAACAAAGGTGACTTTTACAAAGTTTGAAAACCCATGATCTAACCCAGAGAGGCCAAAAGAAGCAACATTTGGATGCACGAGCTGGGTTTCTGGACCAGAGAATAGATGGTCCCAGATAACACCATTTCTTGATTCTTCTTGTCACTGAGGGTGTGAACTTGGTCTCAGCTGTGATGATAGGCATATTATGAAAACACACATTCAGGTTAATTTATAGGCCTGGGGACTGTCTTTTTCAGAGGTAGATGTTTAAATTAGTGCATCTTCAAAAACCTTCACCTTCAGGGTCTCCTCTTTTAGTCTCTACCATCTGTTCTTTATTTTGTGATGCCCTCTGGGGCTGGAGAAGAAACAAAATGTAAATTCTTTGAAGGAAACCAAGCTTTTGTTAACCTCTACCTGGAGCTGCTGAGGTGTGTGCTGGTCATTTTGAGTGATTATCATAGTAGTGACAAACTTTTCTAGAGAAATTTAACTTAATGTTTATCCTTGAATCAACCAACAAATAACTTTATTCTGTTGGAGCCTCCCCTCTTTCTCTCTGTTCTGTGGAACTACTTGGGCAGAATTTATGTTTTCTTAGCTTAATTAGATAAATGTGATCTTTATTGTTACATCAGTGGGTTGCCATTTGAAAAGGTCGTGTTTGAGTTTTAGGGTCATTAAATGACCCATTGACTCAATTCTGAGTTCTGATCAGAAGATTTATTTATTTAAAAGCCAGCTTTTATTCAGGATACTAAATTATATTAGCTCAGAAAGAAAAGATAAATTGGTAATTTTATCTATAAAATGAGGCTTTGTTCTAGATCTCTGCCCTTTCTCTTGTACACACATACTCTCTCTCACAAACATATGCCTAATCTTATACCACTACCAAGGTATTAAAACTCACTAAGGATACAGTTCATTGGAGCAGACCATTTTGAAGCAGTGGTGTTTTTTTTTTTATAGCAACACAGGAGCCTCTCCTTTCCTGTAGTCAGGGCCTCTGGAATCCTGGGTTCATATAAATCAAAAAGAGACTGGATTAATGAATGGAAGCTTAGAATTTATTGGGCCTATGGTGAACCACTTTCCATGGGGTCTAGAAGTGTCTTGAACCCAGCTTGAGCCAGAGAAACTTTCACAGTGACTTGACAGACTTCAGTATAATTTCCAGTTTCTACCTCATTCTCCTCTTCCAGGCTCACCCAGTACATGGGATTAAAGGGAGGCACGGGAGGAGAGAGCATTATCAGGAGAGCTGGCAGTGAGGATGTTCCTCCTGTCTCCTTGTAAACTCTTGGCATGTTCTGGTCTCCAGAATCCTTTCATAAATACCAAAGAAACCAGAACTTCCTTCTGTACCCCATATGGAATCTCAGACATCCCTCGGTTTTAATGCTCTGCTGCAATGAACTGTATCCTTAGTGATAGATAGGAGGCAGTAGGCATTCTTCACCATCACAAGAACTTCCTGTGCGTGTGTGCCTGGGGTCTAAATCAGGCAGAAAGGAAAGGAAGGAAGGAATCCTTTGGCCATGGTGTCAGTGTCTGGCCATTCTGAGCCATATTTCTCTGAGCAGATGGAAGAATGGTGGCAGATTTGAGTTTGCTGTCAGAGTTCATATTCAAGTTGTCTTTCGTATTTGGTCTTGATGTGATAATTTCTATCGTAGCTTCCTTCTACAGATGGCTGTGGTACAGTGACTTCAGAGAAAGTAAACAGAAAGCTAATTTGTTGAATGCAACCTATTTGAAAGTAAACATTCTTGTGGATTCTCATGTGCCTTCTTTTCTCTGCTTCTTATAAAGAAAATTAAGCAAAATCCTAGTCACAAAAAGATTAATTTAGGCCTGGGTGATATTTGGTAAAACTTAGAGATACAAATGGGCTTCCCTGGTGGCTCAGCTGGTAAAGAATCTGCCTGCATTGTGGGAGACCTGGGTACGAATAGAGTGTTTTTTTTTCCCCCCAGAAGTCAATGTTGACTCGTATACAAAATTTCCTATTTCATAGTTTAAATGAAAGTGGCCTTTTTTTTTTTGGTTGTCTATTTAACACTTTCATTTTTGGCAAAGGTTTTATTCTGTATTGGGCTGTAATGAACTAGCTGTACTGCTAGGTCACCATCAGAGATGGAAACTTGGGAGAATTTGTCATTTCTGTTTTGGAGACTTAATAATTCACATCAGTTTAAGACCTAAGTGAATTTAGACTGGGTCGTGGTTTTGTCTTTGTGGAGATGCCAAAATACACTTTAAAGGAAGATGGGACACATCACCTATTGAAATGGTTATTTATTCCTCTATTTATGGGTGCTTTCGCTCACTGAGTCATGTCCAACTCTTTGTGACCCCATGGACTGTAGCTGCCAGGCTCTGCTCTCCATGGGATTTCCTAGACAAGAAGACTGGAGAGGGTTGCCATTTCCTTCTCCAGGGGATCTTCTTTTATGTTTTACTGAGCTTACTACTAGGTACTTGGCTTCCCTGGTAAGTCAACTGGTAAAGAATCCTCCTGCAATGCAGGAGACTCCGGTTCAACACCTAGGTTGGGAAGATCTCCTGGAGAAAGGGATAGGCTCCCCACTCCAGTATTCTTGGGCTTCCCTGGTGGCTCAGCTGGTAATGAATCTGCCTGCAATGTGGGAGACCTGGGTTCTATCCCTGGGTTGGGAAGGTCCCCTGGAGGAGGCTATGGCAACCCATTCCAGTATTCTTGCCTGGAGAATCCTCGTGGACAGAGGAGCCTGGAGGGCTGCAGTCCATGGCGTTACAAAGAGTTGGGCATGACTGAGAGACTAAGCACAATACACAACCCAGCCCTAGGTACTAGGCTCAGTGCTCCCTTTTATTCTCCAGCTGAACTTTTATTTCTCCATCTCTGCTTTATAGACTGTGGATCTCAGGTTGGCTGCTTGAACTCACATTTGTGACTTCCAAACTTAGTGGTCCTTGAATTTTAACATCAACCCCATGGCTTTGGGTGTTAGAATGTGGACCTTAAAATCATTTGGAGATTTAAAACTAAAGCACATCCTAGAGTGCTTTTTAGGAATATTTGGGGGAGTGTCTCAGACTTATCTAGAGCTGTTTCTTTCTTAGTGTTGTCTAATGAGAAACAGCTGTGAAAGCTGGTGTGGTGCAGAGTGGAGATGGCAGGGTGGTCTGACCCACTCACTGACCATGTGCTTGTTGAAAGAGGCCTGTGCCACTGTAGCTTCTACATTCTACACGAGGAGTTGCAAACTAATGATCTAAGGACCAGATCCAGTCACAGTCATGTTTCATTTGGCCCACACAGTTTTCTAGCAGTTGGAAAAGTTGCGTACAAATCTAAATTTCTGTCTTCTCTTGATAAGTGGGAGGGTCTTCTGTCACTGGTCAGGCACCCCCACATGGTCAGCAGATGCAGTAGTGGCTGCCTCTTTAATGGAGGTGTTCTAGTTTTCCATTGCTGGGTAACAGACCATTCAGCACCTAGAATTCTAAAACAGCAACCCTTTCATCACACTCATGGATCCCGTGGGTCAGAAATTTGTACAATTTGGAGTGGAGATGGTTTGTTTTTCTTCTACAGTGTCTGAGTCCTCAGCTCCGGGGACTTAAATTTTGGAGGCTGAAATCATCTGGAGGTATTGTTGCTCACATGTCACTCTTGGGTTGGGATATCTTGGGGTTGCATGGGCACCCTCCAAATCTGCGTGCGGCTCCCAGTCTTTCCATGTGGTCTTTGTCTGTGTCTTCTGTGACTTGGCAACCTCAGGATAGTCAGGCTTGCTACCTGGCAGCTCAGCGAGCCAAGAGCAAGAGTTCCAGCAGAACCAGGTAAAAGACACCTGGCCTTTATGGGTCTATCCTCTGAGGTCATACTGTGTCACTTTCCTTGCCCTCTATTATGGATTGAGTCTCCAGCCCACCAAGTTGTAAAGAGAGATCATACCCCTCCTCTCATTGGGCTAAGTGTTGAGGAATTTGCAACTTTGTTTTAAAACTGCCCAAGGAGGCAAAACACATCTCCCTATTACCAATACATGCAATACATATTGATACTTTACTCTTTTCTACCATCTGACTGCCCCAGAGGGCCTCCAGTAAGGAATTACTGCTCTTCCTTTGTACTTCCAAATGTAGATGAACCCTAAATTCTGGTTAGTTTCTTTTGTCAACGGTCATAATGATAAATCTGAGTGTGTCATTTGGGGAAAGGAGTGGAATGCAAAGTGGACTCACATGGTAAAGTCCTTTTGAGAAGCTTTGTGTGATTTTTAACTGGGAAGATAATCCACTGAGGTGTAATCTGTGCTTGTATTGGCCATGTCCTATATCTGCACTTGCAGAAATGTGTTGTCTTACCCATGTATTCATTTCCATATTTCTTGTTCTTGGCCGTGTGCATTTCCTTCTTTTGGGGAAGATGGGCCAAGCCATTTGTTTATTATTTTTAAAATATCCTGTGGGTGTTACCACTGTTGTTGTAAATAATGAAGTTCTTGTTTGTTGGTGCTGCACTAGTAGGAATATTAGAAATAAAGCAACCACAGGTTTAAAAAATTAAGAAAAAACTATCTAAAACTAGTGCTGTTGTCTCGTTTTTCATTTTTAACAACTTCTCTTCTTCCAGTGAAGGTATCATCATTGTCCTGGTTGGAATACTGGATATTATCCAGTCCTTTCCTTGCCCATCACCCTAGGCTGTCAAATTTATTTAACCTTCTCTATATTCCTTCTCTCGATCCCCTGTACTTACTGTTGCTCCCTTGGCTCAGCCTCTCATCACTGGTACTTCTGGTAATTGGCCACCTCCCTGTATGTTCTCATCTCTAATATCTCCCATTCCAAACTGTCCTGTTTTACAGTGATCTTCCTAAATTATCAGATCACTTTAATTCTCTGCTACTAATAGTAGCATCTCAATGCCTCTGGATAAAACTCAGCCTTCTTTCAAAATGGCACAGAATATCTTAAGAGAATGAACTGCGTATGGCTCTTAGACCTCAATCCAGACTGCTCTTACCCACTCCAGGACATTCACACCATAAGTTACTCTGGTCATAACTGGCCACTTGCTCCCAAGTACTTCCCGGGTACACCTGGCCATATTCTAAACTGGAAGCCTTTGCTGGTGTTCTGTCATTTCCATTCTGTCCCAACTCAATTTTTGGTTTCTGTGACATTCCAGAGTATTTTTCCAGTATAATAATGTGTTTACCACCTGCTTTCACATTCCAGTTTACATTTCTTGAAGTCAGAAACTATCTTTTGTCTCTGTATATCAATCCCTGGAATATGTAGGGCTGTTGGTAAATGTTGATGGAATGGTTGACTGGTTGAAGCCCACCAGTGATTCCATTCCAAAATTACTCTTGTGGAAGGGCAAACTTATGATGGGGGAGAGAATCCTGTTCCAAGTTATTCTTTGGGAGGGGGAAGGTATCCTTCTCTGTGCTCTTCACACTGAAAGGGAATGTATACAAATGTATATTTGGGAGGGGAAGGGGGCAAGATCTTTTTCTGAAAACTATATATTCTGATAATGTGCATGTGTACAGTCATGTCTGTGACCCTGTGGACTGTAGCCCACCCAGCTCCTCTGTCCATGGGATTCTCCAGGCAAGAAATAAGGAAATGAATACATGGGTAAGATAATACATTTATACAAGTGCAGATACAGGACACAGCCAATACAAGCACAGATTACACCTCAGTGGATTATCTTCCCAGTTAAAAGATGGGAAGCATAGAGATGCTACTGTCCCAGCATAGAGATACTACTGTCAGTAGCAGAGAATTAACATGATCTGATAGTTTAGGAAGATCACTATAAAACAGAGGACAGTTTGGAATGGGAGATATTAGAGATGAAAAGGACATATACAGGTAGGTGGCCGATTACCAAGAGTGTATTGCTATGCCCTCCTCCAGGGATCTTCCTGATCTAGGGATCAAACCCTCATCTCTCATGTCTTCTGCTTTGGCAGGCAGATTCTTTACCCCTAATGGCACTTGGGAAGCCTGTATTGTGATAATATATTTGTGTATATTACAAAAGAAAGTGTTAAATCTAGTCTTTCCTGATAAATGTCAAGAACAACCTTCCTTTGTGTGTACCTGCATTTGTGACTCATTTCTTAGTCCCCTCAGTGAGCAACTCAGATTTTCACAATAATTCTCTTGGAAGCACCGAGGTACAATGGGTAGGATGTGAACTTAGAGCCTGGCACTCTGCAAATTCTGGTTTTAGTCTTTCCTGAACTACACGTCCTAGAGGACAGCTTTCCTCATAGAGCCTCACCATATTTATAAAATGTAAGTAGCAGGTAAGAGTGGAAGTTGACAAATGTTAGGTCCCTTCTTTCCTTTCTCCAGAAGGGAAATAATTGCACACCTAAATATTTTGTTTGATAATCGGAGAGCCATTTCCTTCACGTCTTAGCTCCTTATTTTGTCACTTTAATTGCAGCAACTTAGAAGCAAGTAAACCTCAGATTGCAAGTTAATTGTCACTAATGATGTGTATAGAGGATATACCATCACAGGATCAAGGGAACGAAAGGTGAAGAGCTCTCAACTGACCATTCAGTCCTGGGCAGGGTTCTGTACTGTTATGTCAGCTGACAGCTTTACAAAGATTCTCTGTGGTCACTCTTGTTTTATAAAAGAAGAAAGAAGCACTTGACATGCTCTGAGTGTCTAGAATTTCAGTTTCAAGCTAACTGCTTAGACCTGGTCCTTTGTTGACTGTTTCTATGGTCTTAGGTCAGTATTTCATGTGGAGCTGTATTTCATTCCCACTTCTTGTAGACAGAAACTCAGAAGGGCTTCGATGGCAAGGCAGTGCAGGAGCAGCTGAGATTCACAGTCTTGTCTTATGAAGAGTTTAGATCTGGCTGTAATTTGCAGCTGGCTCTTTGTGTTGCCAAGAGCTGAGGCTAAAATTACCCAGGTTTCAACCAAAAGCAGTTCTTCTAGGAACTGCTTTTTTTTCTAGGCGGTTGAAGGAGAGGGGAGATTGATGACTTGTGACTGAATACCCAGACTCTAGGATCTAGGCCAAACAGGGATTGAGCTTCCTCTTAAAATTTTTATTATTATGTACTCTAGGAACCCCTTGGAAGGAGACTAATGCACTTTTAATGACTGGATGTTAGGTGTATTTATTTCAAGTGTAAAAAAGTTGCTGTTGAAGTGATTTTCTTTATCCCTTGCCTCAACTCAGGCATAGAAAGAACAAAGTCTAATAACTGAAAATAGAACCACCCCAAATAGTCTCTTCTTATAAATGTGAGCCAATCACATTTACGTGGCCCAGTTTGGGTAGAGGAAGCCTTACTAGTGCATAGGAATTTGGGGGAGAGGGTGCACAATCAGCAGCAGGGTGTGGTACCAGATGTGTCCAGTAAAGTTGGACAGGCATTGGGGACTCAGCTTGACTGATAGTAGGTGGTGATTTGAACGTTCTCCAGAGACAAGTCTACACAGGTAAACACAGTTTCCTAGGGACGAAATTGATGTTACTGTATATAGAATATATTATACATGTCTGGACTTTTGAGGCCGGATGGGATTTTATTTCTTAGCTTCTCCACTTGCTACTTGTATGACCTTTGGTAAGTGATGTAACCTTTTTGAACCTAGTTTTCTCATTCACAGGAAGAAGGTGGTAAAACTACCCTACAGGGATGTTGTGAATAGTAAGAAAATCAACATATTTAAAGCATTTAGATTGAACCTTCACATACTAAGTACTGCATAAATGTCTAAGATGGGTTAGGATTTTCCACTGATGGCCCTATTGGCTTGGAGACTAAGTGAAAGTTAGTGGTATCAGAGGTGGAAACTTTACCTGGAGGCTAATTCCCCAGGGGGTGAATTTTCTTTCATCTCGCTTGCCAAATTCCTAGTATCTAAGATGAGCTAAAGATTGTACAAGTAAAGAAAAATGGGAATGAAGAGTATGTGTAAATCATGGTTAACAATGGATTTTGCTTCCTGGCAGACCTGAATTCAAACTCGGGCATTTGAATCTGGAGTCTGGACTTTTAACCTCAAAGTAAAATATGATATACCTCCTCCCCATCCTCAATAATAATGACTTCATTGTTTTCGTAAAAATTTCATATAATGAAAAAATTTAAGCAACCCAGAAAAATTATAAAAAAGGGAAAAAAAGCCAAAGTTGTATCATCCAGCTAAAAACATCCTTCAAATTTGTGAACCTTCTACACAGCTCCCCATGCATATTATAGATGATAGGTAGACAGAAATTGTTTTATAAACTGAGATAAATCTATCCCCCCACCTTGTTTTGACGATTACTGTAGAGAAATATAAGGCCAACTTGACTTTCCTTTTCATGAATGTGACTTTTTCTGCCTAGGTTTTTCAGTAAACTTCCCCTGAGCATGTCTTGATGATGCTTCAGAATTGTTTTTCCTGGGGTGGAGGATACCCTATTGATGCTTTTAAATTTTAATTATTATTCTATTATATCATTGAAATATTAAACTTTTTTATTGTAACATAATGTAGAGAAAATGGAATGAAACTAAATTGTACAGTTGTAAGAATTGTTTATAAGCCAAATTTTCAGGGAACCACCACCTGGGTGAAGACCCAAATCTTCACTGCCTCCGCAAAACTGCTATTATCCCTTCCCAATCATGACCCCTTCTTTCCCTTGGGGGGACCCTAACCTGACTTTGAGAGTCATTGTTTCCTTGCTTTTCTTGTAGTCTTACCCTCAGCATTCATTTCCTGAAATGGTCTAGTTTAGTTTACTTGCACTGCCTGGATTTATTAATTACAAATGATGTTAAATATCACTGAGTGTTTTTTGTTTTGCCACTTGTATATTTTCTCTGGTGAACATCTGTTTAGATATTTTACTCATTTTAAAATGGATCATTTGTTTTACTGAACTTTTAAGTTCTTTTTTTTTTTTTTGGATACGAGTCCTTTATCAAATATGTGTTTTACAATTATTTTCTTCCAGTCTGTGGAGTGTCTTTTGTAGAGCAGAATGTTTTAGTTTTAATGACATCTACCAATTTTTTTTCTTAATGGATCATGTTTTGGTGGTATATGTAAAAAATCATAGTCAAATCCAAGGTCACCTAGATTTTTCTTTGTTATTTTTTGAGTGTTTTATGTTTTACATTTAGGTCTGTGATCCACTTTGACTTTTTGTGAAAGATGTAAGGTCTGTCAATTTTTGTGTGTGTATGGACAGCACCAGTTTTATTGGATTACCTTTGTTTCTGTGTCAAAGATCAATTGATTGTATTTATGTGGGTCTGTTTCTGAGCTCTTTTCTGTTTCATTGATGTGTATCCTTTTGCTAATTCTGCACTGTTGATTTCTATAGCTTTGTGATTATAGAAATTGGGTTGTGCATGTCCTCAAAATTTGTTCTCCAGCACTGTGGTGATTATTTGGGGACTTTTATTTCAGGGACTCTAACTTTAGAATCAGTTTGTTGATATTCACAAAATATTTTCTGGGATTTTGATTGGGATTCCATTGAATCTATAGATCAGATTGGGAAAACTGATGTCTTGCCAACAGTAAGTTTTCCAGTCTGTGAACATAGCTGTCCGTTTGTTATAAATGGTATTGTTTTTTAAGTTTCACATTTCAGTTATCCATTTATGATATACAGGAAGGCAGTAGACTTTTATGTATTAACCTTCTATCCTGTAACCTTACCATACTGGCTTATTAGTTAGATCCAGGAGGTATTCCCCTCCATCACCTCCCCACCTCTTGGCATTTTCTGCATAGAAAATCATGTCATCTGTGAGCAAAGATAATGTTATTTCTTCCTTCCCAATTTGTATATTATTTCCTTATTGTACTCGCTGGACTTTCAGTGTGATGTTGAATAGGAATGGTGAGGTAGGTCTTTCTTGCCTTGTCCTAGATCTTAGGGGCAAAGGATCCAGTATGAACTTGGCTGTTGGCTTTTTGTAGATGTTTGAGATCAAACTAGGGACGTTTTCGTCTATTCCTGGTTTAAGAGTGTTGGGTTTTTGTTAAATGCTGTTTCTATATTGATATAATCATAATTTTCCTCTTTAGCATATATTCTTTTTGAACTTTTTTAAATTGAAAAAAATTTTAATGATCTCACTTATATGTGGAATTTGCTCACTTTTTAAAAAACTCCATCTTATGTTTGCAGATTCATGAGTCTTCTGCAGTTGGCTGTGCTTTGTATATTTTTGTTGCTGTACTCTGACCTGCAGGCTAGGCAGCTGCCTGTTTTTATAACTTGCGAGCTGAGATGGTGTCAAAATTTCTAAATGATATTTTAAAAGGTCTAAAGAAAAATAATATCTTGTGGTGTGACAGTTATGACATACAGATTTTATTGTCCATAAATAAAGTTTGATTGAAACATGGCAGTTGATTTGTGTGTGTAGTGTCTTTGGCTGCCTTTGTGTTTCCATGGCAGAGTTGAGTAATTGCAACAGAGATCACAGGTTCTCAAAGTAGAAAGTGTTTACTATCTAGCACTTTACAGAAATCTTTGCTGATCCCTGTTGGGTAGTAGTCTACTGCATGAATATTCCACAAAATGTGAATCTTTTCTCCTGCTGATGGGCTTACAGATGTTGCTGGATTCTGACAATTATGAAAAAAGTCATCTCTTTTGAACAGCTCTATACATGTATACTGGTTCATGTAAACATGTGTACCATGGCTAGGATTATACTTAGCCATGAGTGAGTCATGGAGTGTGTCTGTCTTCAGCTTTCCTAGATGATACCACTTGTTCCAGAGTGGACATTTCTAGTTAGATTCTCACCGACAGTGGATGAAATGCTCACCAATAATGGCTATTTGTATGACTTAAATTTTATCAGTCTGATAGGTGAAACTAGAATACAAGTGTTCATTTGTTCCTTCCCGATCACCAATGATGCCCATTATACTTGGGGGGGGGGGTATTTTTCTGCATTTAATTCTTTTCTGTTCTTTCAAAACACCAATTATATGTGTTGTGTTTTCCCCCACCTTCCTTTTAAGATGACTTACTCCATCCTGTCCATCTTGTTTTTAATTGTAGTTTTAGTTGTATTCATTCCATCTGTTTTTCTTTGTAATGTTTTTTGTCTCAGCAATATTTCCATTTCTCTCTTTCCTTTTTAAATCTGGACTTTGTCATCTTATTTCTTTGAAACTTGTTTCTTTTTTTAATTGAGCTTTTTACTTTATTGAAATGTTTTTATTTTTGGCTGCACATTTGTTGGATTATCGAAAAAGCAAGAGAGTTCCAGAAAAATATCTACTTTTGCTTTATTGACTATGCCAAAGCCTTTGATTGTGTGGATCACAATAAACTATGGAAAATTCTTCGAGACGGGAATACCAGACCACCTGACCTGCCTCTTGAGAAATCAGGTCAGGAAGCAACAGTGAGAACTGGACATGGAACAACAGACTGGTTCCAAATTGGTAAAGGAGTACTTCAAGGCTGTATGTTCTCACCCTGCTTATTAAACTTATATGCTGAGTGCATCATGAGAAATGCTGGGCCTGATGAAGCACAAGCCGGAATCATGATTGCCAGGAGAAATAATAGTAACCTCATATATGCAGATGACACCACCCTTATGGAAGAAAGTGAAGAAAATCTAAAGAGCCTCTTGATGAAAGTGAAAGAGGAGAGTGAAAAGTTGGCTTAAAGCTCAACATTCAGAAAACTAAGATCATGGCATCTGGTCCCATCGCTTTGTTGCAGGAAGGGGCCGAAAGTGGGCTCTTGTCTAACACTTGGAAATGAATTGTCCAAGGAGATGCATGTGCTGACAAAGCAAGAGATTTTATTGGGCAAGGGCACCTAGGTGGAGAGCACTAGGGTAGGGGAACCCAGGAGAACAGCTCTGTCACATGGCTTGCAGTCTCGGGTTTTATGGTGATGGGATTAGTTTCCGGGTTGTCTTTAGCCAATCATTCGGACTCAGAGTCCTTCCTGGTGGTGCACGCTTTGTTCAGACAAGATGGATGCCAGAGAGAAGGATTCTGGGAGGTGGTCAGACATATGGTGTCTCCTTTTGACCTTTCCCGAACTCTTCTGGTTGGTGGTGGCTTATTCCGCGTCCCTTAGCAGGACCTCCTGTTGTAAAACAACTCATGCAAATGGTTACTATGGTGCCTGGCCAGGGTGGGCGGTTTCAGTCAGTGTGCTTCCCCAAACACCTTCATGGTAAATAGATGGGGAAACAGTGACAGACTTTATTTTTGGGGGCTCCAAAATTGCTGCAGATGGTGACTGCAGCCATGAAATTAAAGGATGCTTGCTCCTTGGAAGAAAAGTTATGACCAACCTAGACAGCATATTAAAAAGCAGAGACACTACGTTGCTAGCAAAAGTCCATCTAGTCAAGGCTATGGTTTTTCCAGTGGTCATGTATGGATGTGAGAGTTGGACTATAAAGAAAGCTATGTGCCAAAGAATTGATGGTTTTGAAATGTGGTGTTGGAGAAGACTCTTGAGAGTCCCTTGGACAGCAAGGAGATCCAACCAGTCCATCCTAAAGGAAATCAGTCCTAAATATTAATTGGAAGGACTGATGTTGAAGCTGAAATTCCAATACTTTGGCCACCTGATGTGAAGCACTGACTCATTAGAAAAGACCCTGATGCTGGGAAAGATTGAAAGCGGGAGGAGAAGGGGACAACAGAGGATGAGATGGTTGGATCGCATCACTGACTCAATGGACATGAGTTCGAGTAAACTCTGGCATTTGATGATGGACAGGGAGGCCTGGCGTGCTGCAGTCTGTGGGGTCACAAAGCGTTGGACATGGCTGGGCGACTGAACTGAACTGCACTGGGTCTTCACTGTGGCACATAGCTCTTTCCTGAGGAAAGTGGAGGCTTCTCTAGTGTGACACATGGGCTTAGTTGCCCTAAGTCATGTGAGATCTTAGTTCCCCGACCAGGGATTGAATCCCCATCCTCTGCATTGGAAGGCAGATTCTTAACCACTGGACCACCAGAAAAGTCCCTTAAATGAGCCTTTTTATCTAAAATTTCCCCGCATACATTGGAAACTATTAGCTTGAAATTTTTATCTGTTTCATTGTTTTTCTTTTTATGTTCTTCATCTTTGCTCATGGGGTAAGGGGAATGTGAACTGGGACAATCTTTGGTTGTAGTTTTGGTTTTTGCTTCAGAAGTCCTCTCATTAAATAGGCTATTTTTTTTCCCTTTGGGGTAGTCTTCCCTTAGAGTTGAGCTTTTAACAGGTGATGTGACTCATGGCAATACCAGCGAAGTAAGAGACTCTGTGATCTCCTGACCTGACTGCTTTTCCTCTGAAAATCTCCCTCCTCTAAGGTTAGGTCAGAGGTAACATATTTCAAAACCACAACAACAAAAAAACAGGTTTCTCTTTTAGCTGTATCTCCTATTATACTCTTGCTTGTTCTATGTCTTTACTGCCCTTACTTTCCTATAACCATCCCAAGTTCCCAACTCCCCCCGCCCCTTTCCCCAGATTTAAAACTCTGCATCTGGTTGCCTTAGTCATTGGATAGGCCTCCTCTGCCTTTAGACCTCATCTGACTTGAACTTTTAGGAAAACCTACTTCCACTGATGTATGAGGAAGTATGGGTGGTAACATTACCTCTGTGGTTGAGATGTGCTCCATAGTTCCCATTGTGGAGTTGTCACTTCTTGTTCCAAAGAGGTTTCTTCTTTATTTAATTTTTTGGTTGGTTTTGGAGGAGGAGAATCCTTTTACTTAGCCTTTTTTTTTTTTTTTTTACTGGCAGTTATATCTTTTTGGTGCTTTAAAATACATGAATGTTTGGTATTAAACAAAGTAAGTGGATAATGAATTTTCACTTTTGTATCCTCATATGTTGATGCTATGTCAAGAGAGCCAGCATTTGTAAGGTATTGGTGTTTTCTTCCCAAAGGCATAAACATCTAGCATGGACGGGAAAAAGAACTATGTGGAATAAAAGCAAAATGCTCAAAATAATGATTTTTTTCTGAAAACTTAATGTAAATTAATTATCCAAGGATTATGTTTATTGAACATGAAACTCATGGCAAATATCTGAATATACATCTCTAAATGTGATTTGCCAACCTTTTTGGTTAGTTATAATTATCTTTCTTAATTAGGTTTGCCTGATTATTGGTTTCTCAAAATATGTGCATATTTTAAGGATCATAGGGAAGTCAATTTATGAAAAAGCATCATTAAATCCGTTTTACAGACTCTGAGTTGTTCCTGCTGAGCTTTGAGGACATATGGCATCTTGTCTGATACAACATCTTGTGTGAAAAATCTTGCTTAGGAACCAAAACAAAAGCAGCAAAAAAGAAGAATAAACCTCAATGTAAAATTTTTCTCAGTCAAAATGCTCCTTAAGTAATTTCAGGAAATACATTGTACATTGTAACTTTGGGTACAGTGCTAAATATCTTTGTGAGGAAGAAGAATTTGAAAACAAAAATGGAAACTATAGTCTTAATATAGTGATCTAAACTATTTTAAAGCAAAACTATGCTTGCTAAAGAAGCTAGGTTACCTAACTGCTTTTTTAAAATTAAAAACAACTTTTATTATAAAAGCAAAGATGTACATTGTAGAAAATAGAAAATATAAGAAAGTAAACACCATCTTCCTACCACCAGAGATTACCATAAATTTCTATAAATTTTTTTATATCCATTTCCACGCACATGCTTTTTTAAGCAAAATGATCATACTCTACATGCTATTTTATAATCTGCTTTTATTCCAGCTAGTGCTCACTAGTGTTTCATGTCAGTAAATTTGCATTTTATGTATTACCTGGTCCATATTCAAAATTGAATGATCATCCCCAAAATATCTTTTAGAACTTGTTAGTCTAGCCTAGATTCTATTCCAAGTCACTCTTTGCATCTAGTTGTTTTGTCCCTTTATGGTGCTTTCATCTAGTGCTGCTGCTGCTGCTAAGTCACTTCAGTTGTGTCCGACTGTGTGACCCCATAGACGGCAGCCCACCAGACTCCGCTGTCCCTGGGATTCTCCAGGCAAGAACACTGGAGTGGGTTGCCATTTCCTTCTCCAGTGCATGAAAGTGAAAAGTAGAAGTGAAGTTGCTCAGTTGTGTCCGACTCTTAGCGACCCCATGGACTGCAGCCCACCAGGCTCCTCCGTCCATGGGATTTTCCAGGCAAGAGTACTGGAGTGGGTTGCCATTGCCTCCTCCGTCCATCTAGCAGAGTCCTCACCTTCTTCCTGTGTTGTGACTTGCTGAAGAGACTGGGTCAGAAGGAACTGGGCAAGCTGTCTTGTTCTCATAGATTTTTAATATTAGAATTTTTGGAGATAGCATTTAACTTCTTGAATTATTAGAAATTTACTCCTTAGAAGGTGTTGGGAGGACCAGATGTTAGGAGTGGAGGGAACGTGTAAATATATTACTGAGCTCAGAAAACACTTTTATCTGTAAGGGTGTGCTAATTACTTATTATCTACATACTTAGTTTATGAGATGCCTCCCAAACTGTGAGGCCCTGACTTTTCCATTTTTTAGTATATTAAGTAAGATAGTACTTTGCCAACAAAGGTCTGTCTAGTCAAGGCTATGGTTTTTCCAGTAGTCACGTATGGATGTGAGAGTTGAACTATAAAGAAAGCTGAGTGCTGAAGAATTGATGCTTTTGAACTGTGGTGTTAGAGAAGACTTTTGAGAGTCCCTTGGACTGCAAGGAGATCAAACCAGTCAATCCTAAAGGAAATGAATCCTGAATATTCACTGGAAGGACTGATGTTGAAGCTGAAGCTCCAATACTTTGGCCACCTGATACGAAGAGCTGACTCATTGGAAAAGACCCTGATGCTGGGAAAGATTGAGGGCAGGAGGAGAAGGGGATAACAGAGGATGAGATGGTTGGATGGCATCACCAACGCAATGGACATGAGTTTGGGTAGACTCTGGCAGTTGGTGATGGACAGGGAGGCCTGTCGTGTTGTGGTTCATGGAGTCGTAAAGAGTCAGACACGACTGAGCGACTGAACTGAAGTAGGATAGTCATGAGCACCAATGTACTAAGGAGGTTGGTAGTGATGCAGGGGTACCATTGTTGAATTTTGTTTAGACTGTAATATGCCTTCACACTGACTTTATTTTATGTGTGTGCGTCTATACACACACACATACATTTTCTTCTGGGCCCTTAGGTCCCGTGCCAGAAGCAGTAGTATAGTGTACCTACAGTGTGCCATGCCTTGTGTTAGACCTTAAGGAGGTGAAGATGAGTAAGGTTAAGATAAACAACACAGTCTTTTCCCTCAGGGATCTCTGTAGAATAATTGTGGAGAAAAAAGATGTACCAGTATATGGAGAAATAACTAAATGCAGTGTTAGAGGGTGTGTCAACAACAAACAAGATGGCATTAAAAATACTCCATGACCCCTATACCCCTGAACCTAACAGGATACTATGAATCAACTATAGTTAAAATACTCTGTGATCTTGTATTTAAAATCCTCTCTTGAGGCATCATTTGCATATAATAAAATGTATCCATTTAAAATAGCTTCTTTTTCCTGACCACTCCCTCCTTCATCCTGCTGCAAAAACAGCTTAGTCTTCTGCCTTCTCATCTTCCTCTTGCCCTTCCAGCTATTTGGTATTTTTGTGCCTTTGCTTCGTTCCTTTGTCTGGAATGCCCCCATCCCCGGCTTGCTTTGCAAGTTTTACTCCACTTTAGCCTCACACCTGGCTGTTCATCCCACTTTGTGCTCTCAGAGATCCGTATGTATAACACCATTTACTAAAGAAAGTGTAAGCTTAGTTTTCTTCCATTCCACTTGAACAATATCGTTGTTTTGCCACCTACAAGCAGACATTTTCCTTTTTTCTGTTTCATCCATTCTGTAAATATTTTTCTAATGTTCATTATGTGTCAGAATTAATCCTAGACAGTGAGATAGATACAAATGAGAATAGGAATTTGTCCCTTTCTTTATGAGACTGAAATATAGTAGGAGTTAGTATCAGAAACAATAGACTATAATAACTGTAATAGACATGAGTGTGGTGGTTTATGGGAGCAAGGTGTAGGGAGCCATTGACTATGTGGGAAAGAGGTAGAGCTTCACTGAAGTTTCTAAAGATGTAAAGATTCTGACATTTGCTAAGGAAGGCCAGTGGAATATAGGAAAGAGTTAAGTATAAAAGCATGGCATACTTGGGGAAGCCTGAGATGTCAGTGTTCTGGGAAGATCTTTGCTTGTCACTTTAAGCACAAATATTCTAATTCCTTTTTGATTTTGTTTTCTATTTAATCTAAAATTCCATTGCTCCACTATTATATTTTTTTCCCTTAAAAGACTGCTAAATCAGATACCTTCCACATGCTGAATAAATATTTTAGGGATTTTGTTTTTTATGAAACCAAACTTGTAGAATATAAAGACAAAACACTAAACTATTGACATATCAGAGAATAAGATGTGATTATTTATAGCAAGCCAGGAATCTATCACTAAGCTTCTGAAAACAGCTTACCTTTTATAATAATGACTCTAAAGAAAGACAAATGTACTTTCAAAGAATAAACTAGACACAAAGAACGACACAGAGGGGGTAGTACTTTGTTTTCCAGAAACTCACTCACTTATTGCAGACAGTTTAGCAGGTCAGACATTTCTGAGAAGGCGGCTTGTACTTTGTCATTTCTTCTCGGTAGCTAAGTGGCATTCCAGAAGATCCCTCTTCAGCAACGTCAGTGCACTTAGTGATAGGACCAACCACAAATGGATTGTCTAAAAGCTAAGTATGACTGGTTCACCTAACAAAACAGCAATAAAGGTTGGTCTCCATCAATAACCTCTTCTGTCTCCTGGCTACCAAAAATAACATATAATAAATTTCCCCATGGATCTAGAAGGAAAGAGATACTCAGGTGGCCAAGGATGTAGGGTCTCTTGACTGAGTCTAGTATGGTTTCTCCATTCCCACCAAAGCCTTCGTCACCCCTGTCTTCACCACCCTCCCACCCCTGGTCCACTGGATCAGAGTACGTCTCTGTCGCTTTTCAAAACAGATTCCTGTTTTATGAAAACATGCAAGTTTAAGATCCTAATTCTTTTTTCTGTGGTTCTTTGCTTTTCTGACTCCATTTCCTGGTACACAAATAACAAGTGCTCACTTATGAATAAGAGATGAACCACAAGTCATTTCTTTAAAATGTCTTGGATAGATTTGGGCTCATAGACGGCTACTCAGATAGAATCAGCCTGTGTGCAAGGCTTTTTAAACTATCAACCTCATGAAGTTGTATACCACCTATGCACATACAGTGTAGTAGATGTGCACTTAACTTTCACTTTTCCTACTTAACACAATGAGTATTTTCATTTTTGCAATAAAGCATACTGACCAGTGCCATTCCAGCTAGAAGAATACTCACTCTGGTACACTCATCAGTTTCTCCCACTAGTTGAACTGTTTGCTTACCAGGAGTTAGTTGTATGTATTCCCAAACCTGTTTATTGCCCATTACATTTGCTGTGATCCTAAAATTTGGTTAAAATACTGTGTAGATAGATGAACTGTAACAGTAAACTGAGAGTTATTTTTCTATGAAAAGTAAATCAAGTGCTATGGAAAGATTCAGTAAAGGTAAGTTGTTTAATGAAAATTGCTGTCAAATTTGAATTGGGCAAGAAAGTGGTAAAATATTTGAAAAACAGAATCATAAAAATTGAGCAAGTTTTTGCTAGATAACATATTTCTCACTCTACTTTTAAATGTTTAAGTGTGAATTTCTCACTGCACTTGAAAGAAGAGAGCAAAACTAGAACATCTAGGTGATGCATTTTGCATTGGCTTTTGTGAGCAGGACAGTACAGTCTGAGAAAAGGTCTTTGCATATATTTATCCTTGTTAAAATGACTCCCAACTTTTGAAATTAATGAAATAACCCCCATCAGGCCATATCTTAGGCAAAAGACTTGGGAATTATTTGAAATGCAAGCCCCCCCCCCCCCCCATACACCTTTTTATGTGCAGTCATGCATAGAGGGGTATTCTCTGTTAGAGCCACTGGGCTGGAACTCTTCTCTATTACAGGGGAATGAATTTCTGGACCTAGGCAGGGAAGAAGATGTGCAGCCTATCAGAAAGCCCATCAAGGATAATTGAACCATGGAGAGTTAATGTCTTTGTAAATCTGTTTTCTTGGCACATAATATTCAGGGGCATATCAGACATATTTGCCCACCCGTTGATAATAAATGTATCCAAAGTCCCCAGTAGGAGATGTGACTGGGAGGTAAAGAGAGAATGTAGCCAATATATTTGACTTTATACATCCAAATGAGCTTTCTTCTTCAAAATAATGACAGTAGGAGGGCCAACAATTATTCAAAAGATGCTGTCTCTACTCAAGTCATTTTTGGAACTCATTTGAAATTGCTGTTGAAGACAGTTTGCAGGCTTCATGGGAATACCAGCTGAATTATTTCAAGTCATGCTGTGCCGTGCTGTCACTTCAGTCCCGTCTGACTCTTTGAATGCCTATGGACTATAGCCCTCCAGGCTCCTCTGTCCATGGAATTCTCCAGGCAAGAATACTGGAGTGGATTATTTAAAGTCATACCTGATTTTAAACCAGTGATAAGTTTACCCGTCTTCATTTATCATCTTGGATCCAAATAGCTACTTACCTTGGTTTTCCATTGCTAGGATATGCATTTCAGATCTTAAAAGACAACCCAGAAGGAGAATTTCAGAAAAGCATAGAGCGATGGTGGCATCACTGAAATAAATATAAACTATTGAAGAAGGTGAATGCTTTGAAAAGGAGACTGTTAATTTGGGTATATAAATTATTTGTTAAAAATCAAATTGGTTGTATTTCTCTAGAGTGGGAATTGGCAAACTTTTTCTGTAAAGAGTAAGAGTAAATAGTTTAGACATTGCAGGTCATGAATCTCTGTCACAGATATTCAACTCTGTGCAGAAGTAGTCATGCACAACATGTAAATGAATGGGCATGGTTCTGTTCCCCTAAAACTTTGTTTACAAACACAGGTAGGAGGTTCTGGCCCGCTGAGCCATGGTTTGTCAACCATTGCTCTCACAGTGTCCTGAAAAGTGGATGAACCTCAATAGTTCTATCTTGGTATCATCCCCTGAAAATAGGAATTGATATCATTGCTCCCATCTTTGATATAATAATTATCATTTTAAAGGACAGTTCATTACATCAAAGGTGAAAAAAATTACTATAAATTAAAATCTAATATTCTTAGCAAGTAGCCTTGGCAGAAGTCTAAAGGGCTGAAGGGGAGTTTACTTCTGTACCTCATCCACTGTATTCTTCTGACTGCCAGTGTTGCTGCCCCAAAGTCTGACCATACAGTCATCTGGAATGGCTTCATCAGAGATTTGTTGGAGCCGTAATGAGATGGATCTTTCCATAGCCCTAAAGAATCCTCTAGAATCTGCCTCAACAGTCTAATGGTGTTTTTTGTTTTCCTCTCCTTCCCTCCTACCCAGCTTCTTTCCTCTCCCCTACTACTTACCTTACCTTTTCACCTCCTTTTATATCTTTAAGATAATATAACCTATATCATAAAATTCCCCCATTCAAAGTGTACACTTCCATGACGTCTAGTATATTCAGTTGTACAGCCATGACTGAGACTTGGGAACATTTTAGTTTTCCCCAAGAGAATCTGTATTTACCCCAAGGCTTTCCAGGTAATGCCAGTGGTTAAGAATCCACCCACCAGTGCAGGAGACACAGGAGATGTGGGTTCGATCCTTGGGTCTGGAAGATTCCCCTGGAGGAGGGCATGGAAATCCACTCCAGTGTTCTTGCCTGGAGAACCCTGTGGACAGAGGAGCATAGCAGGCTCTGGTCCATGCGGTCAGACACGACTGAGTGATTGAGCACGCACGCACACACCATGTGCGTTAGTAGTCCATTTCTCCCCTCCCCCCCAACCCCAAAGAAATCACTGATATATTTTGCTTCTATAGATTGGCCTATAATGGATTTTATGGAATCATATAATTATTTTGTGACTGCGTTCCCTGGACATAATGTTTTCACAGTTTGTCTTTTAGCATCTATCTGTATATTGTTGCTTTTTAGTGTCAGATAATATGCATTGTTGTATGCATAGTCCACATGTTTTGATCCCTCCATCTGATGATGGACATTTAGGTTTTCTTATCTTGGCTGTTTTAAAGCTACTGTGGATGATTGTATGAAAGTTTTTTTTTGTGGACATATGTCTTCCTATTCCTTGAATAAATACCTAGGAGTGGGATTCTGGGTTACATGGCAACCATATGATGTATGCTTAGCATTTTGAGGAACTTCCAGCTGTTTTTCAAAGGGGTTGAACCATTCTGTATTCCCACTAACAATATATGAGAGTTCCAATTCTCTCCATCCTTACCAACGCTGGTGGTTGTCTTTATTATTATTATTATCCTAGTTGATATGAAGTAGCGTCACGGTTTTTTGAGCATCTTTCCATGTGCTTGACCATTTGTATGTCATCTTTGGGGAAATGTCTGTTCAACTCTTTTGCCCATTTTAAAGCTGTTTTTCTTTTTCTTTACTTTTTTTTTTAAGTTGTAAATCTTCTTTATATGTTCTAGATACAGGTCCTTTATCAAGTATACATATCAGATTTACAAATATTTTTCCCCATTCTATAGGTCATTTTGTCCTCAGTATTGTCCTCTGAAGCGTGTGTGTGTGTGTGTGTGTGTGTGTGTGTGTGTTAGTTGCTTAGTCGTGTCCGACTCTTTGCAACCCCATGGACTGTAGCCCACCAGGCTCCTTTGTCCATGGAATTCTCCAGGCAAGAATACTGGAGTGGGTTGCCATTTCCTTCTCCACCTTTGAAGCATAAAAGCTGTTAATTTTGCTGAAGTCCAATTTATTTTGTTGCTTGTACTTCTAGGGTCATGTCTAAGAAACCACTGCTTAGCGCAAGCTCATGAAAGTTTTACACCCATATTTTTCCTAGGGGTCTTATAGTTTTAGCTCTTATATTTGGGTCTAAGACCATTTTGTGTTTTTCTTTGTGCATGGGGTGAGGTAGGAAGTACGGATTCATTGCTTTGCGTGTGGATGTTCCGTTACTCTAGCATCAGTTTTGAAAAGACTATTCCCCATTGAATGGACTTGGGACCTCTGTCAAAAATAAACCCTTATATTTATGAAAGTTCTCTTCATTTGGTCTATAGGTCTATCCTTATGCCAGTACCATACTGTCTTGATTACAGCAGCTGTGTAGTAAGTTTGAAATCAGGAAATGTGAATCATCCAACTTTTTTTTTTTCATGATTATTTTGGATATTCTGAGTCCTTTGAATTTCTCTATGAATTTTGATATCAGTTTCTTAATTTTTTCAAAAATAAGCAGCTCAAAAAAAAAATTAAAAAATATTTATTTGGCTGTGCCAGGTCTTAGTTCCCATATGCAGGATCTTTAGTTGCAACGTGTGAAGTCTTATTTGCAGCATGTAGAATCTAGATCCCTGACCAGGGATTGAACCCAGGCCCCCTGTACTGGGAGCTCAGATTGTTAACCACTCAAAAGTCCTGCAACTGACATTTAGATAGGGATTACAGCGAGTTAGGAAACCAACTTGGGGAATATGGTCAGCTTAACAGTATCAGGTCTTCTGATTCATTAACATTGGATGTCTTTCTGTTTATTTAGATTTTCTTTAATGTCTTTCAATCATGTTTTGGAGTTTTCAGTGTATAGGTTTTACACTTCTGTTATTAAATCTGTTTATATGTGCTTTATTCTTTTTGATGGCCTTGTCAATAGAATTGGTTTTTCTTTATTTTTGTTCGATTATTGCTATTGTATAGAGATGGAGTTGATTTCTATATCCTGCAGTCGTACTGAATTCATTTATTAGTTCTGATAGTTTAATGGATTCTTTAGAATTTTCTGTATTTAACATCATATCTGCAAATTAGACATTAAAAAAAAATATTGGACTCAGTTAACATCTTTTTTTCTTGTTCCTCTCTAACTGTTTCAGACCTTTTAACACCATAGGTAAGTCTTCTTTCCAGCCTCTGTACCCTCTGCTCTCAGCAGAAAATCTCCTAGGATGACAAAAAGGAAGAGAGCTAAATAATACTGTATATTATATGTGGGAAATCTCAAGCAATTCTGTATTATCAGTCCTTAACTGCAAGTCAGGGACAAGCTGAAAAAAAGAAATTTCTGTCTTTCATAGGTGGTTTGTTAAAAAAAAAGTTCAAGGTCAGAAAAGTAGTGAACTTTTTTTAAAAGAAATTATTACTATTTTTATTAATAGTGAGCTGATTTTGATTTTGTTTTTGGCCATAACCAGACAGGGTGCCGGAGAAGGCAATGGCAACCCACTCCAGTACTCTTGCCTGGAAAATCCCATGGACAGAGGAGCCTAGTAGGCTGCAGTCCATGGGGTCGCACAGAGTCGGACACGACTGAAGTGACTTAGCAGCAGCAGCAGACAGGGTGCTTGCTTAGCTTATTTTCTTAGAGCAGTGGGCCAGTGAAGTCAGGATCATTAATTTGATCACTGTCTTAGCCAGTCTTGTAAATACATACCATCCTCTGTCATGAGGGGCTGGTGAAAAGGTAACTTGAGCTTACAAGGTCATGGGCACTAGTGGATATGGAACTCAACATGTTTCTTCTAACCGGAAGAGAGTTGGTTATGTTCTCTTGGTTTATGAGGGATATGCAGGGTTGGGGCATATGTCCTAGGCAAATTATGCCTTGAACAACTCCATGGAGTGCAATTCTCAGAGACTATAAAATGCACAGTGATACTCAGTGGTCCTGTGATAGGACCAATATATATTCTCTGAACTGGAAACCTTGCAGATATGCTGGTAGAGGATTTAGAGTTTTGAATATTCATTTATATTTGCTAACTCTTCTCTGATTCCTGGTTCTTAGGTTTCCTTCAGCCCACTCCTGCTATATTTTGGCTGTTATTGTTTTGATTTTTTTCAGCAAACCTTAAAAAGAGTTGTTAAAGATAAACAGGCACCTCATTGAACCTTTTCTCCTTGATATAGTCAACATAATTTAAAAAAATTAAAAATGAGTTTTTTCTTCTACATGAGGGAATATATGCCTGGTTACCTGAATTTTATATGTATGTACATATGTGTCAAAAACTAAAGTATAAGACTTTCCTCTAGAATGACAATATATTGAAGTGGATGGATTTTTAGAAACTATTTGATCCAACCTCGAGTTCTCATACATCATCCATATCACTGTCCATGGTTTATTGGCTGTTCTCCACGTGAAGAATTTTAGTTCCTGAGACTTCATTTTTTAAGCATATTTAAAAAATCATTTATTTTTATTTTTGGCTGTGCTGAGTCTTTGTTGCTGTGCGCCGGCTTCCTCTTATTGCAGCGAGCAGGGGCTACTCCCTGGTTGCAGTGTGCGGGCTTCTCACTGGGATAGCGCCTCTTGTTGCGGAGCACAGGCTCTGGGCGTGACGGCTTCAGTAGTTGCAGCAGGTGAGCTCAATAGTTGCTGTTTGCGGCTCCAGAGCACAGGCTTGGTGGTTGTGGTGTGCAGGCTTAGTTGCCCTGCAGCATGTGGGATCCTCCCTGACCAGGGATTGAACCTGTGTCCTCTGCATTGGCAGGCGGATTCTTAATCACTGGTCTGCCAGGGAAGTGCCTTCATTTTGTTCTGAAACCACCTATAATCAATTTTGGACAAATTTTTGTGTCAAAAAAGCTCTTTTTGTTGAATTGAAATCTGCCCCTTGTTATCTTCCACCCATTATTTTATCTTTGGTTCTACTCTTGTTTCAAGGCTTTATAGAATAAGTCTCATACTTTTTCTACGTAAAAATTTTCTGTTATATAGACGTTTATCACATCGCCACCTAAATCTTCTCTGCTGGTCAGACAACCTGGAGAGTATTCCTAATATATTTTCCAGATATTCCACTCTCCTGAGGAATTCAAGTCTCCTTTTAAAACAAGTCACGTAGAACTAAAAACTACTGTTTTCTAGGTGTGATATTATTGTGAGGCACAATGGAATTTTCACCTCTCAAGTTAGGGCACAAGCATTGAACCATGGTAGATTCTGGAGTCAAAACAGACTTGAGTTGCCATTCCATGCCTACCACTAACTAGCTCTGTGGGGAAGTTACTTAATTTCCTCATCTATAAAATGAGGTTGGTGAGTGCATAAAGTTCCTCTAGACTATGGATTTCTTGAGAGTAAGAACTGTATTCATTTTGCTTTGTTTACCATCAGTTACCCAGCTCTGTTACCATCAGCTAGGTGAGGTCTAGCGCGGAAAGATGCAAAAGCTAACAAAAAACCATTCAGTCACTGAAAGCACTTAATTATAGCTAAGGTAGTAGCAGTGACATTGCTGTGTTTTCATATGGCTGCAGCAATCTGAGTATCTGCATAGAATCCCCCTTTATTATTAGCCCTGTACTTTGAGTTTTCTGAAATTGAAGAATTCATGGCTTTCTGTTTCCAGTGTAAAAATGCAGTGGTTTGATATGAGTCCTATTTCATTTCTTACTGTTTTCTTTTCATTTATTTATTTTAAAAAAACCTTCATTCTGTAATCAAGATATCCTGTTTCTATAACCTTTCTATACGACTGAGAATGTTAATCAAGGTCTCAGATTTTATCATAGCAAACGTATGTTGCTTGGCAACAGAAAGAAAGATATGTTTTCAGACTTTAAAAATAGTTCAGGGTTTTATTTTTCATTTTTTTATTAAAATGATTTCATTATTTGGGGAAAAATAGCCTAGAGGTAGAAGAAAACAGCATGGCAGCAATATTTTTCTTGCATTTGTCTTCTAAGAAATATTTTAAGTAGAAATTAGTTTTTGTCCATTTGAGCTTTATAGATACTCTGGCCGGAACACAGGCTCACAATCTGTAGATTTGCCCAGGCTATCCATTACGTATGAAGGAATATTCTTTTTTTTTTTTTTTTCGTTGTTTCCTTCCAAAAAATTATAGCCCACAGGCCTTTTTTCTCCAGGAAACCTTTCTGAAACAAACCCTAACCATTGTCTGACACATTGAGACCTACTCCATCTTCTTGGTGTATTTAATTATTGTATGTTTATAATAACTATATATAAGCTTAACCTCTCTCTCCTGTCAGAATTCAAGGCCCCTGAAGGGCTTTTTCAGAACCCGCTGTGGGCTTGTTATGACGTTTGTTGATGGTCTGAGTGCCCTTTTCAAAGTGAGCTTACCTGTTTCAAAAAGTGTGACTCAGTAGTTTGGACACCAGTGTTCTCCCCACAGAATTTTTCATCCTGTTGTGAGCTTTCACTATGACTTGTAAAGTAAATCTGTACTATTTCAGAGTCAGAGAAGTGACTGAGTTGCTGAGAGATTAAGAGATGCTTTTTTAAAGGACATAGCACAGAGCAGAGCTGAGGACTAAAGGTCTCCTGTTGAGCATCAAGGAATAACTATGTAACTAAGAACTTCCTTTGGGAAGCCAGCCAGACTGATATGCTTTCTGACTGCTACTTCCAAGCTCTGTGATAGGGTTTCTTAACTTATCTGTGCCCTAGTTTCCTTATCTATAAACTGAGGCTAATAATAGTACCCACCTTTTTATAAGGTGCTTCTCAGAATTAAGTGAGACAACACACTGCCTGACAACACACTTATATACTATAAGTGTACAGTATGTTTGTCTTTATTATTTGATACGTGTCTAAAGGCAGTAACAGAAGTCTACACATTCTTTCCCCTTCCTTCTGTTTCTTTAATTCCACTTGATGTGGCCTCATTAAGGTTCAGAATCAAGTTGAGAGAAGATATGTTTTCATCAACCTTCTAAACTTTGTATTCATTGGATGATAATATATTTAAATAATGAGCTTTCAGGATAAGGCTCTCCCATTGCACAACTGAAATAAAAAGATACCTGGATGCTGCTGATGGTTCTGAAGACCCTGGACTTCTTCCTGGTTAGAAATCTCTCTCTCTCATCCAATGAAGGATTTTCCTATACTGTTTATCCTAGTCCAGGATTGCTGTGACGCAGTTACTTTCGTCAGCTGAACTAGGACCTACATACCTCTCTTTGGAAGTTTTGTTTTCTTGGCAGGAATTTATCTAAAGCTTCACTTGTCATTGCATATCCAGTGGTGTTTTTTTTTTTTTTTTTTCTGTTCTAGTGTTAGCTTATAAGAGGCTTAATCCTACATGATTAAGGCATACTTCTGTCTCTGAATATCTATTTTGTTTCTCATCCATTTCATTTCCTCCTTTTGCTTGGTTGAATGTTTTAGACATGTGTGATGATTCCCTCATTTTTAATAGAGGACCTTAAAGGAGCATTATTTAGGTACAGTTGTGAACATTGTAGCTAGTAATTGTGGCCAGAGCTTTGAGTGAGTGATTGCCAGTCATTTTAGACCTTAGTTCTGCAAAATTCTGTAAGACTTGAGTATTGGTGGCAGTAACATGGAAGTCTACACATTTTCTCCCTCCCTCCTTCTATTTCTTTAATTCCACTGGAGTATAGGGGAGAGGAGAGGAAAGTTAGAGAAAAAGCAGCATACTGCTAGTATGTTAGACCTCTGATTTTTGCTGTTTTTGTCTGGTTGCTAAGTCATGTCTGACTCTTTTGCAACCCCTATGGACTATAGCCTGCCAAGGTCCTCTGTCCATGGGATTTTCCAGGCAAGAATACTGGAGTGGGTTGCCATTTCCTTCTCCAAGGGGTCTTCCCAATCCAGGGATCAAACCTGCATCTCTTGCGTTGGCAGGTGGATTCTGAGTTTTGCTGTAGGTAATCATAAACTCACTCATTCTTAAAGGTAGGAGAACCATGTTGAAGATGATGCAGCAGTTACAAACAGCTAAATCTTTGTCTTGGTCTTTTTTTCCTAAATGAAACATGAAAGTGATCAATTTTTTGAAACAATATGGTACAAATTAGGCTTAAATAGCCTACACTGTCTGTGTTTTATCTGAGGCAAAAATGAATCAGTCCCAGCAAATGGGTTTTCACCAGGGAATCAATGACTTTCACTTTGAGCTGACTTTGCTTTAGCAGCAGGATGTATCTGAATTTTGATTCTGATATTACACTAGGAAAATTTTTTCTTTTTGTCAGAGAATTTTAGTGAAGTTGATACAGATATTGATGTTGTCAGTAAAATTATGCTTGAATTTTTAAAAAACTACTGGACAGTGTAATTATCAGAATCAACAAGTGAAATTTTATCAAGGTATTAGGCAACATTATATGCATGCTCAGTTGTGTCCATCTCTTTGCAACCCCATGGACCAAAGCCCACCAGGCTCCTCTGCCTATTGAAGTCTCCTGACAAGAATACTGGACTGGGTCATCATTTCCTACTCCAGGGGTTCTTCCCTACTCGGGGATTGAACCCATGTCTTCTGATTGAACCCATGTCTCCTGAGTCTCCTGCATTGACAGGCAGATGTTTTACCACTGTGCCACCTGGGAAGCCCCAGTGTTGAGCCCAGCATATTCAACATTCTACTTTCTGCATCTCATGTTTCATTTTTTGTGTTTCAGTCCTTTTCTTGAGTCTGCATGAAATTTGTACAATTACTTAGACTAATTGAACTGAACCCTTCCCTGCTTATGATATTAGGAAGTCATGACTGATAATTTAGCAACATAGACTTACTCTAGGGATAGATACCGAGGGCAGATGATGTAATTCGTGGACACAGGCAGTAAAAGTACAAGCAGTTGTAATTTTTCTGGGCTCCCTGTTCTCTTAATTAGTCATTGAAAACCTCATAAAAGAAGTAATGACTCACTCCTTTTTATAGGCAATCCCAGGAGTTCATATTTATTTTTTCTGCTGTTAGCAATACTACTGCTAAATGGCTTAATCTAGGTTATTTTCCAGTGGTTCCAAGTCTGATATTGGAAGCAAGATTTTAAAAGCATAGACAGAACACTCTTCTTCAGCTTTTCCCATGGCTGACACCTTGTTATTCAGATCTCAGCTCATGCATGACCTCTTCTGAGAGTCTTTCCCTGACCACCTTGTTCTCTTAGATTTTTTTAAAAAACGGTAATCCCAATTTGAAAGTTTCCTTGTGTGTGTGTGTGTGTGTGTATCTCCATTTGAAAATTTCATATAGTTAGATACATGGCTATTTAAGTTAGTTATCTTTCATCATCAAAAAATGAGCTCCATGAATGGAAGGATCTCAGCTGTAACTCAGCGCTTGGTTCTTGGTCCTCACCTTGGTTTGGCCTTCTGAAAGGGTTAGTGCTTGGTAGAGGGCTGCTGGAGGAGATAGAAGAACAAGCATGAATTGTTTCTGGTTCTGATTCTTTTGCTACTAAAAGTTGGTGTCTGTGCTTAAGTGAGTTGTAAAGCACAATCCAGACAAGCCCTGGCTACCTGTGCATTACATCTCAGCATGGCTGTAAGAAACGTGGTAAGCCTGGCATACATGGTTTGGTATCTTTCCCCTATATGAAAGGGCAACATGCCTGCCAAAGTTGAGATTTAGGAGCAAATGAGAGGTGGAAAAAAATTAGTCCTATGAATACTACTTTATATTTTAGAAATTCAGGCTTTGTAGGGTCTGACGGTATGATGTCCTGGCTACTCATTTGCTTAGCTTGGCACTAGAGTCTTTTCTGGAAAAATAAGAATATTTCAACTGCCTTCTTGGTAAAATCCTTATGCTAGCCACAGTCTCCCAAACTTGAGGTGGCAGGAAGAGCAAGTCAGGTAACAGGATTAAGGTATCTGAGCTCTGATGCCCCCCCCCCACCCCCCAGTTGAACAGGGTCTCTTAAACAAGTACATGAAAGAGCTAGAGTGACTCTGACTCAGTTCACCATGATGAAGCCCATGGGTTCATTCTGAATCTCAGTGACTCCATTTCATGAAAAAGAGACACAGTCTAAAGGGAACTAGCATCATGGGAAAGACAGGAGACCTCCAAATACCTGGATTGTCCATGTTTTCATGACTGTAGGTTTTGGTTGGCCGTGTGGAGTTTGCCATGGCGTTATGTTTCCACTGTGGACCAAGGTTTTTTTTTAATGGAGTGCCTAGAACCTTAGGGGGTTCATAGTTCTAGAGAGTTCTGCTGTGTAATCCCCTCAGTCCCCTAATACTTGATGCTTCATATGTTAGTGTGCTTTTTTTTTTTTTGGTTTGGAATAAAAGTTCTTGGTTTCATCAGAGATATTTATGCTTTTCACTTCCTCACTTCATATTCTTTTCTCATCCCATTCCAGTAGCTTTTCACTGCCCACCGCTTCACTGAGGTGACTCTGTCCGAGTTGCCTCCACCCTGGTGATCCCAGAGGGCTGCAGCTGCTCAGCAGCAATGGACAAGGAGGGCCATTTCTCCTTGTATTAATAATACTCTTAACTCTAGACTCTCGTGACTTCGTATTCCCTTTGCCTACTTCTCCGGCTGTTCTTTCTTTTAGACCTTCCTCGCGTCTCTGTTTGACCTCTCAGTGTTGAAGGGCCCCAGGGTGCTCTCCTGTGTACTCCCCCCCCCCTTTCCTATCTGCATATTTAAATCATTTCATCTGGTCCGAGGGCTTTAAATGCTAACTTAGTACAGAGGACTCTCAAATCTGTGCCTGTATCCATCACTTTACTGAAGAATATCAGACTCTTCTCTCTAAATCCCTCTTCGGCATTATCACTAGGGTGTCTGATTGGTATTTAAATCTTGCCCCAGAGCGCGCTCAGGATTTCTTCCTTGTAGCTGCTTCTCCTGTGGAATTGTTGATCTTAGAAAATGGCACCCAAAATTGCTCATACCAGAAATGTCTTACTTGTATTCAATTTTTTGCATTTCCTCATCTTCCACATCCAGTCTGTTGACTCTCTCTCCCTATGTCTGTACATAATAAAATTTTGTGGAGATATATATATATATATATATATATATATAAAACTATAATATATATGCGAATGTGTGTAAGGGTATATAGATTTGTGTTTGTTGTCTGTTTCCCCAACAGGATATCAGTTGGCAATCACAGAACTCAATTATTTGTTGGGAAAAGAATGCATGATTATACTCAAAGGGATTTGTGATTTAGAAAGGCATTAAAAATGACTGATGTTAGCAAAACAATTGATTTGTGGTTTGGGATTAGTCTTTTGTGCCCCTGTGTGGCCAGTGCCTTTGTGTTGTGTACATATAAATATCTCAAATGGGCATGTGAAAGAAGAACTTCTATGTGAGCTAAAAGGTGAAGGCCAAGAACTCACAGCCCGTCCAGCTCCTGGTAAGCCTAACTGCTGGTTGGTTGGTGTAGATTGATAGTGTTCTTCTGGGCAGGTGAGGAAACTGAGGCTCTAACGAGTTAAATAAACTGGCAGATTGCATGGCCGGTGACTGAGGGACCAGAATTGGAACCCTGTCCTTGTCACGACAGAGCCTGTTGTATAATGACAAAACTACACAGCTTTCCTGTCTCATCCTTTGAAAAGCGACAGAATTCATGCTTGACATTTGTGTTGAGGAGGCCTGGCATGCTCTTAAAGCAGAAGTCAGTCAGCTTTTACTATCAGCCAGATAGTAAGTATTTAGGCTGGGTTTCTGGGCCAAAAGGTCTCCCTTAGTACTACTCAACTGCTATTATAGTGCCAATGAAACCGTAGACAATCTGTAATAATGTGGCTGTGTTCCAGTAAAACTTTATTATGGACACTGAAATTTGAATTTTATGTAATTTTCGCATGTCACAAAATATGTTCTAAAAACTTTCTTTTTAACCATTTAAAAATATAAAACTCATTCGTAACTTGTAGACCATGTACAGATGGGCAATGGCCTGGATTTAGCATAGGGCCCACAGTTTGCAGACCCCTTCTCTATTGGAGTTCTCCTATGCTGTGTTTGTGAGTCTGAGAACGGCTTTCATGTGTTTATTGAACTCTCTCTTCTCTTGAATGACTCTTGTGCTCATGGGCAAGTGTGTCGGTGATGGTGGGTCATGTCCTTTACTATGGAGCTTAGTGCTTTTCCTCCTCATCGCTGGGTTCTTCACTCCTGGTAGTCATCTCCATCTGCCATCTATCATGGTTTTTAGGTATGTGCTAGCTTTGTTTTCGTCGTCTCATTAGGCTTCTGGAGAGTGAGGTCTGTCTTCTTTTGTCTTGTGGGCTTTGCAGCTCTTGACATGACATCTTGTCCTGAGTTAGGACTTCAGTAAACAGCTATGGAATTACACTTCCAGCTTACCACCGCCTCCCCTACCTCCCGTCCCAACACCGCAGGCTTCCTTAGCCTTTCCTGTCTAACTATTGCTCTTATCCCTTCAGAATGTCTTGGCTACAATTATTTTTCTGATTTTTTAAAAAATTCACCCTCCGTGGATTTTGATTTTCCCTTGTGTTTCATGCTTTTTCTCATCTTGATTCATTTTGTAGCTCCTTAGTCTTTTTCTCATATTTGCCTGTTACATGTCAGTCCTTCATTATTCATCATCTACCTTTTTCTCCTCTCTGGGTTCCATTTCCCTTTCAAATATGCATGTTTTTCCAGAGCCAGCTTAGACCTTTCTTAAAGAGATTCAGAGTTCATCTAATCTTTTTAATCCTTCGATTATGTATTCATTTTCCTTCACCTGAGTGTTTACACATTCTTTTCTTGTCCTGCCTATTTGCTGACTTAGGGGAGATGCTATGTTCTAATTATTTGTTGAATAATAATTAGCATATTATGTAAGTTGAACAGTTCTATCATGTCTGCTGATAGAAACAGCTTAGTAGATGTTCCCAAATACTTATAAGCCTGAGTGTAAATAACTTGATCTCAGGTTGTGAAAAACAGTTTACTAAAATCAGAAACAAAACAGATGTAAGGTTTCAGGGTCATTAATTTACACTAAATGTCCATGGAGACCTATGAACAAGCTAAAAATACTGAAATACCATCTTCTCTAGTGTGCAAAGTGATAGAGAAAAAGCATGAAGCTAAATATTAGTTTATTACTCCTAATCTGCAAGCTTCACTAAATGGAAATGTGGATAATCTTGTCACTTAGACCAGTTGATTAAGTAGGCACTGAAAGTTTTCTGCATTGCTTCTTCCCTTAATGTCTTCAGGTCCACTTACTGCAGAGTCAACCAGAGCTTTGAGTAACCATTAGTAGATGTACTTTGAAAAATATAAGACTGTAGAAGGCTTGTTTTGATACTGTTTTTTACACATAAGTGAAAAAGGTAAATTAGAGAAAAGACAGAACTTACCAATGAGAGAGGGCCTCGCAGGTGGCATTAGTGGTAAAGAAACGGCTGCCAGTGCAGGAGACGTAAGAGACACAGGTTTGATCCCTGGGTCGAGAAGATCCCCTGGGGGGGAGGGCATGGCAACTCACTCCAGTATTCTTTCCTGGAGAATTCCATGGGCAAAGGAGCCTGGTAGGCTACAAAAATATCTCTATTGATGAAGAGAAAACATTATTTTTGGCTAAGAGGTATAAGAAGTCCTTGTGGAGGAAGTGTGTCTGGACCTCCTTTGAAAAGAAGTGCCTGAGAAGTAGGAGGACGTTTCTGTCCGAGGGAGAGCCACAGGCAAGAACCAAACGGGAAGAGCCAAAGGCTTGAATAAGAAGCAGCAAGTTCAGTTTGTTGAGGGCTCAAGGAATGATACTGAAAGTACAGATGTGACCAGATATGGAGGTGGAAGAATACTGGGGGTAACAACAATAATAGCAGAATACCTTTCTTCCAGGGTCACTGTGAGCGCCGGGAATACTGAAGGAAAGCCTCATACAGTCCTGATGCCCTGTGTGTGCTACGAGTTACCAGCTGGTGTTAAGCGGGCAGTCGGAAGCTGTTCCCTGTGTTTGAGCAGAGAAGTGACACGATCGTGTGCCTGATGGAATGGAGTGGGGAGGGCTCTGGGAGGGACCTGTAGCTGGGAGACCAGGAGGGCCAGCACAGTGTGACCTGTGTTTTCTGTAACCCGTTTCCAGACTTGGCCTCTCCCTTGAGTTGGAGTCTGGTGAAGATGGTAAGGAGAGAGGAGGTGAGGAGGGTCTCTGTGGAGGGAAGAGGAAGAGCAATGAATGGAAGGATAGAGGAGGTGTGAGCCTGCACACTTCTTGGCATTTTATGAGAAATTTATTTTTTTTAGCTCTCCTCCCACACTTTGCACGTTCCATTTCAGAATCTTAAAAATACTCTGCATAGTATCAGGATGAGGGGTGATGACTTGGGGCAGATGAGATAAAAATCAGTATCCTGGGCTACCTAGTGAAAGAGGTTTGAGAATCCAGGTCTCCCTAGTAAGTTCTTTTCTCTCCATAGGTGGCTGCTTCAGAATTTCAGCCTCACATTTGTGCAGATTTGTCAGGCTCCTTCTGTCCATATCACCCTTACTCGTTCTTATGCCCAAGAGTGTGAGTAATGCAGAGTCTTTCACGGAAGTTACAAAGCAGTCCCCTCCCCTTAGGAATATTGATTCCATCTGTCTTGTCCAGTTTTCCTAGCACTTATTTACATGGCTCATCAAAATGTATATTTTAACTGGCTGCTAATCTGTGCAAACTGCTGCTTTGATACAAAGGGCCATTTCTACATAGTGCTTAATTCAGCATTTTTGTTCTATTAGGCCTCTCCCTGGAGTAGACCTAGCCTCACTAGGTGAGCTGACCCAGACCTTGCCAGTCTGGAGAGTCACTTGCTCAGATGTGGTTGTGCACCCTGGCAAAGCTGGATTTCCTCTTTAGATTCCCGTCATGACTTAGCATGCAGCATCTATCATTAGCTCTTCAAGCTTATTTTCATTACAGTTAGAATGATCATTCAGATAACAGGCAAGCCTAGCTCATTTGGCTAGGAAGCTTGGATGCAGGAGGCAGAAAGCAGGTGTCTGCAGGTGTTTCTGGGATATTGTTTTTGCTGCCATAATGGAGATTCAGCAGACGGGTACATAAAGTAATTCAAGAGAAAGAAAAAAAAAAAAACTCATATAAGACTCTTGATAAGTAATAGCAGTAATCCCAAATGTGTATCAAGCACCTTGTTAGGCAATTTATGTGAATGTCTCATCCCTATTTTAAAGACAAAGGGACTGGAAGAACAAGGGAAAAGGAATGTGTTTGGAAGGTTAAGAAATTTTGTGTGAGTCTACTTATTTGGGTGCAGTGCAGCTAGGATTCACAGTTGTCTCGTTATTGGTTTGCTGGAGCTCTCAACTGTGATGCTCTACTACCTCTAACCACTGGATGATAATATTAAAACAGATTTGCTGTGACAAATGAGTACTAAAGTATTGTTTCTTTTGTAAATGAAAACAGTGTAGGTTAGGTGCCTACTCCAGGCATAGAGATGGATGGTGGGTCTTGTGCCACCTGCTGTGGTACGTGAGATAGTGATTGTTGCATCCTCATGTAACCTTAAAAAGTAGATATAATTATCTCCATTTTCCAGAGTTAAAAGCAGATATTTGAAGAAATAAAGTGACTTTCTCAAGTTCACCCACAGCCAATTCATGGCCAGGTTGGGCTTTGAATACAGGGCTGCCTGCCTGTCCTGTTTATTTCTGCTCTTTCCACTGGGCCGCTCTGCCAGGAGGTAGTAGGTTGATGTCACATCAGTACCCAGCACTCAACTTTTTCTTTTTTAAAATACAAATGTATAATATAGCCTTTTCTTAAAAATAGGCCTTGTTATCTATGACATTTCTGGTGCAGTCTGTGTAGCCCGTAATTGAACATTGTGCAAACATGTTGAGAATATGAAAAAAACTTTGAAAATTACTTAGAGGCTTTGTTTTTATAGGGATACTTGGTTAATTGGAGTGACCAAATTATGCAGTTCGTTTGCATAATCAGAGACTTGTTTTTGCTTCAAAGAACTGATCACTTACTAAGTTCTGGGCAAGCATTTTTGGGCAAGAGTGATTAACTTGTACTATTTTGAATCATGGGTCAGTCTAAACAAAACCAGTCATTTTCACAGAGGATTGATTCAGTTGATAACTATCATGTACACATGTAGCCTTACATGTGAAGCGGATGTTTGCTAAAGGTTATTTAACTACTTTATATCTTTTCACGTTATGTTTCCCTGTGAGATGGACATCATATCCATATACTTGGTACTAATCTAAAAGCAAAATGGATCCTTATACTTAAGAATCCCCTTGGCAGCTGGAAAAAAATGCAAAGTAGCTTCAACAGAGAGACAGATTTCCTCTCTAAGGTGTGCTGAAATTTAAAATCCTGAAGAGAGAAGGGTGTGCTTTTTGAGGTTCTCTGAGTAGACATTTCACAGTCTTTTTATTGAGCCAACTGTCAGGGTCACTGTATGACTGTGGAGTAGGCACAGAAAGTCTGTTTGGGTCAGAAAAGAGATAATTAAATGTCCTCGTGTGCAAGGTACATGTCATGCTATTCTTTGTTTGAAAGTGGACAAGAGGGATAGAGAATTCTGGATGATGAAGCCCAAAAGAGAAATGCCATGAAGTGATAGGCTTATGAAGCCAGGCTGACTAATGGCTTGTATTGGCTGACAGATGACTCAGTGTAGGTTTTATCTGGTGTGTGACAGCTCCCTCTTCAAAGTAACTTTGTAGGAAGCTACTTGTTACTGGGAGAGAGCCAAACACTTTCCACCAAGTAGGTTGGGATCTGGAGCCTTGTAAAATTCACTTATTTGTAATTTATTTCTCAAATTACTTATTTGAGAAATAAATCATTTTTATCATGTAGATTTGTTAAAAAATTTTGGGGGAAAGAAATTTGGGGGGATAAACTTTGTTTGACTAAGGATTTTCTTAAACAGTTACTGAGTTGGAATCTTCAGACCAAGATAAAGACACTTTCCAGGTTTGGATTGTCTGGCCTTGTTCAGCAAGCACGTTATCCTGACCCTTCAGTGAGAGTGGTAATATGATGGGATGATTAGTTTAAGAATTTCCTTGGAAATTCTCTGTAATCATACTTTTAAAGACTCCCTTAACTTTAGATATTTTTATTAGTTTGTCATTTTATATATTTATCTGTTTCATGGTAAGTTTTTAGTGGAATTGCTTGATTTTTTTTTAAAACCAAGATTTGCATACTCTTAAAATCTACATGCCATTAAAGTTCAAAGTTTTAAGGTATAACTCATATACCATACAATTTGCCCCCTTAAAGTGTACTATTCATTGGTTTTAAGTAAATTCATAGAATTATGAAACTATTATTAATACTAATCCTAGATCTCGTTCTTTTTATCACTCCAGACAGAAACATTAGCAGTTGCTCCCCCTTCTTTGCTCCTTCAATCTCAAGGAACCACTTACATGCTTTCTGTCTCTATGAATTTGCCTCTTCTGGACATTTCATACAAATAGAGTCATACCACATGTGATCTTTTGTGTCTGCATCTTTCATTGGGTTGGTCAAAAAGTTCATTTGGATTTTTCTGTAAGAAGTTATGGAATACTAGTGCAATATTTAGTAAAATGTTTTTCAGTTCAGTTCAGTCGCTCAGTCGTGTCTGACTCTTTGCGACCTCATGAATCACAGCACGCCAGGCCTCCCTGTCTATCACCAACTCCCAGAGTTTACTCAAACTCATGTCCATCGAGTCAGTGATGCCATCCAGCCATCTCATCCTCTGTCGTCCCCTTCTCCTCCTGCCCCCAATCCCTCCCAGCATCAGGGTCTTTTCCAATGAATCAACTCTTCGAATGAGGTAGCCAAAGTACTGGAGTTTCAACTTCAGCATCAGTCCGTCCAATGAACACCTAGGACTGATCTCCTTTAGGATGGGCTGGTTGGATCTCCTTGCAGTCCAAGGGACTCTAAAGAGTCTTCTCCAACACCACAGTTCAAAAGCATCAATTTTTCAGCGCTCAGCTTTCTTCACAGTCCAACTCTCACATCCATACATGACCACTGGAAAAACCATAGCCTTGACTAGACGGACCTTTGTTGGCAAATTAATGTCTCTGATTTTTAATATGCTATCTAGGTTGGTCATAACTTTCCTTCCAAGGAGTAAACGTCTTTTAATTTCATGGCAGCAGTCACCATCTGCAGTGATTTTGGAGCCCCAAAAAATAAAGTCTGACCCTGTTTCTACTGTCTCCCCATCTATTTCCCATGAGGTGATGGGACCAGATGCCATGATCTTTGTTTTCTGAATGTTAAGCTTTAAGCCAACTTTTTCACTCTCCTCTTGCACTTTCATCAAGAGGCTTTTTAGTTCCTCTTCACTTTCTGTCATAAGGGTGGTGTCATCTGCATATCTGAGGTTATTGATATTTCTCCCGGCAATCTTGATTCCAGCTTGTGCTTCATCCAGTCCAGCATTTCTCATAGGGTTCATTAATATTGTAGCATGTATCAGTACTTTAGTCCTTTTAAAGGCTGAATAATAGTCCATTGTATGGATGTACCACATTTTATTTATCTGCTCATCTATTGATAGGTATTTGAATTATTTCAATTTTTTGACTAGTGAATAACGCTGCTATGACTATTTGTACACAGGTGTTTGTGTGGATATATGTTTTGAATTCTCTTGAGAGTAGAATGGCTCCAATCATATGGTGACTGTGTGTTACTGTTTGAACAACTGCCAAACCATTTTCCAAAGTGGCTGTACTAGTTTACATTCCTACTGGCAATATGTGAGGGTTCCTATCTCCTCCACATCTTTGCCACCAGTTGTTATTGTCTGTTCTTTGGATCATTGCCATCCTAATAGGTATAAATGCTGTATCTTGAAGTTTTGATTTGTATTTCCCTATAGACTGGTAAGCATCTTTTCATGTCTTACTGGCCTTTTTCTTATATTGCTTGGATAAATACTTTGCCCATTTTAAAAATTGAGTTGTCTTTTTATTAGGATTGCAAGGTTTTTATTTAATCCAGATACAAGGTGCTTATCACCATGATTTGCAAATTTTTTTCTCATTCTAGGGTCTGTTTTTCACTTTTTTGATAGTGTCATTTGAAGCACAACAAAATTTTAATATTGATGAAATCAAGTTTGCCTATTTTTGCTCTTGCTTTTGGTGTCATGGCTAAGAAACAACTTTCTAATCCCTGGTCATGAGGATTTATGCATATGCTTCTAAGACATTTGTTAGTTTTGCCTTTTACTTTTAGGTCTTTGATCCATTTTGAGTTAGTTTTTATATATGATACGAGCTAGAATTTTAATATCATTCTTTTGAACGTGGATATACAGTTATCTCAGAACCATTTGTTGAAAAGACTATTCTCCATTGAAATATCATGGCATCTTTGTTAAAAATCAGTTGACTGTGAATTTATTTCCAGACTGTTTTATTCCACTGACCTATGTGCTCTTATGCCACTACCATGCTGTCGTAATTACTGTAGCTTGTAGTAAATCTTGCATGTGAAGTGTAAGTCTTCCAACTTTTTTTTTTCCAAGATTATTTTGTTTGGTCTGGGGCCCTGGAATTGCTTTGGGTATTTGAGTTTGGGAATTTCTGCAAAAAAGTAAGCTGGGATTTTAATAGGTATTGTATTTGGGGAGTATTTTTGTTTGGGGATCATCTGAACATCTT
This sequence comes from Cervus elaphus, assembly GCF_910594005.1. Lineage (NCBI taxonomy): Eukaryota > Metazoa > Chordata > Mammalia > Artiodactyla > Cervidae > Cervus > Cervus elaphus. Next base: position 65,497,528 of record NC_057825.1, on the reverse strand, counting down.
AACAATTTTAAGTGTTCACATCAGTGAACTGGGATATCCTTCCATTTGTTTAGGCCTTCTTTAATTTTTGCAACAGTTTTGTAGTTTTCAGTGTACATATTTTGCACTTCTGTAAAATTTATTCCCAAGTGTTGTACTCTTTTGATGCCTTTGTAAATTGTTTTCTTAATTTCATATTGGGTTGTTCTTTGCTGGTGTATAGAAATACAGTTGATTTTTGTATCTTGAAAGCTTTCTGAACTCATTAATTAGCTCGATTAGTTTATTTGTGGATGCTATGTACAAGATCATGCCATCTGCAGAAAGAGAGTTTTTTATTTCCACCCTCCCCCCCAAATAGGTGCTTTTTATTTTACTTTCTTGCCTAATTTCCATACCTAAAACCTACTGTTTGTGACCCCTTGGACTGTAGCCCACCAGACTTCTCTGTCCATGGAATTTTCCAGGCAAGAATACTGGAGTGGGTTGCCATTTCCTGCTCCAATGATCTTGAATAGAAGTAGTGAAAAGGGGACATCCTTATTTTGTTCCTGACCTTAGTAGGAAAATTTCAGTCTTTAATTATTAAGTATGATGATAGCTGTGGGTATTTCATAGACACCTTTTATCAGCTTGAAAAAATTTCCTTTTATTCCTAGTTTGTTGAGCCATTTTATTATGAAAAGGTATTGGATTTTTATCACATGTGATTTTGTTCTTTATAAATATGGTCTATTACATTGTTTTTTTTTTTTCTTTTTCCATGTGTTGAACCAACTGTGCATTCCTGAGATAACTCTTACTTGGTCATGGGTAGAATTTAAATTCAACTTGATTTGCAGGCTTCTGTCTTGAGAGGAAAAGGTTTTTATGTTGTGATGCCTTCTATATTTTTTAAGCTAAATTAATGAAATTTATATCATGAGAGACGATGGAGGAGTGTGACCGGAATTGGCATTTAAAGGCAGATCACAGTGTCAGCATTGGGGATCCATTAGAGGATCTTCGCTTCATTTGGTTTTGGACATTCACAGCGAGTTGCTGGAAGGACAGACTTTCCTGAAGGTGAGGAGAGTGGGGAACAGTGCTGTTGCCAAGAGACCTTTCCCTAGTATGTCAGCGTGTTTTCCTCTTCTAATTTGCAGCTCCCTTTGACATCTTAAATGGTGACCTTTGAAGAAAGGACAACTTTTTAAAAAAGAAATTCCTAGAAAGAAGAGTCAGCGTAAAGTAATAAAGGAGAACACATAAGAGGAGGAGGGAATTTGGAACATGAGAATATAGTCAAATTTGATTTCAACATTATAGTTTTCAATGCATAGATTTCTTTCATTGAGTTTTTTTTTTTTTTAAGCTAAAAATGTAGCTTTTGTTGTATTTGTTTCTGCTCTGTTTTATATTCAAAGGTTAATGGTTTTAGGGCCTTTCTCTTCTGACTTCATGGTTGAAAATATTTATTGTGAGAAAGAACAATCCATTCCAGTCATCCTTGCATCCTTGTGTGAAGGATTTGAAGGAGTTGTGATTAGAATAATCTTAACTATTGTTCTTATAAAAATTCACCGGAGCTCCATTTTATAATTTTATTATGGGGATTCAGATATGCTACAGGCTAAATGATATCCTCTCAAAACATGATTATGCCATGGTACAGGTTCTGCCTAGGAACCATGACTGACTAGGGTGTGTGACTCTGATTGTCTAATGTGGGGGAATTTGAAGGTGACCAGAACATAGTGAATTTCTAGAACTTGTCCTATTTTGTCATAATCTCTTGTTTGGATTGGCATTGAGACTCTCTGACACTGGGTTGCAATGAAAATACGTTGCTTGGGAGACTAACAATAACCTACTGATATCTAGTGACAGTGAATGCTGAGAAGTTTAAACTTTATTTTAATATTTATCTGGGAACTATAGACTTGGACTGTGACAGGTAGCATTTTTTATTTTTTTTTGTCCCTGGGAGGAAGAGGAAAGAAACTTGGAAGATATATTTTTCTTCCGCAATTCTGCCTTGCATGGTTCACACACCCGGTGTGTCCCTCTGCATTCTTAAAGCAGTTGGAGTGTTGTCCTGGTTTTTCTCATTGAGAGTATTTTAGCTTTTAATGCAGTAGGAGCCCACAGAAAGAATTAATAGGATCCTTGAAGCCACCTTGTTTATATCCTTGAAATGTTTTGTTTGGATATTTCCAGACTGTCTTGTTTTGATGGGGACTGATAAGTGTCTTCTTTTCTACTTTGATAAAAATGTGAAATGGAAAAGACTAGACCGTTTAAAATATAAACAAAGTAAAGGCGTCATAGAGGATGTGAAGGACACAGAAGAGAGATGTTTTTTCCCTTCTCATACAGTTCTGTGGAATGTGGCCCTGTTTAATCCTCTCCAAGAAAGGACAGAATGCATTGATGGAACAAACAAGTGGGGAGTCTGAGGATATTGGAATTGGGACCCATGTTTTGCTGGTACCTGAAACTACCTAGAGAGGGAAAGGAGAGTGCTTCAGAAACACCCCGCGCACTTGCTGGGGAGCAGGGAGACATGTCAGGTATACTCATACTTTACCTGCTCAGGGGAAAATTACAGCAACTTTATCTTTCTCTCTCCTGGATTGTGTGAGAGAGTGACAGGGGATATAAGTGATATTACTCAGATGGCTGTTTCTAGATGTCTCTATTTCTGGAAGTCAGAATATATCACTGTGATAAATGCTGTTGCTGTCTAAATATTCCGCAGAAGCATTGGCTCAAGAGGGAGAATGTCCTGCCAGCTGGCAGGAAGGACGATGGATCTAGGGTGAAGAGTCCATTCTGGGCCTGGCTGGCTCTGGAAGGGGCTTCCTTGCTAGGGTCTTTAGCCTTGGTGACTTCTGGTTTGGGGACAGCCCTAGTTTCCTGATTAGGAGCTGGGGTGTGGTGGTACATTCGGGAGATCCCCATGCTGCTTGGTCCATGATGTCAGGCTTGCTCTTGGGAAGACAGGAAAGCAGATGACACAGGCCCTGGGTGCCTGTCTGCCTGCCTTCCGGTGCTGGCTTCTCTGCCTTGTGGCTGGCCTCTCTCTCGAGGCTTCGGTTTCTGCTCGAAGGCCCTGGCTTCTCAGGGCTCTTGTGGCGGTGCACTCAGTCCTGCCTACCACACTCGTCCCTTCTGGGCGCGTAATTGCTTAAAGTGATAGGTGGTCCGAGCTGCTGGATGTCTCGTGTGTCCCTGCAGTGTTTCTGTTTTTATTTTTATTTATTTAATAGACTTTATTTTTTAGAGAAGTTTTAGGGTCACTGAAAAATTGAATAGAAGGTACAGAGATTTCCCCGATATTCTCAAGGTGTTTCTATTTTAACAAGTGCCTTCTGGCAATGCAGAGGCTTATCACAAAAGTGGGAGTTTCAGGCAGGTAGCATTTCAGCAAAAGAAAAAAGCTAGGGAGGAATCGTTGTAAATAATAGTAGTAATTACTAACTTTGTCAAGCACTTGTACACGGTGAGGGTAAGCTCAATGCCACATGCCTGAGTTAATTGTCATGACAACACTCTGATCTGGGTTCTTTTAGGACCCCCAAGATGAGGAAGCTTGAAGAGGGCAGGTCACTGGTCCAAGATAGCAGAGATACTGACTGTGGCATGCTCAGTTGTTCATTCATGTCCTACTCTTTGCGACACCATGAACTGTATCTCACCAGGCCCCTCTGTCCCTGGGATTCTCCAGACAAGAATACTGGAGTGTGTTACCTGCTCCAGAGGATCTTCCTGACCCAGGGCTCAAACTTGCATCTCCTGCATTGGCAGGTGGGTTCTTTACCACTGAGCCATCTGGGAAGCTCCATGATATTGACTGGCAAAAATCAAAACTGATAATCAGAGAATTGAACCTTAAAACCCACACTCACAGCTGTTGTAGTTGACCTGAAGATCATATCATGTGGGTATCTGTGTCAGGGCTCTGAAAAAATCAGGTGGAACTCCTTGACAAAGGTTCAGGCAGGGGTTGTCACCTTCAGTGAAGTGTCAGATGCCAGCCCATGGTGCCATGGGAGGGAGTTGTTGGGAGAATGAAAACCAGGACCTCGCTCTCTGCCCTCTGTCCAGTGTCCTACAAGGCTGCTCAGTGACACCCCAGGCGGAAGCCAGAGGCTGGGAGAAGCCACTGCTGTAATCCATATGGACCAGGCCCACAGGGACAAGCGCACAAGGGGAAGACGTGGCTATCAACATGAGAGGGGCCCCCAGGTGTGAGTGCACCGGAAGTAGGGGTGTGTACCCACTGCCAAACCACAGCCTGGCTGGGAGAGAACCCCAATCTTTTCTCTTTTCTGACTCCCATCTCTTGCCAAGTCTTATCATCTGAGCCCAATGCTCAAAGGCAGAGAAGCTGGGGTGAGGCTGCTTTCTGGGGCACAGAGCAGGGTGGAGAAGGGGAGAGTGAATCCAGACAAGGACCCAGGGAATGTCTTTGCTCATAGCCCATCCGTGAGCCCGTCCCTGAAACCAACCTCAGAAGACACCCTGTGGCAGCTTGGAGGTCACTGGGTCGTTGGTCAGCAGCTGTATTTAAGTCAGTTACCCTTGTACATGTGGCATCTTTCACTCGACCTCGTTACATATTAGTTTTTCTCTGTGCCCTTAGGAAGAAGCTTGCATCAATTTACTTTGCCTTCTGAGTGAAAAATACCAGTATACTTGCAGAGGGCTAGTCTCCCCTCTCTGGATGTCTGTGGTGTTTGCAAATTCTCGACCTTGAGTGGCGGTGGCATGTAGTTATCCCTCTGTGTCTATGCCTGGGCCCTGGGGCATTTGTGTCCTTCAGATGCCCCTTCCTCTGATAAACTTTCCGAAGGTTCAGCGTTTTCCGTGTCTCATTAAAATTTAATTTGCTGTAACACTGCCAAGCCCAGCCATAGCTTTATTTAAATGGCTTCGTCGCCTGATTCTTTGCATCAGCTCTGCTTTTGAGGATCTTGAGGCAGTAAATGCCATCAGCCAGCAGCCATGAAGGGCAGGCAGGGCCCTTCCCTGTCCATGAAATCTGTGTGTTCACAGAGTTCACTTCCCTACCGTGTGCAGTCAAGGGGCTATTGGGGAGTACAATAGATGGCAAGGGCCTTGTGGGATCGAAGAAGCATCTAGAAACAAATATTAACTCTTTAACGGGCTTGGTACTTGTTACATTTGGGGGGAGTCTGCTCAAAAATTACGATTTTAAGTTAGGATGCTCTCCTGATATTTAGCCACAGAAATGTCCCCTAGATCCTATCTGAAATTGGTATGGAGGCTGCAGTGGGGTTTTACAGTTATTTCCATGCACCCATGCTTATGCATGAGTACTCTGAAAAGTGTTCTTAGTTTGAAGTTAGAAGACATGCAGACTTTCTATTAGGCCCATTGTTGAGAAAGATATTGCACTGTGTGTCAAGAACAAGATGATAAACGTATCAAGATATCTTCCTTGGATAAATGTGAAGAAAAGCTCTCCTCGGGCTACTGGCAGGGCAGTTGAATGAGGAAGAAACCAGGATGGAGGCCAGGGCCAGGACATTGAGGCTGAGGACAGATAATTCCAGGTCTCCTTAGAAGTAGTGAGTAGGGATTTCTTTCCTGGGTTTTAAGAAGTGACTATATTAGAGGAAGGATTGTAACGTGATTCAAATTGTATGCTGCTTTTAAAAATATTGATGCATCCGGGAAAACTGAGGTGTTTGGTTAATTTCAGCAATCAGTTCTCTGCTCATTGACTATTTGTTGTGTCCAGACATGGTCTGTTGAGCCAGAACAAACAGAAATGTTAGGAGTACATTTGAAGTATTTTGGGCACAGTGCTCTTATTGTGAAAGTCTCGCCTTTCTTTTTGCCAGATTTCCATTGTGCCTACCTGACCTCCCTTCTCTTCTGTTTTGCTTTCTATTCTGCTTCCTGTTTATTCTCTTTCCACTCTAGTGTAATTCTCCCCCACCCCGTTTTTGTTTTGCTGTTGTCTTGTTTTGTTTTTCTTTTTGGATGGTTTTGGTCCAATACTCTCCCTCATCTGATATTATCAGTGCTGTGTACCTTGTCAGTTCCTCCCCCAGGCTCATATCCTGGGTCCTTTAAGTAACACCAAGATACATTGATAGTCCTGTAGACTTTGGGGAAAGGAGGGCATGGGTGCATTTGACTTGACCGGAAGTAGTTCTGCCTTGACATGGCTCTGTTTCCTCCTCGTGGTTATCTAAGGCCTTGTGAGCCCACGTCAGCCCATTGCCTGCTGCATATTGGGTGCTTGGTGAATGTGTGAAAAAGTGGCTACTTTCTCTGGAAAAGGTGGGCAGTAAGAGTGAAAGATAAAGGAAAATGGTGGAGAAAGAGTATTGCTCTTGGATTTGCCTCTGTGTATGGTGGTTTTGCCGTTTCCGCTGCCGTTTAGTCTCAGGCTCTGTTTCCTTCACAGCTGCTCCTTTCCAGTGGGTTCTACCGTTTCTTTTCCCGTCTCTGTTCTTCACGTTGTTTACCCTGAGCTGCACCTTCCTCCTGGCTTAGCCTCCCGTGGGCTGCGTCGCTGCCGGAGGCCCTGTGCTTTCCCTCCACGGCCAGCTTGGCGCCGGCTCCCTGCTTCCTCTGCCTGCGCGGCCCCCGCCTGCTGTCCTGTCCTTGCCATTGAGACGCCGCCACTTCCCCCCCTTCTACAGCGCCTCTACGGCTTCTTCATTCTGCCTTCCTGAATGACACAGGTCTTTCTAGGATGGGGAGCTTGGGCTTCCTCACACCAGATGAGCACGGGGTGGTGGTGGGGGGACCCTAAGGGAGTGGAATGTCCACTGCAGGAGAGAGAGAGACCATTCTTTCTCCTGACACGTCGTCTGTGCCATTCACTGTGACCCATTTTAAAATTTTCTGTGAGATTCATTTTACCATAGTCTCACCGGCCAAATCACATCATATTTCTTGAGTATTTACCTAGGACGGGCAGTGCAGAGTTACTGAAGAGCGCACCCAGCCGACTTCCACGGAGCTGATCATCTAATGGGAGAATGTTAAATGTTATTCTAATGATGTGAAATTGCAGCTGTGCAGAGGCAAGATACACAAATGAAAAAATACATTAGGATCAGGGTGCCCTGTGTACTTGTAAAAGCTTTTTATTAAAGTATGATATACATATCGGAGAAGACATACTATAAGTATATGGCTTGGTGGATTCTCACAACCTCAACATTCCTGTGTTGCCAGCACCAGATCAAGAAACTGATCAGCTTGCAGATCTTAAAACTGATCAAGAACTTACCAGCACCCAGAAGTGCCCCCCTCACATCTTCTTCAAGTGCTGCTCCCTGTTGGAGGATGAACTCTGATGGCAGTCTGTAAAACTGTGGGTTGGTTTACTTGTTGTTCAGTCACCAAGTTGTATCTGACTCTTTGCAACCTGATGAACTGCAGCACACCAGGCCTCCCCGTGCCTCACCATCTCCCAGAGTTTGCCCAAGTTCATGTCCACTGAATTGATGTTGCCATCCAACCATCTCATCCTCTGTCACCCCCTTCTCCTCTTGCCCTCAGTCTTTCCCAGCATTGGGGTCTTTTTCAGTGAGTCAGGTCTTTTTCAGTGAGTCGGCTCTTTGCATCAGTGGCCAAAGTATTGGAGCTTCAGCTTCAGTATCAGTCCTTCCAATGAATATTCAGGGTTGATTTCCTTTAGGATTGACTGGTTTGATCTCTTTGGAGTCCAAGGGACTCTCAAGAGTCTTCAACACCACAGTTTGAAAGCATCAATTCTTTAGTGCTCTGCCTTTATGGTTCAACTCTCACATTCGTACATGACTACTGGAAAGACCATAGCCTTGACTATATGGACTGTTGTTGGCAAAGTGATGCCTTTGGGTTGGTTTAGAGAATGGATCAAATATGAAGCCAGGGAAGGCCTCCTTGAGGAAGTGTGCTTGAACTGAGAGCTGAAGGGTGAGAATGACAAGAATTCAGGTGACGACTGGGAAAAGTTTCCAGGTGGGTTCTCTTGTAGCAAAAGGGAGTGGGAAGCATTTGAGGAGCTGAAAGAAGACTGGCATGAGATGTGCAGAAAGAGGCAGGTGCAGAGTGAGTCTGGAGAGGAAGGTAAGACTGAATTTGCTGGGTCTTGTGAACCATCATGTGAGGTTGTGTCTCATCCTAAAAGCAGTAGAGTTGGAGAGAGGAGGGTATCAGATATCTTTTTATGAAGAGATGGCTCTGGATATAGGGTGAAGTTTGGATTGGAGAAGAGCCAGGGTGCGTAAAGGGAGATGGTTAGAAGCTTGTTTCAGTATTCTAATCCAGAGAGGAAGTGGCTTGGTTAAGGGCAGCAGTTATGCAGAGAAGTGGGTGGATTTGAGAGATGTTTCAGAGCAAGGATTGACACGACTTGTTGATGGTAAGCTTTAGGGACTGGAAGAGGAAGGTGTCAAGCATGACTTCTAGGTTTATGGTTGGAAAAGTGGCAGAAGGGTGATGTCAGTCACTGACGCCATCTGCCAGCTCTACTGAAGTGGCTGTGAAGAATGCAGATTTGGGAAAGGGTTGGCAAAACCAAGGACAGGTGTGGTTAGTTTTGCGTTCATCTAAGTGGTTGCTGCCTGTGATGGCTTTAAGTCATAGATTGACACATGTGGGTATTAATAGAATGTGTTACATTTCCTCTTCTATCTCCTAACTTATTCCTCTGTACTCCTGAGGAAGAGATACACAAACACGCATACATGGACAACCACACACAGCTATCCATGTGTACCAAATATGTGTGTATATGTAGATGTATGTGAAGAATCTGCCTGCAATGCAGGAGACCCCAGTTCCATTCCTGGGTCAGGAAGAGCCCCTGGAAAAGGGATAGGCTATCCACTCCAGAGTCCTTGAGCTTCCCTGATGTCTCAGATGATAAAGAATCTGCCTGCAATGCGGGAAACTTGGGTTCAGTCCCTGGGTTGAGAAGATCTCCTGTAAGAGGCCACGGCAACCCATTCCAGTATTACTGCCTGGAGGATGCCCATGGATGGGGAGCCTGGTGGGCTGCCGTCTATGGGGTTGTAAAGAGTCGGACACGACTCAGCGACTGAGCACAGCGCAGCACATAGATGTGTGTATGTTAATATGTAGTTTGTATTTTCCCTTTTAGCAGGCAGGAGTTAGCTAGATTAAGTATTCGGAGGAATGATGAGGTCTGTTGAATTTGATGAATATGAAAGGACAAATCTTACTTTCTATTTGCAGCTCATAAACACTCTTCAGCGAGCTCACAGAGGGCCCAGCGTCGCTTTGATGACACTCTATGGGATTTATTGATGCTGTGTCCCCGTACCTATGGTGGTGGTGGGAGCAGTGATACCAAGAATAAAAATATGTATATGCCAATCCTGATCTCCCAATTGATACCCCCACCTTTCTTTCTTGTTTTCTATATCTTTGACTCAATTCCTGTTTTGTACAGTTTTTTTAGATTACACATATAAGTGAGATTATATTTATTTGTCTTTTCTATCTGACTTACTTCCCTCAGTATATATATAAAAGATAACTAATAAGAACCTACTGTAGAGCGCAGGGATCTCTGTTCAGTGCTCTGTAATGACATGGGAATGGAGTCTAGAAGAGAGCGGATATTTGTACATGTCTAGCTAATTCACTTTGCTCTACAGCACAAACTAACACAACACACGCCAATAAAAAAGTCATTTAAAGATGGATAAAAATGTGAATCTTGCCCTGGAACAATTGAATAGAGGTGATTAAGGCATTTTTTCCATGTCTATTGTTTATGATAGTACCATATAATTTAATTAATAGTAAAAACCAAATATTGTACCAAGCATTGTGCTAGACACTGTAAATAGAAAGATGAGCAACACTGACTCAGTTCCCAATTGTGTATAAATTTCTTTATGCTGTGCTGGTTGTTGGGTTTCCATGGTGACCTAAAACAAGCATGGCATCTCTGCTCTTAATGGTACTTGCAGGCTCGTGATGTATCCCATAAGGGAGAAATACATGGTTTATGAGAGCTTATAAATAGGGATTGGATCTAGCTAGCGACATCGGCAAAGGCTTCCCTAGGGAGGGTGATGATTAAGGTGCAAGAAGAATAGTATTATTTGGGTAGGAGAAGGAGCTGAGAAAAGCATATCTAATAGGGCCGTTTGAAGAGGCAAGACAGAAAGCCAGCTAGGTAATGTGTGAATAAGCCCCAGATTCTAGGGGCTTAACTTTAAAGAGGCTTGCTTCCTCCTTTCCCTATGTAAATGATATACCTTGGTGAGGAGATTCCTATTCTTCCTAGGCCCTAGGGGATCCCAGCTGATGGTGGTTTCCCCTTCGAGAGCATTGCTGGCTGGTTCAAAATGAGAAGACAACACATGGAGTCCCCATGCCTTGCTTTTCTTAATTCCCATCCAGAAGTAACCTACTTCCACTCACAGCCCATTAGCCAGGCTGATTGCATGACCCCACCTAACTGCTGGAAACTGGGAGACAGAGATAACATGTTCTGGAGTAATGATTATGGATATGTCAAAGGAGTAAAGCATATCAGTGGCCATGAAAATGATATGTCAGAATGACTTGGTGGTTAATAAAAAGTGGGTAGTAAAGGAGAGGAAGGAGTTAGGGAGAAAAGAGGTAACCTTTAGCACCTGGGTGGATGTGGAGTTAAGGTACAATTCATAAGGTTAAGGGAATGATAGAGGCTTTTGAGAGGAAGAGGGTAAGTCTGGCTGAGATCATATTTAGTCTGGGGTATTAGGTTGGAGAAGATGCCCACAGACAGTTGGAAATGCAGGGCTTAGACCTTGCAAGAGAAGGGAGGGTTGGAGATGGCATTTTAAGTGTAAGTACAAATACGGAGCCATGGGTGAAACTACTGGAGGGAAGGAAGGTAGTGAGAACTGTGTCTTATTTCTCTTTTTGGATTAGTGTATTTAGACTTTTTACATTTTTTATTAGAGTATAATTCCTTTACATTGTTGTGTCAGTTTCTGCCTACAATGAAGTGAATCAGCTGTATGTATGCATATACCCCCTCCCTCTTAGACCTCCCCACCCATCCCACCCCTCTAGGTCATCACAGAGCACTGAGCTCAGCTCTCTGTGCTATATAGCCTGTCACCACTAGCTTTCTCTTTTACACGTGGTTGTGTATATATGTCAATCCAAACCTCCCAATTCATCCCACTTTCCTCTTTCCACTTTGTGTCCACATGTCTGTTCTCCATGTCTGCATCTTTATTCCTGCCCTGCAAATAGGTTCATCACCATTTTTCTAGATTCCACATATGTGCATTAATGTACGATATTTATTTTTCTTTCTGACACACTTCACTCTGTATTATAGACTCTAGGTCATCTTGGAGAGCACTTTCCTGCAGCCAATACCAGGAGAATAGTACATGGAGTTATGGTAGCCAGTGAGGGAACTTTCAGAAGGAAGAAGCAACCAGCACTGTCAAATGCTGTAGATATTTGAGAACATGGAAAACAAAGCCACTCATCAGGTCCAGGGAATTGAGAACATCATTGATGATCAGCTAGAAGGAGAAAGAAATGATGGAACTCTGGGTCATTATTGAAGTCATGGGTTCAGGGATTTTTTTTTTTTTGAGGGGAGAGTAAATTCTGGATATGATGATAAGCATAGAATAGAAATGATATGGAGAAAGAGAAAATGAAAATACAGGAAGAATATAGGAAAATACAGGAAGAATTTAGAAAAGACCAGAGCAGAGTACAAAGTTAGCCTTGGTAACAAGGTGGGAGGGGGCATTTCTTTCTTTGAGCTAAAAGCAGTAGATGGGAGGGGCATTTGAAAATACAGAGAAGCATTTGAGGTGATGAAAGGGTTGATAGAAAAGATGAGAAGATTTACATAGCCCATGTAGATTCAAGGTTCTTAAAGGCTTCCTGTTCATGATCCTGGAAAATACAGTAAATTTCTTGGTGGGATCAAATATTCAAATTAGCTCTTTACAAAGATCAGAATTCCAAAATACCTTGATTACAGGCTGAAATACTGAGGACTCTATGAAAGGGCTATTATTGTGAAATTAAAAATAAGAGTAAGTGTTGCATTTTGAAAAATTGTGCATGTTATTGTGCTATGTTTTTATGGGAACATAGAACCAACCTGCTGACTATAAGGGATTACAGATCTTTTAAAGCAGAGTCAAGGTAGCTTGTAGGGCTGTGTCTGAGATTAATTAATGAGACTATCTTTCAGATGTCAGGCACCTTATTACTATTTATTAAGTGAGCACAATGTGTCCTTGGTGGCCTATTGATCAGTGTTATCACTTTAAAACCTGTCAGTCAGACTAGCTGTGAATTGCCTAAAGAAAATTCAATTATAAAGTAGTTGACTAAAATAACTCATGCATAAGGAGGGAATGAGTTATACCCATCAGAATTCATTTGCAGCATTAAGTTGGATTTTTTTTTTTTTTAGAGGGTTAGGTCTGCAGTGTTCACTTTAAAAATTCAAAGTAGGGCAAGCCATTTTTATCCTAATTTAAGAGCCACACAGGTGACTCAGGTATTGTCTGGATTAGAGTCTCTTGCCCAGCCAGATGAATAGGTCTCCTGCTGAGTGCCTAAATTGTGTGTACTGTAAGCTGTAAGCTTACACGGGACTGGTAAGCTCCCTGTGACTTCAGAAGTTGTGAAGAGAGTGAACAGTCTGCAGACTCATCTGAAAACATTAAAAAGGAAACACAAACAAAAAAGAACAGGTACCGGTTGTAAAGTGTTGCTGGATAAATGCCATTTATTTTTCATTTTGTGCTTGAGAGTTTTAAAAATAACTGGTAGTAGCTTCAGACAGATTCAACTTGTCAAAATATTTGAGAAAGAAAAGGAGAGAGGTCACTCACACAGGGAACCTTGACCTGAAGTCCACATAGTACCACCCTTCCAATACCATGAATGCAAAATAACTCAAATGGTCCATGACCTTAGAAGTTACCATATTATAGACTTCAGTTTGCTTTTAATCAGACGTTTAACATGTACCCTCCCTGAACAAGGTCTTGTTACATTCTCGAAGCACAAAGCACAAACTTAAGTAAGATTCAACCCTTGACTTCAGAGAACTTAATAGTATTGTATTATCATATGTGTGTGTATGTGTTGGGGAGGTGGCAGAAATAATCATGCAGCCCAGACTGTGATGGGTGACAAAAATGAGACCCAGAGTACTGTGGAAGTTCAAAAATGGAAGGTAGTGTTTTCAGTCAGGGAATCAGGAAAGTTTTTAATGAAGGAAGTAGTGTTTAGAATGGACCCTAAGTAAAAAATAAACCCAATTATGGTGGTTTAGTGAAAGAGAAAGATGGGGAAATGGGGTAAGGTTACAATGAAGATCATAAGGCAGTGGAAGGGAAACAGGAGGTGGGCAAAGGTGAGGGGTCTGCAACCACACAGTCAGGCAGAAGTGAGGGGTAGGGGTAGAGAAGTTACATAAACAATATCTAGGAGGAAGGTAGGTTTGGGCATATTTTGGAGGCTCTTAGATGCCTGAATGAGGAGTTGTTAATTTTTTAAGTTGGGGAGTGGAAGAAACTATATTTTTAAAGGCTAATGAGATATGTATCCAGGTATGCATAAGAAGGGTTAGAGGCAGAGAGATGAGTTTGGAAGTTATTTTGATGATCTAAACGAACAGTTGCAAAGATCTAAAGGATAGTTGATCTTTGAATTGGTATGAAGGAGAAAAAACAAAGATGCTCTTGATGTCAAATTTTTGTGCGTTAGCTACTAAGGGAGGGAAAGAAACAGGGATGGAAGATGGTAATAAGATGTTGACATCCTTTTCATCAACAAGAGTGGGAAAATCAGAACTGTTCTTTAATGGGGTCAGCTAGCATAACAGGTTTGGATTTCTACTTCTTAAATCATTGATGTATTAGAATTTATCAGAGACGTTCTTCCTCGAGATGTCAGCTTGGGAGCCATGGACATGGCATTGAAAGAGTGAATCAGTTTCTGAGGAGGGAATGTGCGGATGTAGAAGAAAGTAGAAGGCTGGGTCTAGGAGCACCCCTGCAAGTGAAAAAGTGAGGAGGGAAGCAGGGCTGTGGGAGGAGATGGGGAGGAATGGCCAGGGAGGGAGAAGAATGAAACCAATGGAAGAAAGTGTGCAGTAGGAGGGTACAAGAAAAATGAAGAATGAAAAATGTCTGTGGATGTAACCACTAGGATCTCACTGAAAGTCAGGATGCAAGAAATTCAGGGGTGAGTGGGTGGTGGGGAGATAAAGGCAGTGTGTTGAGTGTGGCTCCCCTTCCCCGTGTCATGCTCTGCCATCAGCCATGGCCTGGCCTGGCTTTAACCTGTGTCCTTCTTCATAGAGAATTGTGCCAAACAAAGGTGGCTGTGGGTTGGGGCTGTTTGGCATCCTGGTACAGACTCTTCCATCTAGAATTTTGGGAGAATAAGGTCATAGTTTAAAAGAGAAAATGAGATATAGGACAGGAGAGACCTGAATATGGTTGTGACAAAGAGGGAATCAGTAGAAAAATGCTGTTGAATTATGAGAGAAAGGAACTCATAAAGTTGCACAAGTCAAGAGGGAAAGAGATCAAGTCTGGGTTTGGCTTGGCAAGAAGAGGGGACATTTTTCCCTGAGATATGAGGGGGAAGGTAAATATAGAGAGTGATTTTGAAACAGATGGAAAGAAATTTGGAGCACTTTAAGTTGGATTTCTGTAGTCTTTGCCTTAAAATGTGAAATAAAGTCCTCAGTGTAAATAGGTGGGTAAGATGTGAGCTGAGGCCCTTTGGTAAAGTCTAGGATAATTGCTGAGTGTTGGGTGATTCCGCATCAATGTGAGATGAATAAAATAATTAGGCAACCTTGAGGACCAAGTAAGGTTGGATGTCATGTATTTATAGTGACCTAGATTATGGCTTTTTCCTTCAACTGAGGGCTATGCAGAGCTTACTAGTACTGAGGATGAACAGAGCAGGAAAGTTGGTGAAGAATAAAGACCTGGGATCCAGGGGTAGTAGGGGTACCTTATTGATACTATTTTGTTCCCTTTTTTTAAAAAGGAAATTTATATTTATTTACAAGTATAATTATTCATACATTGATAAGGAAGAAGCAGAATATGAAAAAGAATATATATATATTCTTTTTCATTGTAGGTTATTGCAAAATTTTGTCACAGAGAGTTGGACACAACTGAGTGACTTTCAATTCACTTCACAAAATATTGAGTATAGTTCCCTGTGTTATACAGTAGGTCCTTGCTGATTATTTTATACATATTATATTTATTTTATAGCAGTGTGTATATGTTAATCCCGAAATCCTAATTTATCCCTCTTCCCTTACCTTTCCCCCTTGGTAACCACGAGTTTGTTTTTTATGTCTGTGGATCTATTTTGTAAGTTCATTTGCATCATTTTTTTTTTAGATTCCATAGATAAGCAATATCTGATATTTGTCTTTCTCTGGCTAGTTCACTTAGTAATTTAACATTTAGGTCCATCTATGATGTCGCAAATAACATTATTTCATTCTTTTTCAGGACTGAATAATATTCCATTGTGTATGTATATACACACACACAATGTGCATACACACACCATGTCTTCTTTATCCATTCATCCATTCATCTGTCAATGGACGTATATGTTGCTTACATGTCTTCAGTTCAGTTCAGTCACTCAGTCGTATCCGACTCTTTGCAACCCCATGAACTGCAGCATGCCAGGCCTCCCTGTCCATCACCAACTCCCGGAGTCCACCCAAACCCATGTCTATCGCGTCAGTGATGCCATCCAACCATCTCATCCTCTGATGTCCCCTTCTCCTCCTGCCCTCAATCTTTCCCAGCATCAGGGTCTTTTCAAATGAGTCAGCTCTTCGCATCAGGTGGCCAAAGGATTGGAGTTTCAACTTTTCAGCATCAGTCCTTCCAATGAACACCCAGGACTGATCTCCTTTAGGATGGACTGGTTTGATCTCTTTGCAGTCCAAGGACTTTCAAGAGTCTTCTCCAACACCACAGGTCAAAAGCATCAATTCTTTGGTGCTCAGCTTTTTATAGTCCAACTCTCACATCCATACATGACCACTGGAAAAACCATAGCCTTGACTAGACAGACCTTTGTTGGCAAAGTAATGTCCCTGCTTTTTAATATGCTATCTAGGTTGGTCATAACTTTCCTTCCAAGGAGTAAGCATCTTTTAATTTCATGGCTGCAATCGCCATCTGCAGTGATTTTGGAGCCCAGAAAAATAAAGTCAGCCACTGTTTCCACTGTTTCCCCATCTATTTGCCATGAAGTGATGGGACTGAATGCCATGATCTTAGTTTTCTGAATGTTGAGCTTTAAGCCAACTTTTTCACTTTTCTTTTTCACTTTCATCAAGAGGCTCTTTAGTTCTTCTTCACTTTCTGCCATAAGGGTGTTTTCATCTGCATATCTGAGGTTATTGATATTTCTCCCAGCAATCTTGATTCTAGCTTGTGCTTCTTTCAGCCCAGCATTTCTCATGATGTACTCTGCACATAAGTTAAATAAGCAGGGTGACAATATACAGCCTTGACGTACTCCTTTTCCTATTTGGAACCAGTCTGTTGTTCCATGTCTTGGCTGTTGTGAATAGTGCTGCAGTGAACATTGGGGTACATTAATACTGTCTGGGACATGGCTCACTTTTTGTAGACAGGATCATATGCACTGACTGCTTTTTTCTTCCCCACTCCTAGAGGCTGACATATCAAAATTAATGTCATGAAATGGTAAAGAACAAAGGAGACAAGAGGGAAAGCGATGGCCACAGAGCCAGTGGGCCCTGGTCCCCCCGGCACCACTTCCTGGCCCTGGTCTTCTAGGCCTCCCGCTTCTAGTTCAGGCCCATCCAGTCCCTGAGCACCCTGAGCAGGATGGGAATGTGCACGCTGGGAGCTTCCAGTCTGCTGGTGGGCAGAGGTGGATTTAGTTTTGCTTCTGTACTGCCATGTCTGATATGGATGTGGTGGATTCTGGCCCTTGGGTGTCCACAGAGTTGTAGCCCTCCCTTGAGCCCCTTGGTATATGCAGTCTGGGCAACTGTTGCTATTTCCTTCTAGTGCTCCTCTCTGGGTTTGGGATCACCTGGAACTCTACCTGCATGGCTGGCCCTCTATTGCCTTAAGGGACTGAAAACCACAAAGCACCTTTGTCCTTTGCCACATTGGGCCTCTTCAGATACACTGCTGATGGCCCAGGTCAGGTCTGATTTCTCCTTGTCTCCTCAGACACTGAATGCTGAACTCCCATAGCTCATCTTGGGGGACAGTCTTGATAGCTGGAACATCTCCATTGGACCCCAGTGGACCTGCTTCCTTATGAGTCTGTTCTGTGGAGACCTCAGGACTCCCTTGGCCAAACCTACTCAAATGTTCATATTGAGTTGGGAAATGTGAGGTGGTGGGTTAGCAAGCAAACTAGCATTTAAGACAGGAGCAGAAGGTGAAGTAAACCAGAGAGTCGTAAAACATTAAGACTGACGGTGAGCAGAGAAATACCAATTTGAAAATCAGCCTGCATCTTGACATCTGGAAAGATAGTATGGAACAACAACAGCAGGGCAAAATGGACAGGGCAGCAGGCAAGAGATGATCAGGAATGTGTGCCCTTGCCAAAACACCATTTGGTCTCCTGCTGGAGAGCAGACTTTCTGGAGCTTGGCTTTCCTAGGGATTTCAGCTTGAATCAGCCTGGGGGCACTGGTGAAAGATAAAGGTTGATTCTAACAAAGAATCACAAGAATCTTTCCTTTGATCACTGCTCTTTCCAGAAGATATTTGCCCCTGCCCATAATGGGAGATGTCATGCCTGAAATAAAACATTAGTGGAACTTTTTATTCAAACATGGGCTTTCACAAACATGATAATATTTGTCCAGTTTTCCTTGAGCTGCTCTAGGTGATGATAACTTACCTGCCGGCAGAAGTAGCTGTGTGCCGTGGTTCTGAAGTTTAGCATAATGAGCAGGTCGGAGCTGTGTTAGTAATCATGTCACGTTCATGACCTGGGTGTCCTCTCCACAAGGTGCTGCTGCTGGGAATTTTGTGCGTGAGGGTGCCTGGAGTTAGCGTAAAATCACTGGCTCTGGAAGTATAGTAACCGTTGCTGTTGTTTAATCGCTAAGTCATGTCTGACTCTTTTGCGACCCCATGGACCATAGCCCTGCAGGCTCCTCTGTCCATGAGATTTCCCAGGCAGAAATACTAGAGTGGGTTGTTATTTCCTTCTCCAGGGAATCTTCCTGACCCAGAGATTGTATCTGGGTCTCCTGCCTTGGCAGGTGGATTCTTTACTGCTGAGCCATCAGGGAAGCATACCTGGCAGGTAATTACTTTAGTATAAGGAAAATATTGATTGGATGTATAAAACAGTGTCATTTAAAAAATATTCCTAGTGATTCAATTTGTTGGCTAAACATCCTATTTAGCCTGAATAGTCTCTGTATTATTCCAGGGCATTTAACCTTTGATTATTAGATTCTTATAGATCTTTGCAAAAAGCAAAAAAAAATTTAAATGCACCTTGCCTTTGGAAAATCATTTCATACAATTTTGTTTAGTTTTTAGTTTTCATCTCTTAAAAACAAATCTGCTTTAGGAATGAAGTTGACACAGCCCTGAATAGTCCTGAGTCAGTACCCTGGGTTTGCATCTTAGATCAACCCTGTCCTTGAGTGATCCAGGGAAATATGCAAAGCCTCTTGGAAATGCCATTTCCTCATCTCTCCAATGAGGATAATGAAACCTCCTTCATCAGGGAGATTGTGAAGAAACCTGTGGTCGCACTTTGAAAACCACAGGGCTGTATAAACATATGGTGCTATTCTTGGGCTAGAACTGAGACACTGAGCCTTGCAGAGGGAAATAGGGCAGTGAGATTGATAATTTATAAGCCCGGGTGTTCCATCCTCTTTCCTTCCTTTGCGGATGCTGTGTGCATATCCTCCTGCATCCAAAGTGACTCAGGCATAGCTCTGCTGCCATTCCGAATGTTCATACATCACTTAACCAAATTCATATGCTAAGACTTTCCACATTTAAGCTAGTCTGAAATTCTGCATGCATTCATTACAGCACAGTAGGATCACTTTGGTTGTATTCACACAATCTATGCCTCATTTTAGGGCTTCCCTGGTGGCTCAGTGGTAAAGAACCTGCCTGCCAGTGCAGGAGACATAAGAGATGTGGGTTTGATCCTTGAGTTGGGAAGATCCCCTGGAGGAGGACATGGCAACCCACGCCAGTATTCTTGCCTGGAGAACCCATGGACAGAGGAGCCTGGTGGGCTACAGTCAATGGAGTCACAAAGAGTTGGACACAACTGAAGCAATGCCTCATTTTACTTAGTCCCGACATTTACTGAGTGAGCATCAAAGACCTGTTAAGTATAGCCTGGCCCCAGCTCTCGAAGACTTTCCATCTGGTGAAATGAGAACGAGCTACCTGTACATTTGCTATTTGAAAGGTAGAAATAGTGCTAGTGATGGGGCAAGTTTGTGTTGTAGGTGAAATGAAGTTTTGGAGCACCCTTCACATATCCTTTAATGATGCCCTTGACTCATGTACTGAACCTCTCAGTTGCTCAGAGATTCAAACCAAGCCACATGCTGACTCTTCACTCCTTAACCCCATCTTAGCATCTACTGTCCTAGCTACTCTGGCACCTACTTTCCTGGCAACTAGAAAAGAGCAAATGAACGCAGTTAACCATACATTCATTTAGTATGTACTCAATGAACATTTGCCATATACTGTGTTAGAGAATTTTAGAGTATTTTGAAGCTAAGAAGAGACAACTTCATGAACCATTTTTCTCTAGTGGTGAAATTTCCATGATCAGGAGTGGGAATGTAGAGGAAATTTGAGAGGGTCAGTGGAGATATGGGCTAGTCTATAGCTGTACAAGGGCTTCCCTTATTGTTCAGCTGGTAAAGAATCCACCTGCAAAGTGGGAGACCTGGGTTCAATCCCTGGGTTGGGAAGATCCCTTGGAGAAGGGACAGGCTACCCACTCTAGTATTCTGGCCTGGAGAACTCCATGAACTATAGTCTATTTGGTCACAAAGAGTTGGACACGACTGAGCAACTTTCACTTATAGCTGTATAATAACCCATCTTAAA
Source organism: Cervus elaphus (assembly GCF_910594005.1). NCBI lineage: Eukaryota > Metazoa > Chordata > Mammalia > Artiodactyla > Cervidae > Cervus > Cervus elaphus. The sequence goes on along the minus strand of NC_057825.1, from coordinate 65,477,420 downwards.
ATTGAATTTTTTAGTCTTTTTTCATTGTTTTTTAACTTCACTGATTTGTTGAAAATCTACTGAATTATGACATATGTCTAAAGTCAGTATAATTTTAGTTTTACTATTTTTAATATTAAAAAATTTTTTTTCCACTTTTAATTTTTTACCACTGAGGTGTAATTAATATACATTATTAATTAGTTTCAGGTATACAGCATAGAGATTTGGTGTTTGTGTGTATACTAACTGATCACAGTAAGTCTGGTATCACCATAATATTAATACTTACAGAATTTCTTTTCTTGAGAAATTTCAACATATACTTTCTTAGCAACTTTCACATATGGAATATACTGTTATTAAGGCAGTCGCTATGCTGTATGTTACATCCCCATGACTTATTTTGCAGTTGAAAGTTTGTATCTTTTGATCCTTTTCAGGCATTTCACTTGCTCCCCTAGCCCTAGCCCCTGGTAACCATTGATTCATTCTCTGTATCTAGGAGTTTGGGGTTTGTTTTTTTATTTTTTAGATCGCACACATACATGAGATCATACAGTATTTTGTCTTTCACTGCCTGACTTATTTCCCTTAGCATAATATCCTCAAGGTTTATCCATGTTGTTGCAGATGACAAGATTTCATTCTCTTGTACTTAAGTCTTGAGTGAGGTTTGGATAACTGTAGGGTGGTTTTTTCAGGGCCAACTTAATAATGGTTTTGTATTTTTTTTTTAAATTGATATGAACAGGAATACATCAGATATTTTGGGTCTTTATCTCAAACAGAATGGTAGGCTTTGCTCACAGACTTGTTTCACTTTTTTCTGTAACTAATTGCTGGAAATGTCTCAGTCTAATACAAAAAAGACTTTCACCCAGATTTCCTTAGTTTCTAAGGGTTTTTCTGAATGAGAAGGCTGGGTTTGGGCAATTAGGTGCTGCTGGATAAAGTGGTATAACTCAGGTACCCCCAGGTAATCAAGGTTGTCTTCACCTCACTGGGAGATACTCATTCCCAGTGGCGGCCATCAGTAAGCAATCCACACATTGTTAGGGGTTCATTAAAGTCTCTGTGGTAACTGGTATGTAGTGGCGCTTGCGTTTATGAGAAACTGCGGCAGAGTCGGACCTCGTGTTCAGAGGAGGGTTGAGACAGGGCTTTGCTGTCTCTTGCTTCCAGTCCAGTCATCACAGGCAAGCTCCAAGGTGCAGAGGATGTCCATGTGATGCCAGCACAACAGCTTACAAATAGAAAGTTTAAGGACTCAGCCACATGTCTCTAAACAGGGCATTTGGTTTGCCCACTTCTCCCCTGACTGGATCATTCCACTACTTTGGCAAAATATAACTACAGCTTCAATTATAATGCTTGAGAAATAAGAGGCGCCTCAGAGAACATTTCTTTTTCAAGACCACTTAAAGCATTTGATTAACAAAGAGACCAGCAGGGACCAAATGAATACGTAGTTGCAGAACAGAACTAGAAATACTGTGAGCAGACAAAGCAAGTGAAAGTACTTAATTAGAGTGTAAAACTTGACCTTTCCTGGGCACTATCACATCTCATAGAAACGCAGCCTAATCCAGAGGCATAGAGTTTCCGTAGAGAGCCCCGCAGACTTAGATTGCTCAGTCCGGGTGCATAAGGGGAGTTGACCATCCCGGGGCTCTTCATCTTTACTGCTGAGCACACTCAGAGAGCTCCTGGATAGTATTAATCTCTAAGTTTTAGTAAGAAGTAAATTCTCCTTTAATACTTGAATGAATGTTTGGAGACAAGCAGAGTAATTTACTTTTGAGGTTTTGTTTCCTTTGGGAAAGTATTCTATGTAATTGAATCATACACCACCTTGAAGTTTGCAGAGTCCCTGTTCCCTTCCTCCCTCTCTGACTGCCTTGTTAGGTGAGTGGAGTGATGCTCGCGGTTAATTCCTGGCTCCATGAAGCCCTGGCTGGGAAAATCCCAAGTGCGTTCCTGTGTGTATAGAAGTCATGTTTGTTGGCGAGAGACGGAGTGGGACCGTGTAGACACCTGAGCAGTGGGGGGCATGGCTCTTGGGAACTGTGAACTAGTTCATTTTCCTTTTACAGTGGGGCACATATGATTTAGAAGAGACTCCTTCTCAGCCTCTTTTCCTGATTTTATCTCCCTCAATTTACAAACTGAAACATTCAACTGCCCCGGGTTTCAATTCTTAACCCCCTTCCCTTTTCCATTCTCCTTATTCTGTAGATGATTTTATCCCATTTTGTGTCACTCATACAGCCTTTATGTCATTTCTCTGCTTTTAACTTTCAAATTTTATCTACAACCTGAACCTCTTTTCCAGAATTCCAGATTGTTGTATTCTTGTATCTTGTATTTGATATTTCTTCTTGAATATCCAGTAGGTTTTCAAACTTGTTGAAAACCAAATGTCTAATATCCTCATCCCCCAAAATCTGCTCCTTGGGTTGCCTGGCCCGTTCTCATAGAGAGTAACACCATCTTCACCATCTTTTCTGTTTCCCAGACCGGGAACCCATGTGTCACCTTTGACTGTCTCACATCCTGTCTTTCTCTGAAGTTTCATGTCCAAACTACCAGCAAATCCTATTGACTCTGCTTTCAAAGCATACCCAGAATTCATCCACTTTCCCTACCTACCCCCCCTGTCATCCTGGTCTGAGCCACTGTGGTTTCTCTCTGAGAGTTTTGCAGTAGCTTCATAACTGGTCTCCCTACATGTACCCTTGCTCCCCATGGTCTGTTCTTCACACTGCAGCCAGAGTGAGATTGTCATTCTATTCTCAACCCTCTGATTGCTTCCCTTCGTACAGTCTGAAAGCAAAAGTCCTTAAAGGACTCAGAAGGCAGGCCCTCTGTGATCTTGCCCCCACCTTTCTCTCTGATCTCGCCTCCCAACACACCTCACCTCACTTACTCCCCTCCAGGCCACCCTTGCAACCCTGCTCTTCAGCCACACCCAGTATGCTTTTGCCTTGGGACCTCTGCGTGTACTGTTCCCTTTTACCTTTAGGCGCTTTGTACGGTTCTGTTCAGTTCAGCTCAGTCGTGTCCGACTCTTTGTGACCCCATGGACTGCAGCACGCCAGGCCCCCCTGTCCATCCCCAACTCCCAGAGTTTACTCAAACTCATGTCCATCGAGTCAGTGATGCCATCCAACCATCTCATCCTCTGTCATCCCCTTCTCCTCCTGCCTTCAATCTTCCCCAGCATCAGGGTCTTTTCAAATGAGTCAGTTCTTCGCATCAGGTGACCAAAGTATTAGAGTTTCAGCTTCAGCATCAGTCCTTCTAATGAACACCCAGGACTGATCTCCTTTAGGATGGACTAGTTGGATATCCTTGCATGATTTAGACCCTTGATTTAAATCTCAGGTAAAATGTCACCTGTGTAAGGAGGCTTTCCTCTATTTGCCTGTAACACTATGGCCTCATTCTGGTGTTAACCTCCTTCCCTTCTACCTTCCTTTATTCTTCTCCTTAGTACACACCACTGTGTGAACTTAATCTACCAGAATGCCAAGGGGAGGAGAGGGGAGGCATTGCTCATGGATACTGCTGGCACTCCTAAGTCTTACTTGAGGAGTAGGAAAAGGGAAGAGGAGAAAAGAAGGGGCATCAGAAGGTAAGGACAAGCTATAGAAAGAACAGCTGTCCTTCTGATACCAGTTTGCCAGCAGTGTCAAAGTTGCCTGTAGTTAAATCAGCTTTCTAGATTGATCCCTTCTGTGAAGACAGCTCTACTAACACAGCTACCAAAGAAGGTTAACCTTAATATATATGAGATGAGTTGAAGAAAGCCTTGAAGTGTATGATTTAGGGTTCATGACTCTGTGTTTTCACTGAGGGTCTTGCTTGGCCTCATCTGCCTCCTGAATCCTGTTGTTCAGTTTTCTTTCCCTTTTCTTCACTGTCGCTGCTGTTGTCGCTACTTATAGCCTGACCCTTAGTAAGTTGTCCAAATGAGGATGCTTAAGATATGTTAGCAGTTAATTAAGACTTCCCTGTTGTTATATGAAGATAGGGTAAAAAGACCTTTGACATTAAATGGATGGAATATGGTTTGCTTTAAATAAAAAGTGACTATTTGAGAACAAGGTCTTTAAAGATTTTTCTATTTATGAATCTCCTTGTGCTTGCACACATGAAGATGGCCTTAACTTTTAAAAAAAATATATATACAGTGTAGAGATAGTGTAATATGTAATTATGGACAATGAAATACATTCATGGGGGCTTGGTTTGTGATATTTCCAACTGAGAAGTAAAAGCTGTTCTGAAGTGGAACAGTTTTTGCTAACCCTAAAAATAGAGATGAACTTCTCCTCCTCCACCCCCCAGACCCATTTTCCTGCCTGTTTACACCATCCCTAGTGAAGGCTACAGAACAGGAGTCAAGTCAGCTCCCTGAGCAGATCTCTGTAACAACCAGTACTGCTATTTCTGATCTTTTTTCCCTAAACAAGAAGATGCAGACTTGTAAAAAGATTGATTAAACCTGTTGGGAATGATAGTGTTTCAAGTGCTCATGGCCTTTTTACATATGGTACACACCTAAATCATTTGAATGATGTTTTGATCCACCCAGCTTTTTATCCTTTCTCAAAAAGCTAATTGGTGTGTTCATCACAGCGCACAGACCCTTGTGTTCACTCCGACTGGGACCAGATGGGAAGGATGTGGCATGCCAGCATGGCTTGGTGTGCTAACATCCAGAGGGAACCCGGGGGGTGTGGTGGGGAGGGTCTTTGGGGTAGGTTTATTGAGTGCTCACAGCCCTCATGGAGCATAAATCTGGCTGTGTTTTACATGGTTAACCTCAGAAGACGACCAAATAGACTCATATTTCAACTAGAAACACTGGGGAGTGGGATTCACTGTAATTCAGGACTATTTTGAACTTCAGTCAGAATTACACTTAACTGTAATTAGTCAAAAATCTAACTATCAGGATTTAGAAATATTTAGACTTTCTCCTCAAACATAATTTAGAGAAACAGGCTAAATGGTAGTGGAATTAGAGCCATTGGTGTTTGGTGTGAAGTTTGGTAGGCTCAGAAGGGTTATGTCAACAAGTTTTCCTAAAAGTAAATTTCAAGGATAAATCTCATAGACTGTCTATGTTGACTCTTCTGTATGATGGTTAAATGATGCCCTTGAAACTTTATATACAAATTAAAGGAGATGTTAGATCCAATTATGCTCCATGTTAACGTATTCATTATTTTTTAGAAGATTTACATGAGCTCTCCAGGTTAAGATTAAGTTAAATTTTGAATTTTCTGAGGCTTTCACATATATATCAGTCATGATTTTCCATTATTCTGTGGAATATTGAAAACAAGGATCTACTGTTCAGAAGCAGATCCAGGTTTCATGGGACCTGAAGCGCAAAATTTTGGAGGCTCTCTTAAAGGAAAAACAATAGATTAAGTACGAATGGACTATTTAGAATGAGAAAAATCCCAACAAATTAAAAAAGCCTGACAAATAACACCATTATCATAAATATCCAGAAAAATTATGTAATATTGTATTTGCTTCTACCATTTGATTTTCGAAGAACATTTTTGGCTGCATGGTCTTTGATCCACTTCATACAGCAATGGATTTTGTGATATTTTCTACAAAGAGCTTAGATAATTATCTTGCCTTTATTAGCATTGATTGGACTTTGTTTTTTATCATTAGTTTAGAAAAATTTTAGATTTTATTAGTAATGTCATATGTTTTTTAGCACTATTGTCAAATTTGGGAAACTCCAGTTTCTTTCACAGAAAATATCTTTCTCTAAGATTTAGAAGACTTTTCCATATAGACTGATTTCTGGCTTTGAACATGTATTTCAACCTTTGTTTTCTCCTTCCACACCTCATTTCTTTTTGGTGCTAGGCGACGCAGACCACATTTATTTTGCAGTCCCTGGCCCTGCATCTTTGGGTCATGATGCAGGGGGAATTGGGACTGTGTATGGCAGGAGCGTCCCTGAAAATAATTTTCCACCAGGACCCCTAGTAATAATTTACTTTACATGCAAGCACATAAATGTATCCTCCTAAATCCCAACTAATGTCCTCCCAACTCAACTTCTTCTTAGCTGGATCCCAACCTGCCCATGGATGTTACCACACTGCCTGGCAGGGTGTTTGTTTGACAGGGTGTGTGTGAAGCAGGAAAATTTGGAGTAGAAGGAAGCAATCTCAATGGTGGTGGTAACAGATCTCACTTTTACAAAATTTACAAAAATCCAAATCTGTTATGAACACATTGCTGGAGCTCCTCCCAAGTCCTTGGAAGAGGCCCATGTAAGTGAGAATCCTAAAGATTAAGCTTCATTATCATCACAGTAAATTTGTCTCTGCTAATATGTATTGAGGATTCATCAAATCCATCACCAAGAGTGCTCCCTAGAGGAAGAGTATGGCACTTTGCCTCACCAGCAGTGCCAATCCCCAGGGTCACATTCAGTCCTCCTAATTTAAGCATGTGAATTTAAAATCTCCTTGTATTTAATTGATGGTGTCTCATTCTTCCCATTAGTGCCACCCACCCCCTTGCTAAAAAAGTACTGGGAAAGAAAGCTGTTGTTTCTTTTTAAAGTGAGGGTATGTGTATGTATGTGTGAAGTTGAATCACCTTTTTAAGTTAGGCTGACTCGGGCATAAGACGGAGTTAACACCCATTCATTCCCTTGGGTTATCTCAGATGATCCATTACCAGAAATAGCACTATTAGATTTTTTTTTCCTTCCACATTAGCTTTGCTGGTGATTTTTATTTTATACTCAGCTTGAAGTGTGCATATCTGTCAGTTGGACTTCTGTTAGGAGCCTTGTCTGCTAAATGATTTCTTACAGTAATGGCATTGTCAGGCTAAGTGAGTGTCAGATTCATTTTGTGCAGAAATAGCCTGTCAAGGATACCCAACCTGTTTTCATTCTACTGCAGGAATTAAGATCTTGGCGGGTGAATGTATACATGTGTTTGTGTCAGCTGGGATTGGCTAATTTGCCCCTTTCCATTACCGTAATTAGTGGTAGGATCCAGAAAGGTTTGATTTCTTGAAAATTGACAAGATTTCAAAAATTGTGGAGGAATTAGCATTGTTTTTGTAAGTAGTATTCATATAATTTCATAATTTGATAGCAATGAACAATACCTTAAAATAAATTTTTCTATTATTAATAATTCATTAGATATATCAGTTCAGTACAGTCACTCAGTCATGTCTGACTCTTTGCAAACCCATGGATTGCAGCATGACAGGCTTCCCTGTCCATCACCAACTCCCGGAACTTGCTCAAACTCAAGTTCATCAAGTTGGTGATGCCATCCAACCATCTTGTCCTCTGTCGTCCCCTTCTCCTCCTGCCTTCAATCTTTCCCAGCATCAGGGTCTTTTCCAATGAGTCAGTTCTTTGCATCAGGTGGCCAAAGGATTGGAGGTTCAGCTTCAGCGTCAGTCCTTCCAATGAATATTCAGGACTGATTACTACTTTAATCTTATTACTTTAAGATTTAAGATTATTGCTTTAATGTTATTATTTTAAGATTGACTGGTTTGATCTCCTTGCAGTCCAAGCCACTCTCAAGAGTCTTCTCCAACACCACAGTTCAAAAGCATCTATTCTTCGGCACTCAGCTTTCTTTATAGTCCAACTCTCACATCCATACATGACTAGTGGAAAAACGTTAGCTTTGACTAGATGGACCTTTGTTGGCAAAATAATGTCTCTGCTTTTTAATATGCTGTCTAGTGTGGTCATAGCTTTCCTTCCAAGGAGCAAGCATCTTTTAATTTCATGGCTGCAATCACCATCTGCAGTGATTTTGGAGCTGAAGAAAATAGTCTGTCACTGTTTCCATTGTTTCCCCATCTATTTGCCATGAAGTGATGGGACCAGATGCCATGATCTTAGTTTTTTGAATGTTGAGTTTTAAGCCAGCTTTTTCACTCTCCTTTTTCACTTTCATCAAAAGGCTGTTTAGTTCCTCTTCACTTTATGCCATAAGGGTGGTATCATCTGTGTATCTGAGGTTATTGATATTTCTCCTGGAAATCTTGATCCCAGCTTGTGCTTCATCCAGCCTAGCATTTCACATGATGTACTCTGCATATAAGTTAAATAAGCAGTGTGACAACATACAGCCTTGATGCACTCCTTTCCCAATCTGCAACCAGTCTGTTGTTCCATGTTTGGTTCTAGGTAATTGAATAGAATATTGCTACCAGTCTGATTTCCAAAGAGAATGTGATCATAAAATACTAAAGAGCAAGAAAAGCTTTGAACGCAATAGTATCCTACCATTTCCATTTAAAAACTTGGGATGAAAAGTGTTCTATACTTTGTGGATATCTGCAATATTATGTCAATTACTGTGTACCTAGGAGTATAGTTGAGTTTCTACTTAAATCAAGAACTGTTAAACCTAGGTGTTATTTTTGTAGTTATTTTTACATGTTCAGATTAATTGTAGCAACCTCCCATTTTAATTTTTTTGTTGTTGCTATTTTAATATACATTGACTATTGTAATGGCTCTGAAAGATTGGCTTTGCATTGTGTTTGGATGGAGGTTGGAAGATTTAGAAGCATTTAGAAGCAGAAATCAGCACTAAAGATAAAGGCGATTAATTTAGGAATGCAAGGCAGGCAGGGGCCACATGCTTCTCAAACAGTCTTAAGCTGTACACCATGGGGAAACTACTGATTTATTATTGGTTCAAGTTGGTTTGGGGATGAACTAATACTTCTCAAGTGCTTGTTCTATTTTATATACTCTGCTAATTGATAATTGCTGTAATATTTCTTTGAATCCTCACAACCCTATGAATTAGAATTTATTATCTCTATTTTCCAGTTGAGGAACTAGGCTTAAGGAGTTATAATAAATCACTCAAGACCCAACAGCTAATAAGTGGCAGGGCTGCAGTTGAATCCAGGTCTGTCTGACTCCAGTGTTTAATCTGTTGCTAGTGTACTATATCGCCTCTTCTGTAGGATTTACTAATCTGGAGTTTTGAGGCTAGAATCAGATTTGGGTCAGATGTGGGTCAATTTTGAGGAGCTGTGGATTTTGAGCAGAAACTGGTCTTCAGTAAAGACAAGAATAATTTGAGTAGTGGATTACAGTTGGACAGAGCACAATGGGAGGGTGGGTAGATCCTTTGTGTGCTTAGGCAAGCACAAGATTGGGCTAGGCAGCAAAGCTCTAGTGGAGAGGAGCAGACAGATATCACTGGTTAGGCTGGCAGGGCTCAGATGCCAAGAAGGCAGCAATGCTAACTAGAAGTGGGAGGCATTTTCCGTGAGCCAGAGCTTCTTCCCTGTTTGATGGAGCATCTTTCTTTTGGGTTCACAGACACTACACAGCAGGTGTCAGAGTTATGCAGGTGAGATTCAGGGCAGAGATGGTCGGGTTGCCTTATAAAGAGGCAAGCAAGTAATAGTAAATCCTTCAGTCTTTTTTTTTCCCCTCCCTGTCAAGCTGCTCCTGATGCATTATTCTGCCACAGAGTTTCAGACCACTGTGGTCTCCACTGCTGAACAGGTCTCTGTGTCTGATGGCAGACGAGGCGCAGAGACATGGGGAGGCATTCCCTCCATCTGGGGACGGTGAGAAGCCCCAGAACAGGAAGCTTCAAACAGAGCATAAAGATGGCATGCTCAGGGGCAGAAACAGATATAGGCTCTTTCTGTCAGTGGCAGGCTGTCCCCGGCCAGGTCCCTGCTGTCGTTGACAAATGATGGCATTGATGACATGGAGGGAAAGGTACAAGCCAAGTTATGCACCACTTGGATTTGTGAACTTCCAGTCTTCTTCCAGCTTCTGCCTGAACCTGGTGGGAAGCTAAGAGGACTGGGTGAGGTGGGGTTTCATTTCTAAATATGTTAGTCAAGCTGAATATGTGTGTGTGTGTGTGACTAATATGGTGATCCTGGACTTTGGACACAGTTTAATATGATGAGTAGACCACTTGTTTTTTCTCTCCTCACCTTCTCCACCCAAGTGAAAGTGAAGTTGCTCAGTTGTGTCTGACTCTTCACAACCCCATGGACTGTAGCCTACCATGATCCTCCACCCATGGGATTTTCCAGGCAAGAATATTGAAGTGGGTTGTCATTTCCTTCTCCAGGGGATCTTCCCAACCCAGGGATCAAACCCGGGTCTCCCACATTATAGGCAGACGCTTTACCATCTGAGCCACCAGGGAAGTCCTACTATCAAACACCAGTAAAGTTATTAAATGGTATTAATACCTAAGGCTAAAGAAAATGGGATAGGTGCATTAGTGGATAGTAGACTTGAATAAAGTTTAGCAAGATCAAATGCAGAAAGAGGAGTGGTAACCAACTTAGCAAAACAGAGGAAGCTACCACTTAACATCTTACAGAGGGGTATACTGCCCAGAAGCAAGTAGATTCATCATATAGAACCTAATGGTCTTAGAGGTAGTGGGTACTACAGATGGTGGCAATGTGATAGATCTGAAAACTGCCAAAATACTCTTGTTTAGAAGGTTCATAAGGTTGGACTGAAAGAAACTATGCAAATTAAAAAAAAAAAACAATGAGGGCATTAATATAAATGTCTTGATACCTGTTAGAACAAGCAGAAAAATCCCAGTTGAGGGGAAAAATTTGAACAAAATAACTAATAAACTTAGTCATATTGACAGAGAATATTAAAATGAACAACTAAAAAATGTCTTTTTTATATTTCTTCATATACCTTATTATTACATTTTTCCCAAATGAACATGGGATGTTTACCAAAATGAAAGCAGTTTTCTCATTACATTGAAGTCATTGATATCCATGGGCTTCCTGGTTGTTTAGTGGTAAAGAATCCTCCTGCCCACACAGGAAATGTAGGTTCAATTCCTGGTTCAGGAAGATCTCCTAGAAAGGGAAATGGCAACCCACTCCAGTATTCTTGCCTGGGAAATCCGATGGACAGAGGAGCCCAGCGGGCTACAGTCCATGGGATCACAGAGTCAGACACAACTTAGCAACTAAACAACAACATTGAAATCCACAAGTCCAAATGCTTATCAGAAACAAGACAACACAGTCACTTAGGCTACTCCCAATGTTACCAAACAGAGTTAACTTAATTACACTTTTAGCCTCTCTCAGAAGTAGAATTTTGGACCAGGATCTGCCTGATTACTAGTGAGGTAACCTGCCTGGTAGATGCTTATCATCCCCTACAGGACAGTGATATTGCCACAACCAGTCCCCTTTGTAGTAATACAACTTCTCCCCCCACTTCCTTCTGCCTGTAAAATACAGTTTGTACAGTTCTTCTGAATGCCTTTTATTCTGCTAGAGGGGATGCTGCCCGATTCATGAATCATTGAATGAAGCCAATAATATCCTTACAATTGGCTGATTTGAATTTTGTTGTTTAACAGCATATTAGCCAGAAATAGTAGAATTATGCTAAAATTTCAAAGAAAGGTGTAACTAGAAAGTATCCATATAATTTTGACAATAGGCAATAATATTTCAGCTTTTGGAATAAGCTTACCAGGTGCAATGATCTCCAGCCAAAGTAGGCCAGGAATATACTTGTTGAATATGTTGAATTTATTACTTATTGTAGCGAGAGAGAATATACATCATGAGGAACTACAGGATATCTCAGTTAGATGGTATTTTAAAAGATTTATTGTAGAATTTAGGTTTGTATTACATGATTTTATGGAAAGTTTAAGGAAGTATGTGTTTGCTCTGCATCAGACATTGTCAGAAGACAGGGCTAATTCTGTTATTGGGTATCTCAATAAATCTTCCCTCAGAGGCAAGATGAGACTGAAGCCAGAGTTGTAATCGGTAAAGAAGCTACAGTTTCATCTTTGCCAGTATAGAGGACTCTTTGGTAGTTTGTGGGTTGACAATATTCATGTCCTGTCTCTTTCCAGACTTGGTTACAGAGTAGCCTTGTTTTGATCCAGCATGGGCACTGGGTATTCTTTTCCAGTATTCATGTTCAGTGGAATTATTGTTTAACAGGAGAACACCAAGGCCTGTAGGCAGTGACTAGACCAGCTTGTAGCAACACAACTGTCTAGCTGATGGACTTGGCAAGTACCTAGATGTTTCTCTCTTTCTTGGGGAATTGCATTGAAACTACATCAGTTTGGATGAAAGTGATATGTTTACCATATTGAGCTTTTCAATCCATGGACAAAGATATATCAGTCCAATTATTTAACTCTTCTTAATTTTTCTCAGTTTTTTTCTTTTTCTGTTTTTCTATGGAGAAGTCGCATTCATATTTTATTAGATGTGCTCCTGGATATTTGATTTTTTTTTATTCTATTGTAAGTGGTTTCATTTAAAGTTCTTATTAAATCTTTATTGATATGTTCATTGCTATGTGTATAAATAAAATTGAGATCTTACATATCTCATACGAAGCTGTAAGTTTGGGGATCATCGGTCCCTCTGTATGTGACATGGTCCTGTGATACTTGCTTCACCAACCTCTCCTATCTTTCTCATAGAACTGAGGTTCTTTTTTGACAAATTAGCTGGGAAGCTCTGTACTTGGGAATATCATGTATATAGCAGGGGGCAAAGATAAATTACAGGCGAAAACAAGGAGATTCAGTGAACTGCATGTAGAACTCCAGAGGCAGGAGAGCAGAAAATTAGTGTCTTGAGAAACAGCCTGACTCCTGGATGGAAAGATTTCCAGATCCTTACATTTGAGAGTCTCTTCAGAAAAAGAAGAAACATCTTCTCTCTGATTGATTCCTCTTCAGTGAAGCTACCAGGCAACATGCCAAGCCTGTATATGTCAAGCTCCCACTGAGATTTTTAGTGCTTTAACTTGTAAATATGAATATGCAAGCAAAGGTCACAAGCATTAGAGGAAACTTTCAATAAGGAAGAAACACTAATATGAACAAACTGAAAAAAAAAAAGTATAAAAATGGAGACAAGAAAAAGTCAAAATAGCCACAGTTAATATTCTTAGAGATTTTGGATGGTAGTTTATTTATGAATTAACATGATGCTATGATAAAGGAAGAATTTGGGAACAAACAAGAAGTCTTATAAATAAAAACATAGCTGAAATAAATTTGAAGGAAAATTTGGAAAATAATTCTCCTAAAAAGTAAATAAAAAGTAAACATGGAAAATAGGAGATGAAAGATAAGAAAAGTAGATCACCCTGTGAGGTTCAAATCAATATGAATTCTACAGAGATCAACAAAAAGGATAGGAAATGAACATAGAAGCAAAACAAAAACAAAAGCAAAAAAAGACATGTTTTTGAATAAATCGAAATTCTGAAAGACATGTATTTCTGAAAGGTACATTGAATGCCTTAGTACATGGAGTAAAACCTAGACCACTGTAGAATTCTACAATGTGGGATGGGGGTGGGTGGGGGGCAGAGAAAGAAACACAAAGGAATTAGAGTCAGACTTTATAATAATAACACCAGCTAGGTTCTAGAAAACAAAGGAACAATGCCTTTGAAATTGAGGGGGCGTTACCTTCAACTTAATATTTCATGCCCAAGCAAATGATCAAACAATTGTGAAGTAAAATAATGATATTTTCAGGGATAAAAGTGTTTTTAAAATGTACCTTCCATATAACCTTTCTGGAAAAGTCATTAGAAGATACACTCCAACAAAATGAGTAAATAAATCAAGAAAGAGGAGGACATGGGTTCCATAAAAAAGACAATGCAACACTGAAAGGAAAAGGGAGTCCCAGGATGACAGCTGTGGAGTAGATCTGGGTGTGAGGAGTAAGAGGACTTGGAGGTGACTCCAGGAGAGGACCCCGGGAGAAAAACGAGTTACTAGGCTATCTGATGTTGGTTCACTGTGGGGAAAAATTTTTTGTCAGACATATGGCAATCTGCTGGCAAATATTAAAGGTGAATGAATTGAAAACTCTGCAAATGGGAAAACTCCTTTTTATTTTTTAAATATTGAAGGCCATTATTATCTCTAGGGAAAAACACAAAATTGGTTAAAGCAAGCATAATAATGGGGCTTCCCTGGTAGCTCAGTAAAGAATCTCCCTGCAACGCAGGAGACCAGGGATTGATCCTTGGGTCGGGAAGATCCCCTGGAGAAGGAAATGACAACCCACTCCAGTATTCTTTCCTGGAGAATTCCTGTGGACAGAGGAGCTTGGCAGGCTACTCTCCATGGGGTCGCAAAGAGTTGGACACAACCAAGCGACTAACACTTTCACTTAGTTAAACATAATCATGGTAGACAGTATTAAAAGCTTTAACTTCTTTGCTTAGGCTTATCAACCAAACCAGATAAGTCTAAAATAGTGTACCTCTGTAAGGTCTTCCCCAATGGCTCAATGGTAGAGAATCCACTTGCAATGCAGGAGACACAGGAAACCTGGGTTTGATCTCAGTGGAAAGATTCCCCTGGAGGCAAGCATGGTAACCCATTCTCTTATCCTTAACCTGGAGAATCCCCATGGACTGAGGAACCTGGCAAGCTACAGTCTATAGGGTTGCAAACAGTTGACATGACTGAAGTGACTAAGCACGTGCACACACACACACACACCTCTCTGCAAATTGCCCCTAACTCGTTATTTATTTATTTATTTATTTTTAAATTTTTATTTATTTATTTTTCATTTATTTTTATTAGTTGGAGGCTAATTACTTTATAATATCGTAGTGGTTTTTGTCATACACTGACATGAATCAGCCATGGATTTACATGTGTTCCCCATCCCGATCCCACCTCCCACCTCCCTCTCTACCCGATCCCTCTGGGTCTTCCCAGTGCACCAGGCCTGAGCACTTGTCTCATGCATCCAACCTGGGCTGGTGATCTGTTTCACCCTAGATAATATACATGTTTCGATGCTGTTCTCTTGAAACATCCCACCCTCGCCTTCTCCCACAGAGTCCAAAAGTCTGTTCTTACATCTGTGTCTCTTTTTCTGTTTTGCATATAGGGTTATTGTTACCATCTTTCTAAATTCCATAGATATGTGTTAGTATACTGTATTGGTCTTTATCTTTCTGGCTTACTTCACTCTGTATGATGGGCTTAAGTTTTATCCATCTCATTAGAACTGATTCAAATGAATTCTTTTTAACGGCTGAGTAATATTCCATGGTGTATATGTACCACAGCTTTCTTATCCATTTGTCTGCTGATGGGCATCTAGATTGCTTCCATGTCCTGGCTATTATAAACAGTGCTGCGATGAACATTGGGGTGCACGTGTCTCTTTCAGATCTGGTTTCCTCGGTGTGTATGCCCAGGAGTGGGATTGCTGGGTCATATGAAATTGCCCCTAACTCTTAAAGATAACTTGGGAAAGATGTGCTATTTTCTTTCTTCATGTCCTCTTCTCTCCTAGTCATAATTATTTGCTATATGGTTTGATATGTCCCATGTGTGTGTTGTACCATTTTGCTTAACTTGTGTATTAGGCAGAGTTTTAGAGAAAAAACAGAACCAAAGAGCATATATACGTGATACACACAGAGAGAAAGAGGAAAACAGATTTATTTTAAGGGACAGCTGGGGAGAGGTGGTAAATCTGAAGTTTATGGGGCTGGGTAGCATATCAGAAATCTGGCTAAAGGTTAATGAGTCCAAATCTGTAGGGCAGGCCAGCAGGCTAGAAACTCGGGTAGAGTTTTTTGCTGTAGTCTTGAGGCAGACTTACTTACTTTTTAGGGAAACCGTATTTTTGTTCTTAGGGCCTTTGACTGATTGGGTCCACATTATGGAGGGTAATCTGCTTTACTTAAGATCTATCGATTGTAAATATTAGTCACATTCACAAATCCCTTCACAGACACATCTAGACTAGTGTTTGGTCAAACATCTGGGTGCCATGTCCCAGCCAAGTTGACCCATGAAGTTAACCATCAAAATCTGTTAAGTGTAACCTGTATCTCAGCCTGTTTGGGCTGCCTTAACAAAATGCCATAGACTGGCTTAGACAACTCGAATCTCTTTCTTACATTTCTGGAGCCCGTGGTCAGTGGTGTACCAGCAGGGCCAGGTGTCTGGTAAGCTCTCTCCCTGGGTTGCTGATGGTACCTCCAGTGACACTTTGATTACTTTACAGTAGCTCAGCTTAAACAAGGAAGCTGGGTCCTGGTGTCAAGTTGACAGTTCTTTGATAAACCTTCCCCTAGTCTTTCCCAGTGGGGAATTTCTACTTGTACCTTTGAGGTCTGCACCCTATAATAATTAGGAAGTGGGAAAGGAGGTAAAATTTAAAAATAATCTTGTATGACCCCTCATGTTCAGGGCGTGGTTCAACCTTTTAAAACAGATGGTTGGTTGTTTTTCTCCTGAAAACTCTGGGAGCAGAACCCCAAAATGTCCCTCATTTTCTTCTTTGTTAAGATGTTCTTTCTTTCTGTCCAGCTAGAATCTCTCCTACTTTAAATTAAGCCCATCTCCTTCTTGCACCCCAGACGTTTGGATTTGAGAAGAATTTTTAGCAATTGTTTAACCAGTCTCCCCATTTGACACCAGAGACATGGAAGCACAAGAAAATTCACTGGTTATTTAAAGTCATAGGCAGTACTCAGGCTTTGCCTTGCTGTAAGATGATTGCTTCAGATATTACATTTCAGTGTTTTCTGGAAGAAATCCTTGACAGAATTCATATCTTTAGCAGTTCTCTCATTTATTCTCTCAGATAACATGTTTTAGCCCTTTCTGTGTGCAAGATACTGCTCAGCATAAGGAAGGCAAGCATGAGTAAGATAAGGCTCTAGATGTGGCCTTGGAGCCTTCTAAGGGGCTACTTCTTAATATTTTCTTCTTAGGAAACACCATAATGTAGAGAAAGCAGCATTATCTCTGCTGGGTTTCTAAGAGGGGGTGACTCTTGCTCTGAGTTTAGGAAGGTGAATTGGAGTAGCTCAGACAGAGGGAAGGACATGCCTGACAGAGACATGTTACATGTATCACTAGTTGTGTGTTTGTGTTAGCTGCTCAGTCGTGTCCAACTCTTTGCAACCCCACGGACTGTAGCCAGCCAGGCTCCTCTGTCCATAGAATTCTCCAGGCAAGAATACTGGAGTGGATTGCCATTCCTTTCTCCATTATCATCAGTTAATTATTTTCTAAAAAATGTGTTCAGTTGTATGAATATAGCACAACTTGTTTATATATGATTGTGTTGATGGGCATTTGCGACTATTTTAAATTATGCCTTGTGTGTGTACCCATACATTTTCATTTGTTCTGGTTAATACTTAGAAGTGGAAATACAGGTCATAGGGTAGGTACATCTTGACCTTTGTTTAAAAAAAAATGCTAGATTATTTCTGAAAGTCATTGCACTCTTATCGTCAAGTACATGAGAGTTCTAGTTACTTCACATACTCAAACAGTATTCAGGCTTTTAAATTGTAGCCATTCCGGGAGGTATATAATGGTACCTTGTGGTTTTCATTTGCATTATTCTCATGCACACTTGCACTCATCTCACATGCTAGTAAAGTAATGCTCAAAATTCTCCAAGCCAGGCCTCAGCAATACGTGAACCGTGATGTTCAAGCTGGTTTTAGAACCAGATGTTCAAGCTGGTTTTAGAAAAGGCAGAGGAACCAGAGATCAAATTGCCAACATCTGCTGGATCATTGAAAAAGCAAGAGAGTTCCAGAAAAACATCTATTTCTGCTTTATTAACTATGCCAAAGCCTTCGACTGTGTGGATCACAATAAACTGTGGAAAATTCTGAAAGAGATGGGAATACCAGACCACCTGACCTGCCTCTTAAGAAACCAGCATGCAGGTCAGGAAGCAACAGATAGAACTGGACATGGAACAACAGACTGGTTCCAAATAGGAAAAGGAGTACATCAAGGCTGTATATTGTTACCCTGCTTATTTAACTTATATGTATCATGAGAAATGCTGGGCTGGAAGAAGCACAAGCTGGAATCAAGATTGCTGGGAGAAGTATCAATAACCTCAGATACACAGATGACACCACCCTTATGGCGGAAAGTGAAGAACTACTAAAGAGCCTCTTGATGAAAGTGAAAGAGGAGAGTGAAAAAGTTGGCCTAAAGCTCAACATTCAGAAAACTAAGATCATGGCATTTGGTCCCATAACTTCATGGCAAATAGATGAGGAAACAGTGGAAACAGTGGCTGACTTTATTTTTTTGGGCTCCAAAATCACTGCAAACGGTGATTGCAGCCATGAAATTAAAAGACACTTACTCCTTGGAAGGAAAGTTATGACCAACCTAGATAGCATATTAAAAAGCAGAGACATTACTTTGTCAACAAAGGTCTGTCTAGTCAAGGCTATGGTTTTTCCAGTAGTCTTGTATGGATGTGAGAGTTGGACTATAAAGAAAGCTTAGTGCCGAAGAATTGATACTTTTGACCTGTGGTGTTGGAGAAGACTCTTGAGAGGCCCTTGGACAACAAGGAGATCTAACCAGTCCATCCTAAAGGAAATCAGTCCTGGGTGTCCATTGGAAGGACTGATGTTGAAGCTGAAACTCCAATACTTTGGCCACCTGATGCAAAGAACCAACTCATTGGAAAAGACCCTAATGCTGGGAAAGGTTGAGGGCAGGAGGAGAAGGGGATAACAGAGGATGAGATGGTTGGATGGCATCACTGACTCAATGAACAGGAGTTTGGGTGGACTCTGGGAGATAGTGATGGACAGGGAGGCCTGGCGTGCTGCGGTCCATGGGTTCGCAAAGAGTCAGACATGACTGAACTGAACTGATAAGTAATAAGTACTTTTTGATGTGTGTGTTGGCTGTTTGTATTTCTTTTTAATGAAGTGTGCAATTATTCTGGGTTTCTTAAGTTGGATTGTTCATCTTTTTGATTAAATTGTTGGTGTTCTCTATATATTTGCAATCAAGTCATTTGTCAGATAAGCATGTTTGATATTACACATTGTGAATAGTTTTTCCGTCTTTAGCTTAATATTTCATTTTCTAGATGAACAGAAGTCTTTAATTTTGATGAAGTCCAGTGTATCCGTTCAAAAAATTTGAGTTTGTACTTGCTGCCCTTTCTAATAAAGTGTTGCCTAGCCATTGTTATCCTCTGTGCTAACTTTCTTTTAACTAGAACTTTTATCACTTTAGGTTTTACCTTTTTAGATCTATTATTCCTTTAACGTCTTTTTTTTTTGTTGTTGTTACAAATACAAGGAATTGAAGGTTCTTCCCACTCCATAAGAATATCCTGATTCCAGCCCAATTTGTTGAAAGAGAGTATTCTTTCTCCATTGACTGTCTTACACTGGTACCTTTGTTAAAGATCCTTTGATCATATACGCATGGAACTTTTTGTGGATCCGTTATATTTGTCTAAAAGACCGTCTTGATAACTGTGGTTTTTTAAAAAGTCTTGATATCAGATATCCTAAGTCCTTGTTCTTAAGATTATTTCCATCAATTGAGATCAAATGTATATCGGAGTCAACTTTTTACTTTCCAAGATTAAAAAAAAAAAAAAACAACCATCAGGTGGAATTTCAATTTGGGTTGTATTGAATTTATATATCTTAATTATAATGGAGACTTTTAATTTATCCTCTGTTTATTTAGGTTTGTTTCATCTCTTAGTATTTTTTTTTTCAGAATAGCAGCCTTGCATTTCTTCTTAAAAATGTATTCCTAAAGATTTTATTTTTTATTGAATTGCTCCATTTTTTTTGCTTGTATATAGAAATCAGTTGATATTTTATATTTATCCTGTGACAGTATTAGATTCTCCTATTGTAGTAGTTGTTTAGTAAAATATTTAGGATTATCTGTGTAAAGGAAAAGAATCATGTCATCTACAAATAAAAACATTTTTATTTCATTTTACAATATATATTGCTTATTTTTATTGCCTTAATAGACATGTGCAAGCATGCTCAGTCGTGCCTGACTCTTCGCGACCCTAGGAACTCAAATAATATGTTGAATAGAAGTGATGAGAGTCCTTTTTGAGCTTAGAGAAGGAAAGCATTTGATGTTTCGTATTGGTATCTGTCACTTTTTGTTTAATGTGATTGCGTTTTTCTTCCAGGTGCACCATTTTGAGTTAATTTTTGTGAAGAGTCTAAGATCTAGATTCATTTTTCTTCTTTTGAATTTGAATGTCCAGTTGTTCCTGTCACTTTTTTGTAGATGTCCTTTGTAATGTTGTGCCCTTCTGTTCCAGTTTCCCGAGTTTTCATCATGTACAGGTGTTCTGTCAAATATGTTTTCTATGTCTCTTGTTACAATATGGCTTCTTTTTATTCATTTAGAGTGAATTACATTGATTTTTTGGTATCATAGTTATGCTGGTTTTATTGAATAAATATTGATAATTTTGTATTTATCCAATGTGTCTATTTCATCTAAGTTTCTAAAGTTTCTATTACATAGTTGCTATATGTGTAGGATCTATAGTAATATACCATCTTTCCTTTATGATGTTTGCAATTTGTGTTTTTCTTTTTTTTAAATCAGCATTGTTAGGGGTTTATTAATTGTCCTAATTTTTAAATTAATTACCTTTACCTTTGTTAAATTTTTACTGGTGTTTGTGTTTACTCTATTAAGTTTTATCAACATTTCTTATTTCTAATTGTTTTGGATCTAACATTTCTTTCACTTTTGTCTAGCTCCTTTTAAAAAAGAAACTTAGATAACTGATCTTAAGCCTTTTCATCGTTTTTAAGTATTTAAATCTCTGCATTTCCCTCTAAGCACTTTGTCCGCATCCCATATATTTTGATATATTGTTTTTGTTACTCATCAATTTCAAATTCCCTTCTGATTTGTTCTTAAATAAAAAAGTTACTAATAAGTGATTACCTTTTAAATACTTAGGTATTTATATATAGTATCTTGATTTTCAATATAATTCTATTGTTTTTGTATATCATACTCTATAATATGATTTTTATTGCTCTTTCTTGAGTAACCCATTTGTAATTGAGAAGAATGTGAATTCTGACATTCCTGGATGTAGCCATTTCTAAGTGTTCATTAGTTGATAGTGTTGAGCAGATCTCCTAAGTCCTTACTAATCTTTTAGTGTTATGGGATGACCTTTCCTTAGGGTGTGGTACTTTTCCAAAGTGGAGCCATTTTGTGGTCTTAACTGAAGGTTAAGGTGTGTGGTGAGGTCTCCCCACTCTGGCTACAGCTGAGCTCCAGTGTTTCTTCGCGTTAGTGTAACACCTGGAATATTCATTTATTTTGGCCTTCCAGGGTCTCCCTGTTCACTTGTACAACCCAGCCCTTGATCAGGGACCTATAGGAGATCTACAGACTTTGTTAGGTTTCCCTTCTCTCAAAGATTTTCCACTGCCTATTGTTGAGTGTCTGAAAACGGTTGTTAATATTCCATCCAACTTTTTAGTTGTTTATGCCAGGAAGGCAAGGCCAGTCCCAATCACTGTGTCAGGACTAGAAGTAGAAGTAACATTCTCTGTCGGATGCATGTTAAACTTAAATGACTGATTCTCTGTCTTCTTGCATCCTTTGTCTACCAGGTACGTTAATACGTCAGGCTAAGCCTTTCAGACCCAGTATGTATGTGGGTCTTCATTCTTGGCTCCAATCTGCTATTTCTCTTTTATTTTCTCACCTTTACCCTTTTTGAATTCTTTTCCTTTTCACTGTTTGCCTGATTTTAAGAAATGGGACCTTGTAGCCCCAGCACGCAACATTCTGTGCATATAGATGTGAACTACTTTGGGGAGTGTGACATTTTCTTCCCAATTTGGAGCAGGGCTTTAGGCCTCTTAAGTTCCTTCTCTGTTATCTTCAGGTTTTTCCTTTTCCCCAAGAACTGCCATGAATCATGGAAGAGGCTCTCTGGGGAAGCCTTAGGACCTGTCTCCTTGTTTTCAGCGTTGGTGACAGCCTCACCTCTGAATACAATGCTTGGGAGCTGATTGACAATTCCCTCCCCACTGCTGAAAGGGATCACTGATGCTATAGTCATTATTTGTCACAGAGGGATGGGTGGACTGAGGAAGACAGAGGGCTTTATATTAGTGTGATGCATAATTTTATATCTGGTCACAATTCTAGCATTTTTATTTGAAGCAAACTCAACATGACTTACAGGGTTTATCTTCACTAACCGCCTCTCCATCCCTAAAATTTCCTTTTGTTGTTTTCTTCCCCTTTTAAAATCAAAATAATCAGATGCTTATAGATTTCACAAAGCAAGAAACCAAGAATGAATTATGATGAAAATTGCTGCCAGTTTTTAAGCTCTTCTTATAAACACAAACCAGTTTAATGTTTTTGACTGGTACTTTTCAATAAATAATGAAATTATTAGGAAATAAGTTAGAATTGGTTATGTCTGTATGCATATTTTAGCCTCAAAGAATGTTTTAATTAGACACTTTTGATGTATTACACATAATTATGTTTACCTTTAATTTGGCATGAAAGTGACATTTTGAGAACTAAGTTCAGTGGTGTATTTTAGAGCGCACCACTAGAGAAATACGTTTCATCTCCTGGGGCCCTGTTTCTGCTTCTCCCTACCATTGCTGAATTCAAATCAATATTAAAAAAAAAAATTGGTGGTGATGAAATTGTAGATTCTGAAACCAGAGCACCACAATTAACACCATTTTCCTAATCAATGAGCCTTGCAAATTTGTAGTTCGGTGTCTGTATTAATAGTTCAGATGACTTGAGGAGGGGGGCATGGCATTTGCTCTCTAGTGAAAAAGTAATGATTATTTCTAAAGGTCAGTGTGCAGAGAACCTTATGCCCCATATATGGTGACCCTTTAGTTTCTGAGGGATTCACTGACATGACAGTGAGTGACTCAACAGTGTTAGCAGAGATGGGAGGGGACTGGGGAGTCTGGGGAGGCAGACCAGGGTTCCCGGTTACAGTACAGGCAGAGTTGCATAAGCTGACATCAGCATGTCCAGTGAAAGTATATAGATTCACAAGTCAGTAGGCATCAGGACCCATGATTTATGATTATTGGCTGAATTCAGTCTCACATTATCACTCCTTGTCTCTCTTTCTGCATAGATTTTTTTTCATGTATTTATTCTTTTTACCTGTACATATTACTGTTTACTGTTCATTGTGACAGACATTGAGGATAAGCATGACAATAAATTGTCAAGTAAATAGACTAGGCAGCATGCGTTCATGTATGCTAAGTTGCTTCAGCTGTGTCTGACTCTGTGTGACCCCCAAGGACTGTAGCCCACCAGGCTTCTCTGTCCATGGGATTCTCCCAGCATAATATAGCTATTCTGATATAATTGTGTGAGCCCTGGGAGACGCAGGTAACTCAGACTTTTAAAGGTGTTTTAAGCAGAGGGAGCAGCCTGAGAGACAATGGCATGCTTGGGAAGCTGCTTCATTTGCTTAGAATATAGAGTCTAAAACAGTTAAGGCAGAAGTCACAGTAGGGGACAGTGAGAGATGGAGCTGGAGAGAGACACACACCAGATCTTAAAGGGCCCTCTCAGTTGTCCCTCCATCATCTTTCTCACGGATCAAGTTGAAGAGCTCATTCTGGCCCTTAGGGTCTCAGTCAGACCCTATCCCAGAGGAGTTGGGGTAGTGATGGTCCTGGTTCTGACTCAAACCATCTTTTCCTGCTGTGGTCTGGTTCTCCGCACTGTACTACTGCGGGTCACATCCTTCTCCATTTCCCTCCTCTTTTCTTACATCAGTGCTGACATTCAAGTTGTAGTGAGTTCTCAGCCTCTCTGTCTATAGTGACTCAGAGATCAGTCTTCAACTTAATCCATTATCTGTCATTCTAGCTGTTTTGGTTCTAAATTATTAACTACATCATTTATGTAAATGCTGAAGGTGTAACTTTTTGCCAATACTAACATGACATCTCTATTTTTTCAGTGTGCTTTTTTCCTGGTTTTGCTAGAAGGGGGCATTAGGAAGATTCATCATTTGTGGTGCCCAGGGCAAGAGAATAGCTTTTTCCATTTCCCGTGTTTATGATTCGACATGCCTGACTCTTTGCCTCTTAGCAATGGCGAATGAGAGCAATGAATTCTCTTTGTGTTTATGGCGAAATTTTGCTCTTTAACTCTTCCAGGCTTACTCAGCTTGAGTTTGAACTCGATAGTTAGCGTCACTAATGGTGATTGTTTAACTATCCAGAAGACAAACAGGAAAAGGAAATAGTGTACGTAATTCTGAAATCATATAATTAACCTTTGGTCTCTAGATCACTGACTTTTTAAAAATATATTTTTGAATGAAGGATAACTGCTTTATAATGTTACATTGGTTTCTGCCATACACCAACATGAATCAGCCATAGGTATACATATGTTCCATCCCACCTGAACCTCCCTCCCACCTCCCACCACATCCCACACCTCTAGGTTGTCACAGCCTAGAGGACCAGGTTGAGCTCCTGTGGATCATCGACTTTTAACTGTCTTTTTCAGTGTTTCAAGTTTATAGCACCAATACATATTTACCTTGAATTTAGCAAATGTCTCCTAAGAAAATTACATTTGGCATCTTCTACATATTCATATAGAAAGTTGTTTCCCTGGTATACCCTGTGAAATACTAGTTCTTAGGGATGTTCATTGGTGCTGGTCAAAAAACTGGTGCTTTTGTCAAACAAGTGTGGAAAATCTTAAAGCTGTGGTTAAATGAGGATAACCAGGCTTCTTTACTGAAATTCTTCTGGAGCTTTTAATATGTTAATGTGCCTTGTGAATTTCCAAGGCAAAAAAAAAAAAAAAAATGTGGCATGTTGCCCAGATTCATTTGATCATGTAACTCTATTTGGGGGATGGGAGATGATTTACAGAAACTGTGTTGTGTGGGTTGTGTGGTAGTCCTTATTAGTACAGCCAGTGATAAATTGGGAAACTCTGATCTTGGGAAAATTAAATGTATTTCAGAGACAAGTATCAAAGAATACAAATAGAACAGTGAGAGAATTAAGAGAATCTTGATTTCTTAATCTTCGAGTAGAGGCTCAACAACAAAATATACGTACATGGATCCAGCCATACTGTGGCTCATCTCTTCACTTACTAGTCATTTAAGTGCTGGTGAAGCCTCCAGTGTGAGATAGGCACTGTACTGGGCCTTAGTGACAGGGTATTAGTGAGAGAGAGGTTGGAAGAACACATCCATAGACCATGGAACGCTTCAGAAGATAATGAAAAGAGCCAGTAGTGATGGCTGTGGAGTCATGGACTGTGGCTCTGAGAGGGAATATGATGGTGGGGGCTACCCTGGCTAGGGCGCTTAGAGAAGGCCTCCCTGGGTAGGTGATGTTTAAACTGAAACTTAAAAGATGAAAAGATGCTATTTCTGTGAAAATTTGGGAGATCAGAGGGACAGTAAGCACAAAGGTTCTGAAGTAAGAAAGGACATTTGAGGAGCCATCAGAGCCCAGTGTGTTTGGAGCTTTGCAGGATAATGGGGGCTTCCCAGGTGGTGCTAATGGTAAAGAACCCACCTACAATGCAGGAGACTTAAGAGACACAAGTTTGATCCCTTGATTGGGGAGATCCCCTGGAGGAGGGCATGGCAACCCACTCCAGCATTCTTGCCTGGAGAATCCTATGGACAGAGGAGCCCAGCAGGCTATAGTCCATAGGGTTGCACAGACTCAGACACAACTGAAGCAACTGACAGGTGTACATGTGAGACATGAAATTAGTCTGGCCTGCTTTTAATGTTGTAGGTCACTTGTAACTGCCTCAAACCTAGGCAAATAATGAAAAACATTCCGTGTGATCTGTTCTGGGTTACCAGGGGTCTACAGGACTGCACAGTTCCTTTGGACATGGCATTTATACCTGTCTCTTCCAAAGGGGCCACAAAGGCATTGTGGATTTTGGTCCCTGGCTTAGCACCATCCCAGCCCATCCCATCATGGCTAACATTGATGAGATCATTTATAAAAAGAAGCTAAAAATGAAGTAATGTGCATACCCATGTAGGTGTAAATTTCTGGATATTTTAAAGTGAAATAATCCTGTGAAGCCCAGATGGAGGAATGTAACATACTCAACCTTGTCATGTCATGGCACATATAGAAAATGAGAGCCTTGTACAGTACAGTGGAGTGAATGGACCAGGCTGGAGAAGCACAGATTCAGGACTCCAGCCCCTTGGGCACTGGATGGCTGCTCCTGTCGGTGAGGGGATCAGTGTCTGTGGCCTATTAATGACCTACTTGCTGCCTACTAGCTGTCCCAGTTGGAATGTTCTATGCTGGAGGACTGTGTGAAAGAAAAGCCAAAGGCATACCATAAATGGGACTTACAAGTCAGTTTTCCAGCTCATGGTGTTTGCTTTTCATTCTGTAGGAATGGTTACAATAGAGTTATCTAGTCAGTGATATTCTTAGTTTGGAAGTGGCCTCTTAATTTATCTTCTTGTTCATAGTAACCAGATAACTCTTTTCAGAACTGTTCTTGTTGAGTTGCTAAGTTGTGTCCGGTCCGACTCTTTGTGACTCCATGGACTGCAGCATGCCAGGCTTCCCTGTCCTTCACTATCTCCTGGAGTTTGCTCAGACTTATGTCCATTGAGTCAGTGATGCCATCCAACCATCTCATCCTCTGTAGCCACTTTCTCCTCCTGCCCTCAGTCTTTCCCAGCATCAGGATCTTTTCTAGTGAGTTGGCTTTTCACATCAGGTGGCCAAAGGATTGGAGCTTCAGCTTCAGCTTCAGCACTTCCAATGAATATTTGGGGTTGATTTCCTTTAGTATTGACTGGTTAGATCTCCTTGCAGTCCAAGGGACTCTCAAGAGTCTCCAGCACCACAATTTGAAAGTATCAATTCTTTGGCACTCAGCCTTCTTTATGGTCCAACTCTGACATCTGTACATGACTACTGGAAAAATTTCAGAATTGAGGATTTGCATCGTTTTCAGTCACTTGGTCTGTAATCATATAGAGACTGACTGGCAATGACAGATAAAACCCTTACCTAAGCAGCATCAGAATTTGGGGACTGATGAATGAAAAGAGGATAGTGTTTCCAGGTTGCTGAGCTGGAGGGGAGAACTTCTAGAAATCTCACACTTAAGATTCTAAGTTTTCAAAGACACAGCAAACAAACTTATGGTTACCAAAGAAGAAAAGGTGGGGGAGGGATGAGGTGGTGGGAGAGAGAAATTAGGAGGTTGGAATAACAAATAAAATAAACAGTAAGGCCCTACTGTATGGTACAGGGAACTATAGCCAGTATCCTGTGATAACCTATAATATAAAAGAATCTGAAAACCTATAATGTAACTGAATCACTTTTCTGTATATAGAAACTAACACAACATTGTAAATCAACTACAATCCAGTATTCTTGCCTGGAGATTTCAGTGGCAGAGGAGCCTGGTGGGCTATAGTCCATGGGGTTGCACAGAGTAAGACATGACTAAGCGACCAACACTTTCACTTTCAAATCAACTATACCTCTATAGACAAAAGAAGACCCTAAGTCTAATATGAGATTTGCTGCTTTGAAGAGAGCTTTAGCTGTGAGGAAGTACTTGGTGGTTCCCAAGGCCAGTACCTCCCATTGCTGTTGCTGCTGCTGCTAAGTCGCTTCAGTCGTGTCTGATTCTATGTGACCCCATAGACGGTAGCCCACCGGGCTCCCCCATCCCTGGGATTCTCCAGGCAAGAACACTGGAGTGGGTTGCCATTTCCTTCTCCAGTACATGAAAGTGAAAAGTGAAAGTGAAGTCGCTCAGTCGTGTCCGACTCTTAGCGACCCCATGGACTGCAGCCACCAGGCTCCTCTGTCCATGGGATTTTCCAGGCAAGAGTACTGGAGTGGGGTGCCATTGCCTTCTCTAACCTCCCATTGCTAGGTACCCAGAATTCTCAGAATGGTTTGGTGCTGTTAATAGTAGTAAAAATTCCAGCAGTGATTTTGGTAATCATGAAGACTAAACATGTGATAGCAGAAACTTGAGTCATTGAACTATATGCATTACCTGATAAAGAGTATTTGTTTATAATGTCCAGATTGCTGAAGGAATAAGCCCCAGATATTACATTTTTTTCTGCCCAGATCTTTTTCATTGACCAGTTGTTTTTCTTTCTTTTTTTTTAATAAGTAAAACACCTACCTAAATTTCACCCTCTAAAAATAGTCTCACAGCTTCAAATAAAGAAGTTAATTTGACAAGCATGTTAGTTCAGTTGTGTCCGACTCTGCTGTGACTCCTTGGACCACCAGGCTCCTCTGTCCATAGAATTCTCCAGGCAAGAATACTGGAGTGGGTTGGTCATTCCCTTCTCCAGGGCATCTTCCAGACCCAGGGATCAAACCCAAGTCTCCTGCATTGCAGATTCTTTACTGTCTGGGCCACCAGGGAAGCCCATGTGTTTATTATTTATTTTTCCCTCACACTTGTTTTTAAGAGCATTACATCATTATTTCTGAACTTTATCCTAAATTTTGTTTTCTTTTATGTGGTAAGACCTAAGTCAAGGTTTCCTTTGTGTTTATTAATCTGTCATCTTCCAGGATGGGTAGGTTTCTTTACAAAGGGCCAGACTTTGCTTATGGGCTGTGCTGTAAGTCTAACTGATTAATAGCATGCTGTTCACTCTTCTGTCGTTGTGATCTGGAAACAGCCTACACGTGATTAGTGGGAAGGAGGTTGACCTCTTTCTGAAAGGATGCAACTGAAGTCCATCCTAAGGGTCCTCAGAGGGTGGCAGTCGGAGTGGATAGTGGTACCTGGCTCCACTAAAGAGAAGTGACCCCTCTCTCTGAGGAGGGGAACTCTGCTGCTACTCTTGTTCCAGATCTTCTCTGTCCAAATTAAGAAGGTCTGTGTAGTGACTTCTTCCCAGGAGCTTTAGCATCACTATCTAATGTCAGGAAACTCTTTGGGGGATGGAATGAGAAGACTGTGCCTGGGGGATCCCTCTCCCGCCCACACCTAGTAGCTTCTAGCTTCAGGCACAGGCCTGGTGAGAGGGGGAGGTGCCAAGCCCCTTAGGTGGCTGCCCACGTGCTGTGAGCCTGAGGGTTTCTGGGTCAGGATTCTGCAAATTTAGCTGACAGGTTTTCTACCACTTCCCAATTAAGTCAGTAAAGTGTTGACATCTTTCTTACATATATGATAAGGAGACGGGAGGCAGGCAGCCCTGAAAATGAAAAAAGAAGTCAGTTTTTAAAATGTGAAATCTACAGGAAGCAATTTTCCTTTCTTCTATGTGAAAATAACATCAGGAACTTGAGCACACTGACAGAATCTCATGGGTGTAGCTCTCATTGCCTCTTTTTGTTCTCTTCCTTAATATTTCCCGCTTACTAGAAGCTTCTAAATGTGTCTCACAGCCATGCGTGTGCCTCCTTGGCTACCGTCATAGCACCTGCATAAAAGGTGTGTCCCGTATTTTAGAAAATGACCTATTGCTAAACTGCCAGGATGCTATAAAAGCTGTTTATCATACCTAATGAGGAGTCCCTGGAATGTGGTAGTTTTCTTCTTTCCCATTTCTGTAAATAGCAAATGAAAACAAGGAATAGAGACTCTTTTTTTTATTACTGAAGTATAGTTGATTTACACTGTTGTGTTAATTTAGGTATACAATATAGTGATTTATGGGTTATTAATAAATATTGAGTATACTTGTGCTATACAGTAGGTCCTTGTTATCTATTTTATATATCCTAGTGTGTATCTATTCATCCTAAACTCCTTATTTATCCCTCTCTCACCTTTCTCCCTTGGTAACTACAGATATCTTTTCTGTGTCTGTGGATCTCTTTCTGCTTTGTATATAAGTTCATTTATATCATTGATTTTTTTCTTTTTTTTAGATTCCATATATAAGCGATATCATAAGATATTTTTCTTTCTCTGTCTGGCTTACTTCGCTTAGCAGGATAAATCTCTAGGTGCAAGGAATGGAGACTACTGAAGCACACCCAAGCCTGTCAGAGGAGAAAGCAGCATCACCAGACATCTATTGTTACTCTATGGAGGCATCAAGTGGTCCCCACCTGCTGTTTTCTCCTAAGCAAAGTGGCTTCTAGAGCAGAGATGGGAATGCTAGTGGATTTTGACATTGAATGAGCATTAAGCAGGCATTATACTCAGTGCTTTTCACTGAATTTATGACTTGTTTTGTAAAAAATCATAGGAGAGAGCACCTGGATTATATGTCTTGGATGCGAGGGAGGAAACACTTTGCCTTGGGAAGGAATTTTCCATTTCCCTTGGGAAGGATTCAACCATCTCTAATAATGGAAAGAGGAAAGAACAGCTTAAACAATTTACATAGAAAATTAATAACACAATAATTATCCATTTACTTATTTAAAATGGACTGGAAAATCCAACTTTTTTCATGAAAGATTATTTCATTGCATGTACTAAAATAGAATAATGCTGTACCAAAAGCTGTAAAAATGATATAAGACTTTTGAAAAGGTATTAATATATAAAATATTTATTATGGAGGCTCAGTAGTGTTTGCATTTAATCATTTTTATTGTATATCAGGGGTTAGTCACTTCATTCTGAATTCTGAAAAATGAACATGAGATGTTTTGCAAGCACTGCTTTTTCTGGAGTGCATTCTCAGCGGGATTTACTGAGGAAATACTTATTTGTTGAGAGGTGGGGGCATGTATCTGTAAGCACATTACAAATGCTTCCCACAATGGCACTAAAATGATCGGGGGAATGAGAAGCAAGCCAAGCCACATTGCTTCATTGAATTGAATTCTTATCAGTGTGTTAAGTGGAGTATGGATGAGTTCGGGAAACATATTCAGGACAACAGAGAGGCAATGCCTTTCTTCTAGCTCTGTGTTTAGAAAACCACATCCTTCTCTTAGCTTTTTTGGACTCCAGTCTTTGTACTTGTCTGTGTTTTCCCTTATGTGACCTTTATGTGACCTATGTACATTTTTCTGTTTCCAAAGCATGTGTGTGTGGTTGTTCAAGTTTTAGGGCCAAGGGTTATGGCATTTGTGATGTAGCTATGTAATGAGGGAGAGTTAATCAACTAAATGCTTATATATTTCAAATGGAATCACAGTGCAGGGCCAGGGAAAGTGGTTTCTCATTGGTAGGTTTTCTGTGTTACACTGAGGTCCCCAAGGACCAAGGGTATGCCCCATTCTTAGTCAATTCCAATAGTGTAGATGGTGGGAAATATTTTCTCACTAAATTCAGGTGAGTGTCAGAGCTTGCCTCCTGAGAGGCTTTTGGGGCCTTAGGTGTTAGTACATTGAGTTGGTTACAGAGTTGCATTCTCCCCCGGCCATTTGGCCAAACTGGGTGGCACTTGGCAGACAGAGCTTGGCACCAACTATTGGCAATGTTTAGGGTTGTTTATTAAAAAAAAAAAGAAGTCTGTGAAATGGCAGTACCTTTCAACCTGTTCCAAGTTTAAATCTCTATGACCTGCACTCTGGGAAAGGTTTAGCTATGATTCCCAGGCTGTGCTATTCCATACAGGGCTGCAGAAATTTACAAGGTCACGCTCCAAACCCTGGAGCCATCTTGCGCAGCCATGGAACCTTCCTGGGGTTGATGTTATGTTGAAACATGATGATTCCTTGTTTGTGGATGCATTTGCTAAATGGCAACCTGTGCTCTTTGGGGATAATTGGGGATAATTTGGGGATAATTGGAATCAAGCAGGATAATTCTCCTGCTTGAGAAATGGTAGCAGGAGAGACAATATGCAAGACTGAAGTAATATCCAGTGCTCTGTGTTCTATACAGAGGTAATTTCAGACGTGAGGGTTCTGGTGTGTGAAGAAGTCCCAGTCAGATGCCTGCACAGATAGGAAACATCATGGAATTTCAGATCTTGGAGTCTCCTAAATGCAGGAGAGCCTTCATTTCAACCACGTGATAGTCTGCATTGTGGAGAAAAAGTAATATTGTTCCACAGTTGGTTAGAGGCACATGTTAATACTGCCAGTAAGTAGTTAGATCCTTACTTCTGTTTCTGCCCAGCTGAATATCTTAATTCAGAAAAGTTTGAGAAATATCTTTTTAATATGTAAGTGTGTGTGCTTAGTCGCTCAATCATGTCTGACCTTGTGACCCCATGGACTGTTGCCTGTCAGGCCCCTCTGTCCATGGGAATTCTCCAGGCAAGAAGAGTGGAGTGGGTTGCCATGTCCTCCTCCAGGTCTTTTAATATATGTGATATCAAATCCTAAGGATTTAATGAGTTTAAGGTATCTTTGGAGCCTACTACACCTTTTCCACTTTTAGATTTTCTTCCACTCTTTCTAGGACAACTGAAGTCCGAGCAGTCACTTGAATGGTTCATGGTGACATCACCAATCTAAAGAGTAGAGAACAATTGGAAATTAGGAGCAGCAGCTAATTTAATTGCAAATAAAGCTCTGTAAGGTTAGAAATTTGTGGGCTCACTAATAAAGAGTATTTAGCTGCATACATCAGTTCTGTTTACTTTTGTGGCCTTGGAACTGCTGTGAATTTATTAGCTAGGCAGATTGCAAAGGTCTAGATGGGGAGAGGCCTGGGAGAGGATTGCAGAGCAGAGTGGACAGAGCAGCTGGGTAAAGGGTAAGGACCAGATCAAAGGTACTGATCCTTCCTCAGCTCTGTCATTCAGATTACCATTGTGGACACACACAGTAGCAAATCCAGTCACATTGTAGCAAATGCCAGGGGACGGGGTTGGGGAGGGGGGAGTTGGGGAGTGGTGCTTAGCCATGTGTTAGCCTGGCAGGTCTGAATACAGCTTTCTGCACCTGTAGTTCTCATGCATTATTTATCGCGACACCTCTGCGCTCACTCCACTTACACTGCACTCCATCGGGAAGAGACAAGGGTGCACAGGAAATCCTCAGCTCTTGGCCTAGTGCACTTAGAGAAGATGGCCTGCCAATTTGGTAACTGTGATAACTGCAGCAGGATTCTTGGGTAGCTTGTTTTCAGGGCATCTTTAATGGGCGGGAAGGATGTAAGGAGGCTATTAGCCTTGGCTGTGCTGAGCTTAGAGTGCTGTCAGCCATCCACTGCACGGATGCCCCCTACTGATTTCTTCCTTGATTAGTCTTTCCTAATGTCCTTGCCTGGGTGCATCAGTGCTGCAGTCTAGAATTAAGATTCGTAATGTCTGCCTGGGATCCCAAGGCTGTTCTCTATTTTGGAGCCCAGATGCCTTTTGTTTCCTTGCTTTGCCACTGGAAACACATTTCCTTGGCAAGTGGGCTGGTTGTTGGATGAGCAGCATGAACACGAGAAAGAAAATGCTGGGAGTGGAGGGTGGTCAGTTACAGTCTGTCTGACTCGGAAGAGGAGATTCCAGCTGCTGTGGAGATGGGAAAGGATGGTGGCTGGTGAACACTTGTCCTGATTCAAGACACTGAGCAGGGTGAGGAACGGCTCGTTGTAAGCAAAAAGACAGACGGAATTAGCTCCCTGAAGTAATATTAGCTGCTAATCCCTGCTGTTATCCTCATGAAATCAGCTTTCATCCCCACCCCATTGCGTTTTACAGCTGGATTAAGGTGTTTGATGCGGGGCTGGGAAATAGGTTTTTGCTAACTAAAGACCTACAGCAGTTCACTTAAAGTCCGAGTACAAGGGGGACCCATTTCTTAGATGTCCCAGGTGTAATAAGGGCAAAATCGGGACTTGAAGAGTGAACTTTGCCAGCTTGGGAAAAACTGAACGAGATGAGCAGCTGGCCAGGAGACTTGACCTTTGGCACATTCAATAAGCCCTATTCCGGGGAATAAGGGAGTATAGTATCTGGAGAGAATGGTGGCAGGTAAGAGGCGCCTGGGTGACATAAAGGGGTATCCTAGTGGTGGCCCTGAGAGCTGCCAGCATTCAGAGACAGACAGTTCATGTGGATCCAGGCAGACCAGACCCCTCCAAGGTGACTGATATTCACAGAAAGGATACTATGGGCCCTGGACCTGAAGGAGCCAGCTGCTGGACAAGTTATCAAGACACAGAATGAGATATTAGTGGGGGGGAAGGACAGGACGTGGTTCTGTGGGGAAGAGATGGGTGGAGTTTGGAGTTTGACTTTTGTGTCAAACCATAAGACTCTTGAAGTTAAATACCACATGTTATACAAAGTAGGTTCTAAATAAATATTTGTTGAACAGGTAAACATAGAAAGCACTTTTTCTTGATACTGAAAATAGATTCAGGTGGTGTATCTATCAGACTCATTTGAAAAGACTCTGATGCTGGGAAAGATTGAAGGCGGGAGGAGAAGGGGGACAGAGGATGAGATGGTTGGATGGCATCACTGACTCACTGCACATGAGTTTGGGTAAACTCTGGGAGTTGGTGATGGACATGGAGGCCTGGCGTGCTGCAGTCCATGGGGTCTCAAAGAGTTGGACATTACTGAGCGACTGAACTGACTGATCAGTCAAGTAAGTCAAGTAATTGTATTATCATTCCAAGTATAATACAATGATGGATCTGTCAGTGAGTTGACTTAGAGTTCCCCAGCAATCCCTTCTCCCCCTCCCCCTATTATAATGTCAGATTTAGTCACCTTGGATTGAGGCTGAGCCTGATCAGGGGAAGAGAGCTCCCTAGAACATGATCAGTGTGTCTTAGTTAGGTGGAAGAGACTGTAAATGCAGAAAACATGGGTCACTCTAGCATAGTACTGCCTGAATTTTCAAGGATGGAATAACTTTCTGTTTGTAAACTCAGTTACAGTCTCTTTTTTTTTCCCCAGAGGATTTAAGGAAGCATTCCAAAGTAGTTACAGATAACCTGATATAAAAATAGGTGGCAGTATGGGGCACTCTAGTTACGTGGGCTGGCCTACTCTTGTCATCTCGAATCTGGGATGATGATTTCTCCTAGTGCAATTGCATTTGTGTTGGTTGCCTTAGAAAGACAGTGAATCTTACATTAAGAGTTTATGTTTTGAGTCACATTTAATCACATAAATTTTTTTCTACAAACTGTAAATTTTAGTCTAGATTATCATCTAAGTTGGAGAAGGCAATGGCAACCTACTCCAGTACTCTTGCCTGGAAAATCCCATGGACGGAGGATCCTGGTAGGCTGCAGTCCATGGGGTCGCTAAGAGTCGGGCACAACCGAGCGACTTCACTTTCACTTTTCACTTTCATGTATTGGAGAAGGAAATGGCAACCGACTCCAGTGTTCTTGCCTAGAGAATCCCAGGGACAGAGGAGCCTAGTGGGCTGCCATCTATGGGGTTGCACAGAGTCAGACGTGACTGAAGCAACTTAGCAGCAGTAGCAGCAGCAGCATCATGGAAGTAATACAGGTTTTGAAACCCTGGCTTTATCTTATAAGCAGCAATGAATGGAAACAGTAATATTCAACTCCCCCCACCAACTGTTTTTTAATCTGTTCAAGTTGCATAAAGTAAGTTTTTGTGCCAGAAAATGTAAAAGAAGTCAACCTCTACACTTTGGATACTGCTTTTACTGAAATAATAAAGTGCCATGAAAGTATTTATGAGGCAAATCAAATTACTCAGTGGTCGTTAAATGTGTGTATTTGTGTGTGAGTGTGTGTGCTGAGTTCTGTCATGGGATGAATTAGTGGCGGGACTTCCTCTGAGTGTGGCCTTCCTACCACCCAAGAAAGAATCCCCTAAGGTGCCATTAAATATAGCTTCTTTGGCCCTACTTTTCAAGCTGAATTTCTTGAGGCATTATTCTAAAACATGGGATATCAGGCTGAGTGAGTTTTTGGACAAGATGTGATTAACACCAAGTGAATAGAAAGTAAGAAAGGGAAAGGCCGTTAGAGATGGTGTTTGGGGTGTTGGGAAAAACTTTGTAGGCAATGTGGAATTTGAAATTTTTTTTAGGTTCTGAGACAAGAGATAGACATTTTCTGCACAAAGAATGTCTTAAACTAAAGATAGAGTTTAAAAGACCATAAATAGAGCTACACCATTGGTTGAAGACTTTGTTTTCCCTAGGGCAGTAGATACCTAGATAGTCATGATGAAGCGAAATATAATGAAGGACTTCAGAGAACTGAGAAACACTGAGAGACAGAAATGAGACTGGTTGTAAAACCACCGAGAATAACATGTGATGCTTTGACCCACATAAGTATCCTTCCTACATCCCACCTCCAGATGGGCATGGCGTTCAGAAATTTGGACCAGAAAAACTAACCACATGATTACAGGAGGAAAGCT
Organism: Cervus elaphus; assembly: GCF_910594005.1. Classification (NCBI taxonomy): domain Eukaryota; kingdom Metazoa; phylum Chordata; class Mammalia; order Artiodactyla; family Cervidae; genus Cervus; species Cervus elaphus. The sequence continues at coordinate 65,441,297 of NC_057825.1, read as the reverse complement.
GTTTGGAAGAAATGTATTTGCTTTTGTACTATTTGCTAAGGACAATAAAATCTAAATAGAGGTGAATGTGTTCAGATAATATTTTCTGAATACAAAGATATCTTTGTTTCCTCTGTTTTCTGCCATAAACCTAATATTAAACTAATGTCATAATTGCAACATAAAGCTAATTTTTACAAATATCTCTGTTAGAGTCACCGTGAGCATGTGTGTTATATTTATTAGTGTGCACTATGTCAGCTCTTCTAAGTTTTTTATACCCTTCTCTACAGCCAGCCTGGTATCAGAATGGAGAAAGAGGGTTTTAGTAAATTGCATTTCCCTCTTTTTCCTTTATTTGATGCTCATATGAATCCTGTGAGGCAGATGAAATTGACAAGACTTTGTTGGTGCATTTAAGCTGATAACCTGAGTGGGGGAGAAGCTAAGATTTGTGCTCTGTGTCTTGCAGAGCTAGAGATAGGAGCCAGGCCAGCGCCTTTCCTGTCCACTTGTCATGCCCGCTTTGAATGGACTTGCTGGTTTTCTTTCTATTCTCTCCTTGATGCAGGTGTAAAGCTTATAGACGGCTGGAAATAACTACTTGTTTTCTAGTCATAGATATCTTATAAAATCCAGAGACAATATGCTTTCAACTTTTGTCATAGGATTATGTTTATCATCTAAAAGAAAACATAATAGGAAATACTGGGCATTTATAGTCTTTTTCTAAATATTTGCTACATATTGACTTATTTCATCCTTATATTAACCCTGTGAAGTAAGAACTATTTCTATGGCTATCTTAGAGATAAAGAAACAGAGACCCAAAATTGATAAGTACTTGATTAAAATTGAACAGGGAGGATGAAAAGAAAAGAAAAACAAAGTTTCTTTGGGGCTCTCCAAGCAAGATGACTCAGTGTCTGTCATTCTTCTTGTGTGACTGTAGTGTACTGTCTTCTGAGATGTTGATTATAGTACGTAACTCATAGGGCATGCTGACAGTTGCAAACTGGACACTCTAGTGGATTTAGAGAGTTCTGATTGAATATATTTCTGATAATTGGAGTTTCAAAGAAATCCTTCACTTTTTAGTTTAGTCATTTCCACATGCAAGGCATTTGGGACTTACATAGGACTGTAAACCCTAGGTTTCTCCAAAGCTTACTGTAGCATTTTTGAATGTATGTTGTAGGGCTGAAGATAAAGAATGAGGTTGAAACTTCCAAGGGAATAATTTCTTTCCCATTTAAAATAAAATGTCAACCATTTGAAAGTGATATTACTATTCAGTATCTTATTAGTAGACATGACTTTTTTCATTATTTTTATTTTACCATCTCTTAGTTCTTTTAATCTGGACTTAGACCCATTAAGATAAATGTTTTGCTGGTTTGTTTTCTTCTTAAAAAAATTTTTTTTGGAGTATAGTTGATTTATAATGTTGTGTTAGTTTCAGGTAGACAGCAAAATGACTCAGTTACACATATACTTTTTTAGATTATTTTCCCATGTATGACATCACAGAGCTTTGAGTAGAGTTCTATGTGCTTTACAGTAGATCCTTACTAGTTATCTATTTTATATATAGTAGTGCCTCTTGATAAACCTGTATGCAGGTCAGGAAGCAACAGTTAGAATTGGACATGGAACAACAGACTGGTTCCAAATAGGAAAAGGAGTACGTCAAGGCTGTATATTGTCACCCTGCTTATTCAACTTCTATGCAGAGTACATCATGAGAAATGCTGGACTGGAAGAAGCACAGCTGGAATCAAGATTGCCGGGAGAAATATCAATAACCTCAGATTGCAGATGACACCACCCTTATGGCAGAAAGTGAAGAGGAACTAAAAAGCCTCTTGATGAAAGTGAAAGAGGAGAGTGAAAGTTGGCTTAAAGCTCAACATTCAGAAAACTAAGATCATGGCATCTGGTCCCATCACCTCATGGGAAATAGATGGGGAGACAGTGGAAACAGGGTCAGACTTTATTTTGGGGGGCTCCAAAATCACTGCAGATGGTGACTGCAGCCATGAAATTAAAAGACGCTTACTCCTTGGGAAGAAAGTTATGACCAACCTAGATAGCATATTAAAAATCAGAGACATTAATTTGCCAACAAAGGTCGTCTGGTCAAGGCTATGGTTTTTCCAGTGGTCGTGTATGGATGTGAGAGTTGGACTGTGAAGAAAGCTGAGCGCCGAAGAATTGATGCTTTTGAACTGTGGTGTTGAAGACTCTTGAGAGTTCCTTGGACTGCAAGGAGATCCAACCAGTCCATCCTGAAGAGATCAGTCCTGGGTGTTCATTGGAAGGACGGATGCTGAAGTTGAAACTCCAATACTTTGGCCACCTCATGTGAAGAGTTGACTCTTTGGCAAAGACCCTGATGCTGGGAGGGATTGAGGGCAGGTGGAGAAGGGGACGACAGAGGATGAGATGGCTGGATGGCATCACTAACTCGATGGACATGAGTTTGAGTAAACTCCGGGAGTTTGTGATGGACAGGGAGGCCTGGCGTGCTGTGATTCATGGGGTCGCAAAGAGTCAGACACGACTGAGCGACTGAAATGAACTGAACTGAGTGTGTACAAATCAATCTCAGTCTCCCAGTTTATCCCTAACCACCCCCCCCATATCCCCTGGTAACTATAAGTTTACTTTCTATGTCTGTATCTTTATTTCTGTTTTGTAGATAAGTTCATCTGTAGTCTTTATTTGTTTAGATTCAACATATAAGTGATGCTAAGTTGCTTCAGTTGTGTCTGACTCTTTGCAACCCCATGGACTGTATGTAGCCTGCCAGGCTCCTCTGTCCATGGGATTCTCCAGGCAAGAATACTGGAGTGGGTTGCCGTATCCTCCTGCAGGGGATCTTCCTGACCCAGGGATCGAACCCACCTCTCTTGTGTCTCCTGCACTGGCAGATGAGTTCTTTACCACTAGTGCCACCTGGGAAACCCACTTATAAGCAATATCATATTTGTCTTTCTGTCTGACTTCACTCAGTATGACAGTCTCTAGGTCTATCCATGTTGCTCCAAAAGCTGCAAATGGCATTGTTTTGTTCTTTTTGTGGCTGAGTGATATTCCAGTGTGTGTGTGTGTGTGTGTGTGTGTGTGTGTGTGTATACACTAAATATTATTTATTCATTAATCTGTGAATGGACATTCAGTTTGTTTCCATGTCTTGGCTATGGTGAATAGTGCTGCTGTGAACACGAGGGGTGCATGTATCTTTTCGAATTAAGAGTTTTGTCTGGAAATATGCTCAGTAGTGGGATTGCTGGGTTATATGGTAACTCCATTTTTAGAATTTTTAAGGAATATCCATACTGTTCTCCAGAGTAGCTGTACCAATGTACACTCCCACCAACAGTGTAGGAAGGTTCCCTTTTCTCCACACCCTGATTTTTTTCCAAAATGATCAAATGGCTAAATTTTATTGAAACCATCTTCTATGTGTTATATGCTGCAGTGAGTAAGCACTATGATACAAAAGAGATTTGAAACATCACACCCATCATCAGGGAACATAGATTTCTCTTGCATCCATCACCTTCTTCCTTCACTCTTCGTAGTATGAACTCTGTCCCAATTTCCATGATCTTTCTGAATATTTTTTAAATTTTATCTTTCTCCGCATTAGCTACTTACAAAATTATACCGTCCTCTTAAGTTGTACTAGTTTCTTAGCTTGTTATATACCCATCTCTTATCACACAAATCTGGTCTGTTCTTCCATTTATCACTTTTCAGTGGCTATCCAATGCCCTGGTCAAAGGGCATTGTGAAGATAGGAAGAGGTTCTTCATCTCCTGACCTCTGCCCACCTTCCTGGCCTCTCCCCCACTTCCCTGGCACTACTGTTGTCCCCTTATGTCTGTCTGCATTGTCTTTGCATTAGGACACACTGTCCTTGCCCTTTGTTTATGTGCTACTACTGTGAAGGCATCTCCAGCTTCCTCCTCAACCTAAAAAGAATCCTTCTCTGTGTTTTCATATCCCCTTATTGATCTTTTACAAAATGATCTCCCTACATTGCAGTTCCTTACTTGTCTGTCCCCTGTGCTGGACTCAGAAAAAGCTGCCTAAGGTCTGTGATTATGTCCTCTCTGTCCTTTATGGCACCCATGCCCGTGCACCTATGTAATGTTTAAATGAAAGAATATGCGTACTGTCATAGTTCAAACTCAAATAGTTCTAAAGATATAATGCTGGACTAAGAACCCAGAGGACATCAACTGTTATTTTCTACTCTGATGCACCCTCAGTTCTTGGCTGGAGACCTGAACCAGAGTCCATGCCTAATCAGTATTTGTTGCATGAAGAAATGGATAAAGATCAGCAAGGACTGTCATGAGCAGGGCATGATTTGAACACTGAATCTGAAAGAATAAGTAGGCTTTGCTTGAAAGGTACCAGCCAGTAAAGGCATTCTAAAGTTGGTAATTACTAGGAGCAAAAGATTAGGGAGAAAGAGGAGTTTGCCTTTATGGGAGCCTGATCATCTTCTCTTTCTGAATGGTTGCTCTGTTTACAGTGCAGATGAGAAACTACCAGGTCCTTTCTTTCTTTCTTTTTTTTTTTTGATTGATTGATTGCAGGAAGAAAATTCCAATACCCATAAAAGTTTTTGAACTGTCTTTGGTGAATGCAAGGAGCAGTTATTTGATAAGTATTAAGTATAGTTTAGACTCTTATGTTCTGGCATTGTTAATGGACAAGTAATAAGTTGGTTGATGTATGTCCTAGCGCAGGCTGGTTGGAAGCCAAGAGTCTGCAAGGGCATTTTTGGGAACTGATGCTAAGAGTTGAGGAAGTTCATCATATCAAGGAAAGCCAGGAGAAGCTGTGAAAGAGATAAAGATTAGAACAAAAAGAGGAAGAAGTAGATGTTGGATCTCTTTGTCCTACTGATTTTCATCAGATGAAAGCAGGAGTTACATGAGTTATTTCAATTAGGTAGCAATTGTGATGGTTCCCTGCATTGCTGTGAATTGGGCTGTTGTAAGTGCATTCTCATTGGGAAATGTGACATGTTATCTGCAGTCCCATTCCATTTCATGACCAGTGCCACTGACAGGAAGGTTCACCTTACATTTTGTGGTTTTTATTGAAGATAGCACCTATTATTTGGGCTTTCTGGACTTAAGGGGAGATTCACAGAAGTGACATTTCAAATAAATAATGTTTTGAAACACTGTCATGCTCACACTAAACAATTGCACTGCAGATGGATTCTAAATAGAATTTTAATTCTAAGGAACATGATATGCATGCAGGTTTGACTTTTATGCAGTGGCATTGATAATTTCCTCTAGGACTGGTGCATTTATGTGAGAATTCACTGGGCCAAATAGACATAATTATGAGGTGAAATAACACTCTGTGATTTTATTTGCATCTGTGCTGGTGGAAGCATAGGAAATTCAAGTTATGGGGAGAACTGTTGGGCCACTTGAAATAATACTGTGAGGAACGTGAAACTGAGAAATTTTGAAATAGCAAATGTATGAAAAAATGATTTGCCTGATACTTAGTTTTATTCATGGGGGAATCTGGGAGACAGAAATGTGTCTCAAATATTAAAAAAATTTTTTTCTTTTTTTTTTAATTTTTGGTTGCAGTATGCAAGCTCTTCATTGTGGTGTGTGGGCTTCTATCAAGTTGTGGTGTGGGGCTCAGTAGTTGGGGTGTGAGGACTTAGTTGCTCCATGGCATGTGGGATCTTAGTTCCTTAACCCCAGGGATAGAACCCATGTCTCCTGCATTGAAAGGTGGATTCTTAACCACTGGACCACCAGGAAAGTCCTTATCTCAAATATTTTAAAGAAAATGTCTAACTTTAGTAAACTTTCTTTAAAATGTTTAATTTTAAATGTTTAGAAATTTTAAAATGTTTTAATAATCAATGGAAGATTATCCTTAGGATTATTAGAAAAATTTTTAATGACTGTATGATTAGAATATAATGCTATTGACACAGTGTGACTTTAAGGAATGGGGGGCAAATATATAAATTTGTTAGTAATAGTTAACATTTACTAGACAGTTGACTGTGTAGCAGATACAGGTGTTAACTTGATTTTCCAGTAAGTATGTCTGGTAGGTATTGGGTTGGCCAAAAAGTTTATTCAGGTCTTATTGAACTTTTTGGTCAACCCAATATTATTATCATCCCCATTTTATTGAAGCACAGAGAGCCCAAGTAACCTACCCTAGTAAGTTACTCACAGCTAGTAAGTAGTGAAATTGGGACTTGAGGTTGGGTAGTCTCTAGTTCCTATACTTTTAAAAGCTAAAACATACTGCCCTGTGTTTGCAGTTAGGGGAGTTCTCTTTGTAGTATATGACCTCTGCATCCAAATGCATTCAAAAGGCAAGAGAACAGCCAGTAGATAACGACACTGAGAATTTCTATAATTTGTGTATGTGCCCCAAAGGCAAGAAGATCAGGATTGCTAAAGTATTATGATAAGGAGGCCATTAGGTTCTGGTCACTGATGCCTTGGTCACTTAGGTGAGCTAACCAAAACCTCAGTCAGAGTGAATACACTTGAATACAAGAAAATGAAACTTAAGGACATCCAGTCACAAACAGCCAATGAGACTTTTTCAAATAAGGCAACCACCAACCACTTACGCTATAAATAAACTGCAGTTGATCCTTCCTAGATAGGGGTTTTGTATCCTCAGATTCAACCATGATAGAAAAAAAAAAAATCCAGAAAGTTCCAAGAAGCAGAGCTTGAATTTTTTGCACCTTTTTACATAGCATTTACATTGTTTTAGGTAATGTAATCTAGAGGTGATTTAAAGTATGCAGGAAGATGTGTATAGGTCATATGCAAATACTCTACATTATTTCATATAACAGACTCAGGCATCTATGGATTTTGGTATCTGCAGGGGAACCAGTCCCCTGTATATACTGAGGGAAGCTATAAATTCTTTGCTTTCACATTTTCACTATGAAAAATTTGCCCCCAGTTACTCTTGGTGGAACTTCAGCCACTTTTGGTTTAGTACTTCCCAGTGCCAATAAATGCTTTCTTATAGGCTTTTCAAAATTTTAATGTGCCTTAGTTTACCTTTTAACAGGTTTCAACAATGACCTAAATTTCTTTACTTGAAGAATTCAGCAAATTGCATCTCAGCATTCACTGATTAAAGTCATGGTCTCAGTTTTAATTGATTGGCTGGTTTATATGCTTAAAATTTGATATTGATATTTACAAGTGGGCACATTGGCTTTTGATTAACTGCTGAATTTAATTCTGTGTAGAGTGCTTTTGATTCTGTAATCAGCATTGCTGATTTAATAATCAAGTACTCTTGTTTCCTGGATAATAATATTCAGAACCAAAAATGACAATTTGAAGATTGACACATTTCTTTTCAGTTGAACTATAAAATTGTTCCAAGAAGAGATTCCCTCCTTTCTCATGCTCTTTGTTCCTTCTTTCAGTTTCTTCACAAAAATTGTATTAAATCTTTAGGTGCCATACTGTGCTCAATGATGTGGTTACAATGATAAACACAAACAGGATGGTCTTAGCCTCTTCTTCTGTACCACAAATTTTGAGACTTGAGCATAGAAGAACTTCTGTCTTTCTTAGTAGCAGTTTTTGTGTTGGATTGAAAATGTTTTATAGAAATATTCAAATTTTAACTTATTGCATAACCATAGTGAAAGTAATAACTCAGAATTGCTTTACTTACTGTCTTTATTGCATGTAGTTACTCACTGTCATGGCCTGTCTTAACTTGGGCTGCCGTAACAAAAATATCACCGATTAGGTACCTTAACGATGGAATTTTATTTCTCACACTTCTAGAGACTGGAAGTCTAAGATTCAGGGTCCCAGCATGATTTCCTCTTCCTAGTTGTTGTATCCTTACATGGTAGAGAAGATAGACCATCTCTCTTGTGTTTTTCTTAAAAAAGCACTAATCCCATTCATGAGGGCTCCACCCTTATGACCTGATTACCTTTCAAAAGCTCCACCTCCAGATACCATCACATGGGGTGATGATTAGGGCTTCACTGTAGGGATTTGAGGACATGTTTAGTCCATAGCATGGACTGTTTCTAGCCGGAGATCTGCCAGGTATCAAGTAAACAATTTGATAGTTGGTCAGGCAAGAGATGGAGGAGAAAATGGCAACCCACTCCAGTATTCTTGCTGGTATAATCCCATGGACAGAGGAGCCTGGTGGTCTACAGTCCATGGGATCAACAAAGTCCATTTGTCCAACAAAGAGTTGGACAAAACTGAGCATGCACCCACACAGGCAATAGATGTTTATTGAACACCTACTATGTGCCAGGCCTGGGCTAGGTGCTGAGTTACAGCACTGAGCGAGATGCAACACCTGTCCTTCTGGACAAGATGATCTAGTAGGTTACTGCCAGATTCAATGTGATTTTTGTCCAAAGTGGTTTACATTCTTCTCTTTCCCAGCCCTCGTTATCTTGGAAAGGCATTTTGCCTTATTTAGGTTGATTGAAAATTCAGAATGAGTGATTTTACTTGATTCAAAATTTATGTGACTTTCTTAATAATTTAGATTTTTAAGCTGGAGATAAAGTTAAACATTTAAAGAATTTCTAGAACTTCAGCCCAAGACAAAGATGTTTAGGCAGTCACCTTCATAATTTACTTCTAGGGTCTTAACTAGTTGAAATTGGAGTCTTTTTAAATAGTTTATTGTAAATGTTTTAAAATTCATTTTTCTTTCTTTTCTTGCATATGACCACTTAAAGTGATTGCCTGCTTTTAGGTATGCAAAACAAGAAAAATAGCAAATAATGAAATTTATCATTATGAAATGTATTAGTTCCATAATAAGAAATTATCATTTGTGCATTAAAAAAACTGGGCTTAAGTCCAGTGTGAATCAGGACAGCTTTCAGTCAAGCCCCACACTGGTCTCTCTCATTTGCAGGAGTGACCTTGGTACCTTGCACAATGATAAGAGGTGGTGTAGAAATTTAATGAACTAATATCTGTTGAACAAATAGCCCTTTTTCTTCTACTGAGTGACACTGATGAGTGGAGACTTTGGGTTTGCTCTTCTTTATTGATGTCTGCATGTAGAAGTGATAATACTTAGCCTACTATTGATTGTTTTGTGACAGTTATTATTCTTAGAGGATTCTATAAAATATTGTTATCTTCATCTTACAGGTGAGGAAACAGAGTCAGTTAATGGTAGTGTACCTAGTAATTGGCAATACCACAATTAGAATGAATGTTTCCGTGACTTCTAGGCCCACACTTTGTCCATATTTGTGCTGTTTTACTTAGCAAGGAAAGATGGGGAATCCAGTGATGGCTTAAGTGGAAATAGCAGGGTGCACACAGAGCCCAAGGGCATCCCAGCACTGACCTGCAGTGAAGCAAAGTTGATAGAAGAGCCTGTAATGGTTGTTATGTAGTTTTGCTCCTTCCAATATCAAGATGTTCCTCCCTGCTTCCGGCTTTGCTGCAGAAGATGTAATATACCTTAGACTAAAGAAAACCTGATATAAAATGATTTGACATATAGAAACTTTGGTTTATTAAAAAAAAGTCTTTTCCAAATACATCTGTTATGTACAGAGAGGTGGCTATGACTCATATATAGGACTGACTTCTTGAGGTTTTTGAATAGTGGCTATTGGCAGTGGAGGTAAGCTTGGTGTGAGTAACAGTGCAGGGAAGAAAGGCCTTTCTGAACACAGCCTTCATGACATTATTGTCAGTAGCAAACACTGAAATGTCTTTAGGAAGTACATTATATGTGAGTCACTCCCATTCTGAAGTTCATTCAGTCTGAGAGCATTCTGTTTTTCCTCTCTTAGCGTGACTAGATATTTAAAGAGGTGACCTGGTGGTTTGACAGCAGCCTAAGCCATCGTGGGCAAATCTTGACATTTCCTCAAACTAGTCATGGAGAAGCTAGTGTAGTTCATTGCTTTCAGACATTTTTTCAAATGAGACCCTTTTTCAAGACTTTATATTTTGGAGATGTTTTAGACTTAGAACAAAATTGAAAGGTACAAAGTTTTCCAACATACCCACTACCCAACACGTGCATAGCCTCCCCCACTATCAATATCCCTCATCAGAGTGGTACATTGGATACAACTGATGAACCTACAATGATAGATCCTAATCACTCAAAATCCATAGTTTACCTTGGGGTCCATTCTTGGTGTTGTACATTCTGTGGGTTTGGACAAAAGTATAATAGCAGATATCCTTCATCTGAATATCATATAGGTTACTTTTCTGCCCTGAACATTCTCTACGCTCTGCCTATTCATCCACCCACTCCTCTTCTGGCAACCACTGATCTTTTTACTATCTCCATCGTTTTGCCTTTTCCAAAATGTCATAGAGATGGAACCATACAGTATGTAGTCTTTTCAGATTGGCTTCTTTCACTTAATACTATAGATTTAAGATTCTTCCATGTCTTTTCATGGTATGATAGTTCATTTCTTCTTAACACTGAGTAAATACTTCATTGTTTGGATGTACCACAATTTAGTCATCCATTCTAGTGAAGAAGAATATCTGAGCTGCTTCCACTAGAGAGAGATTTAATTGATGTTCATTAAAATGTTTCTGTTCTGAAGCTCACTCTTTGAGCTATATTGTTGTTGTTTAGTCACATAGTCATGCAACCCCATGGCTCCTCTGTCCATGGAAATTTCCAGTCTAGAATACTGGATCAGGTTGCCATTTTCTTCCCAACCCAGAGATCAAACCCCGGATTCTTTACCACTGTGCTACCTGCAAGCTGTCTGTATATCTGCACGCTGTCTATATCTCTGTAGAAAGAACTCCTCCTTGCTCCTGCCTAACCTATTTTGGACTAAATTGGAGGGCAGTGTTGGGGGAGCTCTCATCAATAGATCCATGTAAGGGTTCTGGGTTCAGCCAGTGTCACTTTAGACTAGGATTTATTTACAACATTTGGAACTGTGAGGATCCACTTAACATGGGAGTTAACAAGATTGTACTTTCTTTTGGGCTCAGAAAGATGTGGCTTCAAATCTTGACTGCTATCTGCTAGTTATTTGAACATTAGTAAGTACTGGAGAGATGAATTTCCTGAACTTCACTTTCCCTCAACTGGAAAATTGACCCTAATCATGTGGATATCTTTTTATAAAGCTCTGTCACTGTTGATACTACTATTCATTGAAAGCAAAGAAGGAGGGTTCAGCCAGAATGGTGATTATTTATGAGTGGGAGGAAACTTGTATTTTAGATGTCCACTGATTCCAGGCCTTTGACAGGTCTCCAGTTACACTGAATCTGTGCATCATGTACTGTATAGTCCAAGTTTCTTTGGCTTTGGAGTCCTAGCCTTGCAACTTACAGGCTGTTGCCTGGAGAGAGAGAAGGCTGTTCCTTTGGGGGAAATGAGGGGATTCTTCTCTTTGGAAACCAGAATTCCCTTTTGCATGTGGCTAAGAGAGGTGAATTCCCGTTTCCAAAGTTCCAGACTCTGAAAGTGACCTTGAGACTGCCTCTTCTAGAAATAATGGGAAAATATTATTATTAATAAGATAAGTCTGCTGTATTGAGAGTTGTTGAAATTTATTTTGGTTATACGGGAATCTGGGCATTCTTTCTGTGGGAAAAATTAGAAAAAAAAACATAGTATATGAATTTATATAGCAAAACTTTTTCATAAGATAACTACAGAATAAACTTTTTAGATTTTATTTCTTGTCTGAAGACAGAATAAAGAAAATAAGTAGCTTATGATGTGAATCCTTATAATGGTTAAATTTCTTGAAATCAAAACCAGCTCTTGAATCTGGTAGGCAACTCTCTGCAGATGTAGTCGTTTTGTAAGAATGTTTTATGAGCTCCTGCTTACAACACATTAAGTGAGACCATCAGCTTAACGATCGTAAAAGCTTCACAGACCCTATTTGGTATCACAAGCTCAGTTTGTAAAATGTTTGATGGTAGAGTGATAACTTATCTAATAGCACTGTATAAAATAGTTCTCAGAAAGTAATGGTGATGCTCATGGGCGAGGTGACAAGATTGTTTATAACATTTGATTAATAGTAAAAGGGATTTTGAAAATCAATTTTGGGGCAGTTTGATTAGGGCAGTAGAAATGAATCTACTTGATATTGGTTTGTCTTTTGATGGTCACATTTATTCAACAGCTTTAGGAAGGAATTTGAACAAATAAAGAAGCCATCATGTACTCCATTGTGAAAAGTTGTCACTGACTTTGACCATTGTGCTAGCTGAGGAAAGGAAAGGATGTTAACTAGGAAACTGAATGCTTCTGAGAAGGTGCTGGGGTTTTGACAATGGGGTTTGAAGCTGAATTCATCACAGCACAGTTGGCTAAATATAAGTCTAGCTCCATGCCTAAACTTTATGGCTGCTACTTGAGTTTTTGTTTGTTTGCTTCTTCGGTTTTTTTTTTTTTTTTTTTGTCCATACCATGCAATATTTGGGATCTTAATTCCCTAACCAGGGGTTGAACTGGCTTCACCTGCAGTGGAAGCATGGAGTCTTAGCTACTGGACCACCAGGGAAGTCCTGCTTCTTGAGTTTTTATAATTTAATATGCACTTTGCCTAACAGAGAAAATGGGTTTTCTTTCTTGTATGTTTGCATAAGGCCATGGAGAGTCATACTGGTCACATCATGAATCTCAGTTTAGCCCATATGACATATGAAGAACCAGGGACTTAAAGAAATGATGTATTCCTGATCCCATCCAATTGTGGGAAGGCTGGAGTTATTTGCTGTCTCTGGTTCCAACCACTGTTTAACCTATGTACTTGTAATCTCAGGGGAGACAGAGACATGCCTTCAATGAAATGCCACGGCCATGTTCACTGATGCAACTGATTGTTGGGCAGAGGTTTGCTTATTTGGACAAAGTGAGAGGCAAGTCTGGAGAGGAGGGTTTCCCCTAAATACAAGTGGACCATGGACCAGCTTAAGATGCTGTGGAGGTTAGCATATATTCTTGATGGAATCTACCTTTCTATTCTGTCAACTGCAGCTACCAGAAGCAACAAGAAGTCCCACGGTTCATGGGAGGACACAACAGGAATCTCAGAACAATTCTGTTTAGATAAAATGGACTTCCTTTATTCTAATTCATAATAAGGTCCTTACAAAATTGGACCACGGTAATGATTTTATATTAAGAACCAAATCAATCCAACTAGACCAATCAAGCAAATAAACAAAAAAATTGATCAACTTCGCTTTACTTTATTGGATTATCTGAGCACATTCTTAACTGATTTCATGTTCCCTGGGTTCTCTGACTGATTATTAGTAGTCTGTTTTAAGTTTGTATTAAATATATGGCTATATCTGAGAATTATATATGGCAAGGTTGTACAGAAAATTGCATGTGCTTTTCAGGCAGAAACAATTAATCCTATCAAAATTTTCACTGCAGGTTTATAGATGTGCATAGGCAGAAAGCAAAGACTGTTGAATCCCTATTCCTCTCACAGCTTGAGCCATTTGTCTGTCTCTTAAATTCATACCTTCCAGGAACTCTTGATCCTTGCAATGCTGGCAACTTTTAATTTAGGGAGTGAATGTCGAATATGACCTTTTCTACCCAGATTTCCTATAAGTTCAGTGGCAGTGTCCTTAAGCATTTCTGTGGATATGTTATTCTTATTTCATTCTTATATATGTTATTCTTAAATGTTGATATTTTGACTTGAAATACAGAAGGGAGAGAATAATTTTGATTTGTATTTTGTTCTAGCATTTCTTCAGAATTCTTGGTCCTCTCTAGTGATAAGGCTCAGGGGAAGAGACAGAGGAAGAGAATATAAGCTTTAACATCTCATAGCCGTCTTTAACTGTTGCCCATTTTCCTCCTGCCCTCATCACATTGTAGCAGTCACACCATCCTTCAGGTCCCAGTGCCTTTTTCCATTTGACACTTTCCATCAATATTTAAACACAGGATTTTGGCCATTGCTGGCTTCTAGCAATTTTGATAAGAGCTGTTTACAGATTGCTTCTGGAAGCTTAAGCTAATGATCTGTTATTATTGTGGTTTGGTTCATTTTGATGACTTTTTAATAAAGTGAAGGTAACTAACACTTAATGAGAATCTAGTTATCTGTCAGGTACCTTACCAAGAGCTTTACAATAATTCCAAAAATGGAGCAGTGGAAATTCTCTTTTGCAGATGTCAGACCAGCTCTACAGGCTGAATGACTTGCTCAGGGTCTCACAGCTAGTGGAGGGCAGAGCAGGGATTCAAGCATCTGCAGCATTCTAGTACCTTATTTCTCAAGGGTAGTACCGAGACTAGCAACAGGAGTGTCATCTTAGGCCAGAATTGCTGAACCAAAATCCTACACTTTAAGGTGATCCATAAGTGACTTGAATGCACATTAATGGTGGAAAGGCACTGCTATACACAGAAGTCTGTTAAACCAGAGACTGTTATAGATAGGAGGATGGGGGGCACTTGCTTCCTGGTGGCACTGTTGAGGTGTGACATTGGACATTTGCTTTTCTAACTGTGCCTAAAGCAGGAAGTAGGAGCAAAAGAAGAGATGTGCTGTGTTAATGGTGACCTACAAAGTAATTTTTGAAGTGTAGAGACACCAGCATCACTGTCACGATCACTAGAAAGCATCTATTGAAACCTTTTTCTTTAAATGGCAGCTCTCAGTTGATGGATTGATTTAGAATGCCTCTATTATGAGACATTTATTGGGAGAAAATTGAAGCCTAAATCAGAATTTCTTGTACTGTGTTTGAGTAGCTGGAGACAGTGCTAAGCCAGCAAGAAAATCATTTTTAATTAAATGTTTATTACAGTTACTGCAGTGGTTTGGGTTTGAATTTATAATATAATGGGGTTGTATTTTGATGTAGGTACAGTTTATGATGCATTGGGTCCTTTGTGTAATCATTGTGTACCATGCAAAATGCCTCTATTATAGGGTTTTGAAGAAGAACTTTAGTGCGTTCCATGATTATGAAGATTTATGATTATTCCATCTTTGCTTTTATGACCCTGTAGGTTATATTTGTGACAGCTGTGATCCCAAATCGTTGGTCAGAAATAAACATCCAATTACTGTATAGTCTCAGAGGGAAAGCATGATCTGCTTTATGAGAGTCCACTTTATAAAGCAAGTTTAAGGATTTTAACTTGGCAAAAAGGAAATACTATCTGCACAGCAGTTTGATTTTAACGTCATTTATTTGGTATTTATTGAGTGTCTTCTCTGTGCTAATTACATTCATCTCTAATGATGAAAATCTGACAATATTCACTAGCCCTGAAGCTGATTTAATATCATGTTTCTGGAGTTTCACATGAAGAGAATTGACTTGGTGGTCTAGTTCTTGATCCTGAAATACAAGAGCATAACTGAGTTTGTAGAGTTCTTCATGCTTCCAGACGGCTTCATATACGCCATTTTGTCTAACCCTCCATGGCTCAGGGTTTAACATGCTCATTTGATCAAAGAATTAATGAGTCAGATGGTCTCACTGGCTTTTGTGTCCTCAGAGTCTTATTATGAGCAGAGATGAGTAATTGTCATACTATCATCTGCCCATTCATGGCTATTGTTGTTTGTACCATTCAGTTGACAGCTAGTCACGTTCTTTTTTGTGGTAACTTTGCTTTCTGTTTTTATCTTAATAGTCACTTAAATCATATTTATCTTCTTATGCATTTCAGTTTTACTTTCCTAACTACTCTGTGCAAATCTCACGTGTGTTATACATGTCTTTATATTCCTTATATTACCTGGTACATCACAGGCCCTTGATAAATGTTGTTGAATCTGGAGTGGGAATAAGGAGAACTAATATCCTGATTTGCATCCTGCCTGCATTTGTTTCATTTCTTAGACAGTGTTTTTTCTCTAGGTCTGTTAAGGTTAGGACTGCTGTCTTTTTTAGACTCTCACTTTAAGCCATGTCTTTGCCCAGCAGACCACAATGCAACAAAGAGGATTTGGAGCCCAATGTACTTGGTTTTGCCAAATACCCACTGCTCTGATAAATCATCTATCAGCTAAGCTAACTTTGGGGAATTATCTGTGGAATTTAATTCTATTTGCTGGCCCCATCTGGTTACCGTGGATACTTGCCCTGGCAGAAGGTTGTCCTCCTGGCCCTGGTACATGATGTTGCCTGTGGCAACAAATAGCTAGCTGGGTGGTGAAGGAACAGGGATAGGATGTGAGTACCAGGTATTCACAGGGAGGGCGGGGACTTTGCTTGGACCGCTGAGGCTATGGGGGACCTTATAGTCAGGGTTGGGCCTGTGGAGGGAGCCAGCATGTGGTGTCAGGAGATGGGGCTGCTGCAGGCAGTAGTCAGCATTGAAAAGGGCAACAGGTTTTGGCTCAGCCACCTTGAGATGAGGATTCTGATAATCTGCAGAGATCCAGGTGAGCAGGCAGTTGAGATTGGATCTGATACTGAGTAGAGTAGAGTAGTTCAGGAGGCAAGGGTGATCTTGAATGAGCTTGGGCTCTTAGCTGTGGAAGGAGGGGAAAGGCAGAGCCTTAGGATAGTGAGGAGAGGAGGTTGGGCTGAGCCACAGCTTCCTAACAGTGGATTCTGTGGTCAGAGTTGCAGTTAGAAACTGGGAGGTGCTCTGAAGAAAGAGTGCAGCTCTAGAGTAGGACAGTTCTGAATCTTATTCCTGTTTTTCCATATAGTAATCCTGCTGTCTCCAGAAATTACTTAGCTGTCTCATCTGTAAAATACAGAGGATGGGTTCGTATGTGTTTTCCACCCAATGACCTGCATAGTGCTGCCTTCTGGAAAAGCATCCTGTGTTCATATAGTTTGGGAAATGTTGCGTGGTTTGTCTTTCCTCAACATTGACGAGATTTACAATATTCATTGTTATCTTCCAGTAGCCGGTGGTGACCTGCGATGATTTTTATTTAGCCCAGTGGTTCCCAGACTGATGGACTGTGGCGTGTCTTCTCCCAAAGAAGTGTTGACTTGGTGAGGGAGTTTCAAGCTTGACCAAGACTGTGCTCAGCGATCTCCCAGATGCCTGCCAGTGGAGGGTACCCCAAGTACATCCATCATTCCTTTAAGAGGCCACGGATACATGAATGGCCCATCCGGTTGAGGAGCCACAACTGGTCCTTTCCTTTCTACTTTAACTTGGCGTTCCTTCCCTCTTGAAAGTTATAGTGGAGACTCACTGCTCTTTGGAATTTCCTGACCCCCAGCACGGGAGCACTGGTCCCTGATTCCCAATCAGGATTTAGAGGAAGGGGTGTGGAGGGTGCCTGCAATTGTTCCTCCTTCCTTTCCCAGAGCCTTGATGTTGGGCGTCAAGTCAGCCTCCCTGATGCCGTGTCTCTTCCTCTCAGCCCCTTTGGCTTCATCAGTTACAGGCTGCTGGAAGACGAACAACACCGCCGACCCCCCGCAACCGGGGGCATTATGTCAGTCACTTGGAACGTGTTTTCCTTTTTCCCAACAACTGGTTTACAAATAAACTTTTGGAATTCTGCCCACCCACCCCACCTCCCATTGGGTTGGCTGAGGTAACTTCTTAAATGCAATCTGTTTAAACATTTTGTAATCAAGAGTAGGAAAAATACTAATTGTTTTATCAGGCTGCATTTTGCATAAATAACTTTTTTCCCAGAAGTCTTTTGGGAATGGGGGAAATTTCATTAAAAAACTTGGTGGAAGTAAAAGTGACTATTTTTGAAGTGACTGAATCTAGCTATGGAAATGACTTTGAGACTGACAATATTTACCACATAGAAAGTATTTATGCAGCTTATACTATGTGTCTGTCATTGTCCCTGACACCATGGAATATCAACCAAGCTTCTGCCTTCAAGGGACTGAAACAACTGGGGAGGTAGAACCACTGTTCTCGTGGATACATGAGAATGGAATCCAGTGTTATTCTGTGCAGCATTACATCGAGTTAAGGCAAAGTGTGGTATGAATTCAGAGATGGGAGTGACTGTGACAGACTAACTTAGTCAAGGGAATCTCTGCTGAGATGAAGGACTTGAGGGCCAACTATTGAAAGACAGGTGGGAAAGGTAGATCTTACAAAGAAAAGGGACCATATTTAGATGGGCAAAAGCATATGTAAATCACACCTCCTCCAAGGAAAGGCTTCTTAAGCCCCGTTGTGTGCGAGGCAGTGTTTTGTATCAGGGGGTGCTCATGGGAACTTCCCCTTTGTGGTGGCAAGTGGACGTGCAGGACCTGAGAGAATGAATGTGTCCACCTCAGACAGGAAGAATGCCATCCCAGCTGCCCTGCTTAACTGTAAGTTGGAACTTTGCCAGCTTGGCGGCAACGCATAGAACTTCCATTTATGACAGAAAGAGTCAGTTCAGTGGGGGACTTGGTGTTGGCAGACCTGGGACCGGATACAGTTGGTGATAGGAGAGCACAATGTTAATAATAAATAGTAATATATTCCTGAGACATATTTGTTGTAAAACTTAGATATTTGGATTAGTTGACAGCAAAGGAGATTATACATTTCAAATAAAATGTTGCTGTTTCCTTTTGGAATCATTCCAAGAACTGCCCCAGTGCCACATTTGGTTTGGATGGCATTTAACTATTAATCTTTGCTGGGATGCTTATATGATCATACAGACACTTATATGGTTCTCCTACAACATGTTCTTCGTTATTAGGGACAAGGACAATCTGATCCCATCTGGAATTTTTCCTGTGCATAGATAGATGACTCTAGTGATTTACCTGAGTTTTATTTTTGGTATTATTGACAGGCTGTTGATGAAGTTAACTGACTGGTTCTATTGAAGCTTTGAACTGGCTTGCAGTTACAGACACAGTCTTAGTACTTACAAAAGGTCACTAATCTTCACTAGATCACTGTCACCCTGTCTGTCAAATAGTTATGATATTATTGTGAAAATAAAGCATAGTGTCCAGAATGCACATAGTATGGGAATGTTCTGTTAAATATATTCTATTAGGATATTTTTTTTCCATACAGACACATGGTTGACTGCCCATAAAATGTTTGTTGAATAAGTATGTGGTTAAGGATTTCCACTTCTGTTTCAGGCAATTATTCAAAAAGTAGCAAAATGTCACTTTTCTATGATAAACAGACATCATTGACATTCAATAAATTGAGAGTACTAATGGTAGTTGTCAAAAGGTTTTTAAAATAATATCTTTTGTGTACATCTTACCTGTGGCTGGAAAAACATTCCTAAGCCAGAGTTGTAATTTTTCTTCTATTTTGTGTTCAAGTGGACTTTCTATTCAGAGGGCAAATTTTAGCTTCACGTATTGGAGAATTAACTCAGGCTATCTCACATTCTAAGAGATGTGTGTAGTAAATGGAAGATGGTAAAGTGGAAGCTTTTTCTTTTGTTACTAAAAGCCTGTATTTCCCATAGCTAAGCCAATTCAGCAAAGACTTGGAGGCACCAATTATTCAAGATTTTCCTTTCGAGCTGCAAACTTTAATTAAAATATATAGTTGCTGTGGTTTCCGAGGCCTCTCTTTGATCTATTTATCTGTAAAGATATTTTTACAACAGAAATTCCACATTAATTGGAAGTTTACCTTCCCTATTAAGGGGCATACCTGCAGAAGCAGATTGCAGTCCAGAGAGCCTGAGCTGGCTTTGCTGGATGTAGCATTTCCCCCAAATCTTCTTTCCAAATGGAACATTATGCCATTTTTTCATAAATATTAATGTATGAACTAAGGCTTTCTCTCTTGATTTGCCAGACTGAGTGAGAAATTAAACACAGCCAGGCAACTCGGTTTATCTATCCTCAGACTGTCTCTTCCCTCATTAAGAGGAAATTTTACCTAAAATATTGGAGTTGTCTTCATAATTGGAAAAGAATTTTTCAGAAGGGACTTGAAGAGGGTGTTTGTTTCAGAAGTCCTGCAGAGCAGTGTGAGTGAAGTTCATGAACAGCCTTTGAAATTTAAAATTTTTTTAATGATTTTTTAAACTCTAGGTCGTTCATGGGTCTGCTTGGCTATGGTGTCATCTCCAAGTCCCACTTTCTCTCTCTGCATCTCCTTCATCCTCAAGTCCCATGGTCTTTAAATTGTGAAGATGGGGGATTGTCTTTGACCACTTTACTCTTTCTTTGACCAACCAGATAATAACAAAACTTATAAAATCCAATCCATCTTCTATATTCCTGTGATGAAAGCAGATGACTGCTTATGCACATCATCTACTAAAATGCTTTCCTCTGGCGTTTTTGTATAGTCAGTCCAGAGTGCTAGAGCCAGTTTAATCTGCCTTATCTGTACCTACCAATACATCACCTTCTAGAGAGATGTATGGAGTTTTAGAGTTGGAAGGGGTCACATGAACCTAACCACCAGATACAGATTTGGTGCCTAATACTTTTCTTTTTAATTGTACTGAATTATTTTATTTTTAATATTTATTTATTTTATTTGGTAGTATCAGGTTTTAGTTGCAGCACATGGGGTCTTTGTTGCATCATGTGGGATCTTTCGTTGTGGTGAATGGACTCTCATTCTGCACCCAGGATTCAGTAGATGTGGCCTTTGTTGCTCTACAGCATGTGGGATCTTAGTTCCCCGACCAGGGATTGAACCCATGTCTCCTGCATTGCAAGGCAGTTTCTTAACCACTTAATCAGGGAAGTCTCTATATTTTCTAATTAAAAATAAATAAATAAATACTTTGCTCATCTCTACCACAGAGCCTCTGCATGCACTGCCCCTTTTGTCTAGAATGCTCATCTTCTAAACCATGGCTCTCAGTCATTATTTCTTAATTTAAATGCCCATTCTTTAGAGGGGCCTTCTCTAACTCTCCAGCCACTCTTTCATCACCCTTAGCACATTTCAAATGATTTTATTTTCTTGCTTATCAGTTGTTTGTTCTCCATTATAACTCCATGTCTGAAACATTGAACCATTTGCTGTATAAAAAAAAATATGCTTTTTTGGCCTAAATGCAGTGTTCATTAACAGCCAGAGGGTCACTAGTCACTTAAAGACTAATCAAATGAGGTGTGTGCACATTTAGTTAGTGCTGCTCCCAAACATAGGCATTCCCTTTCCTTTGAATCTTCTTACCCATTTGTATTCAGCTGGTTTTCACTCCCATTTCACAGATTCTCTTTGCTGATGTTCAGTGTTTGATGCAGTGGTCAGGCTGCGCTCAGCGGAAGGTGTGACTTACCAGGGTTCACGTGTATGGCTGAGACAAAGTAGACAGAGAGCAAGGCTGAAGAGCCTGTGAAAGGCATGTGCATAGGAGACAGCACACATGTGGAGCACAGTGCCGTCTGCCATCGAGGATCTGGAAGGAGGAGGGCCAGGCAAGCAGCCTGCCTCACTCCAGCGGTGCTGGTGGTGGGCCCAGGGCCACACTGAACACTAGAAGGGCGGCGAGTGTTAATAGCGGGGGCTTACCCTGTGCCAGGCACTGTCCTAGGTGCCTCCATCCAGTAACTCACTCGGTACGTACATCATGAGTGGATGATTGTTACTGATCCACTTTGCAAATGAGGAAACAGAGTTTGATAACTCTCACAAGGCTGCAGAGAAGGTGGTTGAGTGAGGATGCAAACTCAGGCAGTCTGGTTCCATGCTCTTCACCACTAATCTATACCAGATCCCAGATGAATGTCTTTGGGGGCTGCACAGACAGCAACAGGAAAATAAATTTCAAATCAGTTGTTATTTAGATGAAGACAATTTATCTCTTTATAAATCAGTTCATTAAAATGGACATTATGGAAAGACATATACATTTGTAAATTTAAGAGGCATTCATCATTTTCTATGGATTTGAATTTACATGGGCCGTGGACCTACCGTTTTATTCTATCTTAATGTTCCCGAGTACTTCTTATGGACAGACAGCAAATTAAAAACGCTTTATCTTGTCCCATTCCTGGGTCAAATGTGATGATTTAAGAAGCTTTTTCTCAATAAATCTGCTAAGCTAATAGCCACAAACAGAAGCCCCGGTTGGTTTGTTGGTGCTAATGGCAGAAAGCTGAGCTGTCCATAGAGGAGAGAAGGATGTATTTATAAACAGTTGCATTAGTGGATCCCGCCCCCCCCCTTCTTGCATTGTTGTAAATTCTTGCATAGCTTTATTCTCAAGGAGAAATATTAGACTATAATTATCTTTTCATGATGATGATACCCACCCCCAGAGCAGTGTACTCCCAGAGGAGTAGGAATAGAATAATGTTAATTATTAATTGTAGGAATACACAGGCAAGAGGTATCTCTTTGACCAGTCTCCTACCACCTAGCACGCCCTAAGATATCTCTTTATAATGGAATTTTCCCAAGGGTGTAAAAACATCATTTAATTATTATTGTTTTAATTAGAATCCTTCACTCAACCCATCTGAGACCAGGTAGACCTTTTTTCTTAATGTGTTTTAAAGGGAAATGTTATTATTGTGATCTGATTTCGCATCTGCTTCTTTCATTCACTGCTACACTTCTTCCTTAAAGTCACCTGCTTGAACTTTCTTTCAACTCACATACACTTGAACTTTATAGAGACGTTTTTAATTCTTAAAATACTCAAAGGTCATTTTCATGTTGAAGAGGCATGCACCTTAGTTTAACATCTATTAGAAGTTAAATATTGGTGCCAAACTTGGGTTATAAAGAAAAAAAAAAGCACAGTCCCTTCCCTAAGGAACGTGGACTTCATAGTTTATTTTAGGATTTCACACTCTGTATTATTTCTTCTTTTACTTTTTGACTCATGCATTTCTTTTATTTATAACTTAAGGTTTTCCCTAAATAGAGACCGCACTGAGAAGAGTTAACACAAGTGAAAACATAAAGATTTTCAATTCCATCTGCTTTGAAAGTTAAAGAAGCCCTCGTATATTTTGTGATGGTGATTAAAAATCATTGATTCAATGATGTTATTTTTATAATACAACACATAACATTTCTAGGATAATACATTATCAATCTGGGAATTAGTGTAAACAGAATTTAGTAAATTCATTGCAGGGCTAAAATGAAGTTAAAATATGCTTTCCATTGTTGTATGTATAATTTCAGGCTGTACAGAGCTTGAGACATCATTGTTTGGTGATTACAGTTACTTTAGGTGTACAAGTTCTTTGTACCTGCTCTTATTTCTCATGACTCATTAAGTAATGATACATACTTTGAGTGTCTATAGGATTTTGAGGCCAAGCATGATTACTTTAGAAATACTGTGTTGAGATATTCGCCTTGGGGGAATAACCAACTTCTGTCCAGATGTCTACGAGGTGATGTATATCAGATTTCCTTTTGCTCTCACCAGGAAGAATGGTAAACAGCATCGGTAGCTGTGACATTAAATTAAGCAAAGTGGGTAACATTTCATTGGGTTCCCCAGCAGTTCAGAAGTGAATCCAGGAAAGCAGCTACTGCGAAAACAGCTCAGATTAGACATCAGTAAGCCAGAAGAAACTGCTCTTTGCCTTTGTCCAGAATTTTCTTCTAAGCCTGTTGTCATTGTTGTTCAGTTGCTCAGTCATGTCCAACTCTTTCAAACCTCATGGACTGCAGCATGCCAGGCTTCCCTGTCCTTCACCATTTCCCAGAGCTTACTCAAACTCATGTCCATTGAGTCAGTGATGCCATCCAACCATCTTGTCCTCTGTCATCCCCTTCTCCTCCTGCCTTCAGTCTTTCCCAGTATCAGGGTCTTTCCTAATGAATCAGTTCTTCACATCAAGTGGTCAAAGTACTGGAGCTTCAGCTTCAGCAGCAGTCCTTCCACCAAATATTCTGGGCTGATTTCCTTTAGGACTGATTGGTTTGTAGGTTTCTGAATTGTAAGAAGTTTGTAAAATTGTTCAAAGAGCATGTTGTAAAAGGTATCTGTGTTCATTAAGCCCATTAATGACTTGACAGTCTTCTCTGGTGCCTCTGATGGTAAAGAATCTGCCTGCAATGCTGGAGACCCGGGTTTGATCCCTGAGTTGGGAAGATCCCCTGGAGGAGGACATGGCAACCCACTCCAGTATACTTGCCGGGGAAATCCCATGGACAGAGGAGAGGAACCTGGCGGGCTATAGTCCATGGGGTCACAGAGTTGCACATGACTGAGCAACTTAAGCTCAGCAGCACCTAATGATTTGGCAAATCCAAGCACTTAGCCAGGGGTGGTTTGGTGGTTTTTGAGCTAGAAACTTGATAGCTTTACTTTGGCATCTGGTCCCATCACCTCATGGGAAATAGATGGGGAGACAGTGGAAACAGTGTCAGACTTCGTTTTTTTGGGCTCCAAAATCACTGCAGATGGTGACTGCAGCCATGAAATTAAAAGACACTTACTCCTTGGAAGGAAAGTTATGAAACAACCTAGATAGCATATTAAAAAGCAGAGACATTACTTTGCCAACAAAGGTCCGTCTGGTCAAGGCTATGGTTTTTCCAGTGGTCATGTATGGATGTGAGAGTTGGACTGTGAAGAAAGCTGAGCACCGAAAAATTGATGCTTTTGAATTGTGGTGTTGGAGAAGACTCTTGAGAGTCCCTTGGACTGCAAGGAGATCCAACCAGTCCATCCTAAAGGAGATCAGTCCTAGGTGTTCATTGGAAGGACTGATGCTGAAGCTGAAACCCCAATACTTTGGCCACCTTATGTGAAGAGTTGACTCATTGGAAAAGACCCTGATGCTGGGAGGGATTGGGGGCAGGAGGAGAAGGGGACAACAGAGGATGAGATGGCTGGATGGCATCACCAACTCGATGGGCATGGGTTTGGGTAGACTCCGGGAGTTGGTGATGGACAGGGAGGCCTGGCATGCTGCGATTCATGGGGTTGCAAAGAGTGGGACACGACTGAGCAACTGAACTGAACTTACTTTGGCTGACTCTGGCTTACTTGAAGGTCAGTTCAGTTCAATTGCTCAGTTGTGTCTGACTCTTTGAGACCCCATGGACTGTAGCCTGCCAGGCTTCCCTGCCCATCACCAACTCCCGGAGCTTGCTCAAATTCATGTCCATCAAGTCAGTTCTTTGCAGGAGGTGGCCAAAGGACTGAAGTTTCAGCTTCAACATCAGTACTTCCAGTGAATATTCAGGACTGATTTACTTTAGGATTGACTGGTTTGATCTCCTTGCAGTCCAAGGGACTCTCAAGAGTCTTCTTCAACACTACAGTTCAAAAGCATCAATTCTTTGGCACTCAACTTTCTTTATGGTCCAACTCTCACATCCATACATGACCACTGGGAAAACCATAGCTTTGACTAGATGGACCTTTGTTGGCAGAGTAATATTTAATTTAACTTTTTAATATGCTGTCTAGGTTGATCATAGCTTTTCTTCCAAGGAGCAAGCCTGTTTTAATTTCATGACTGCAGTCACCATCTGCAGTAATTTTGGAGCCCCCCAAAATAAAGTCTGACACTGCCATCTATTTGCCATGAAGTGTTTGGGACGGATGCCATGATGTTAGCTTTCGGAATGTTGAGGTTTTTTTTTTTTTTCCATTTTTATTTATTTTTATTAGTTGGAGGCTACTTACTTTACAGTATTGTAGTGGTTTTTGCCATACATTGACATGAATCAGCCATGGGTTTACATGTCTTCCCCATCCTGATACCCCTCCCACCACCCTCCCCATCCGATCCCTCTGGGTCTTCACAGTGTACCAGCCCTAGCACTTGTCTCTTGCATCCAACCTGGGCTGGTGATCTGTTTCACCCTTGATAGTATACTTGTTTCAATGTTATTCTCTCAGAACATCCCACTCTCACCTTCTCCCACAGAGTCCCAAAGTCTGTTCTGTACATCAGTCTCTCTTTTTCTGTTTTGCATATAGGGTTATCATTACCATCTTTTAAAATTCCATATATATGCATTAGTATGCTGTATTGGTCTTTATCTTTCTGGCTTACTTCACTCTGTATAATGGGCTCCAGTTTCATCCATCTCATTAGAACTGATTCAAATGAATTCTTTTTAATGGCTGAGTAATATTCCATAGTGTATATGTACCACAGCTTCCTTATCCATTCATCTGCTGATAGGCATCTAGGTTGCTTCCATGTCTTGGCTATTATAAACAGTGCTGCGATGAACATTGGGGTGCACGTGTCTCTTTCGGATCTGGTTTCCTCAGTGTGTATGCCCAGGAGTGGGATTGCTAGGTCATGTGGCAGTTCTATTTCCAGTTTTTTAAGGAATCTCCACACTGTTCTCCGTAATGGCTGTAGTAGTTTGCATTCCCACCAATAGTGTAAGAGGGTTCCCTTTTCTCCACACCCTCTGCAGCATTTATTGCTTGTAGACTTTTGGATAGCAGCCATCCTGACTGGCATGTAATGGTACCTCATTGTGGTTTTGATTTGCATTTCTCTGATAATGAGTGATATTGAGCATTTTTTCATGTGTTTGGTAGCCATCTATATGTCTTTGGAGAAATGTCTGTTTAGTTCTTTGGCCCATTTTTTGATTGGGTCGTTTATATTTCTGGAATTGAGCTGCAGGAGTTGCTTGTAAATTTTTGAGATTAATCCTTTGTCTGTTGCTTCGTTTGCTATTATTTTCTCCCATTCTGAGGGCTGTCTTTTCACCTTGCTTATAGTTTCCTTTGTTGTTCAAAAGCTTTTAAGTTTCATTAGGTCCCATTTGTTTAGTTTTGCTTTTATTTCCAATATTCTGGGAGGTGGGTCATAGAGGATCCTGCTGTGATTTATGTCGGAGAGTGTTTTGCCCATGTTCTCCTCTAGGAGTTTTATAGTTTCTGGTCTTACATTTAGATCTTTAATCCATTTTGAGTTTATTTTTGTGTATGGTGTTAGAAAGTGTTCTAGTTTCATTCTTTTACAGGTGGTTGGTCAGTTTTCCCAGCACCACTTGTTAAAGAGGTTGTCTTTTTTCCACTGTATATCCTTGCCTCCTTTGTCGAAGATAAGGTGTCCATAGGTTCGTGGATTTATCTCTGGGCTTTCTATTCTTTCTATTCCATTGATCTATATTTCTGTCTTTGTGCCAGTACCATACTGTCTTGATGACTGTGGCTTTACAGTAGGGCCTGAAATCAGGCAGGTTGATTCCTCCAGTTCCATTCTTCTTTCTCAAGATTGCTTTGGCTATTCGAGGTTTTTTGTATTTCCATACAAATTGTGAAATTATTTGTGAAAAATACTATTGGTAGCTTGATAGGGATTGCATTGAATCTATAGATTGCTTTGGGTGGTATAGCCATTTTCAGAATATTGATTCTTCCAATCCATGAACACAGTATATTCTCCATCTGTTTGTGTCCTCTTTGATTTCTTTACTCAGTGTTCTATAGTTTTCTATGTATAGGCCTTTTGTTTCTTTAGGTAGATATACTCCTAAGTATTTTATTCTTTTTGTTGCAATGGTGAATGGTATTGTTTCCTTAATTTCTCTTTATGCTTTCTCATTGTTAGCGGATATTTCTAAGGAATTTCTGTGTGTTAATTTTATATCCTGCAACTAAATGTTGAGTTTTAAGCCAACTTTTTCACTCTCCTCTTTCAATTTCATCAAGAGGCTCTTTATTTCTTCTTCACTTTCTGCCATAAGTGTGGTGTCATCTGCGTGTCTGAGGTTACTGATATTTCTCCTGGAAATGTTGATTCCAGTTTGTGCTTCATCCAGTCCAGTATTTCTCATGATCTTGCAGTCAGGATTAAATGCATTATTGCATGTGAAAAATGCCTTTGCCCCTTTAATGAAGTGCTTGATAAATGATAAGGCAAATTAAAATTATTAGCTATTATGAGTATCATCTGATATACTTGCTTGACCAAACTGATTAGTCTGTTGTTTGTTGCCTGGTAATTGCTTAGTGAGACAAGATGATTGAATCTTTGGGAATGGAGAAAGATACAGAGTTTTCTTAAAACTTGCCCTTCCCTCCTGCACTATGATCAGGTGTCTCTGAAATCAAAGGGCATGAAAACCATCGTGAACATATCCAGGGTGCCCTGTGTTGGCTGTATTTAATAAGACTTCTGAGATTTGTTGTTGTTTAGTCACTCAGTTTGCAACCCCATGGACTGCAACACACCAGGCTTCCCTGTCCTTCACCATCTCTTGGAGGTTGCTCAAACTTATGTCCATTGAGTCACTGATGGCATCCAACCATCTCATCCTCTGTCATTCTCTTTGATAGCTTACTGTGAACAATGTCAGATTGGTGATCTCTGAAGAAGAAGATTTGGCTTTGGGACCAGGGACCAGGCTTGATCACTCAAGAGCTTTTGTGTAGCAGAGTTTTATTACAGTGAAAAGGGACAAAGAAAGCTTCTGACATCGATATCAGAAGGGGGAAGGAGAGTGGCCCCCTCTCTAGTCTTAGAAAAAGGAGTTATATACTTTTTCAATTGGTTATTACAATAAATCAAAAGAATGTCTCAAGGTTGTAAAGATCTTACTAGACCCGTTCCCACAATTTACATTTTAAGATAACAGGATTAGAACTTAACAATAGAAAGAACAGGATTAGTCAGAAGTTTTTCAGGAAGGAGAAACTGCCCTCAAGCAGAATGTATTGTTGTTATAAAATCCTTACTAAGAAATGTAGGGGGAAAAAAAGTTTGTCCTTTCCTCCTTGAACTTGCCAGAACCCTATCCCCTCCTTGAGAGCCTCAGACACCTTTCTCCTTCTGGAAGACCCTGGACTTCTTATCAAACTGCCTAGGAATTGACTCTCTCACCTTCTCCTCCTGCCTTCAATCTTTCCCAGAAAGAGGGTCTTTTCTGATGTGACCAACACATTGAACTGATGCCACTGTAATGTACCAGTCTCCCTTCCCCAATGGTTCCCTGCTCCAAATAGTACAAAATCACATCTCCTTTTGTTGATTCACTGACATCGTGGGTCTTGTCTCTGCTCCTCCAACTTCATCTCCCCTCACTTCTCTCAGATCACTACAGTCTTTCTTTTTGTTGAGCGCCTCTGGCTCATCCCCTTCTTGGGAACTTTACAAATTTTATTCTTGCTATTTGGAAAGTTTGTTCCGAGAAACTTTACATTCAAGCTTCAGTTTGGATGCCTCAGGTCTTCTCTGATGATCTAGATCTCAGCTAAAGTTATGGCGAGTGTACAGGGGAGCAGTGTGTTTACTTATATGTTGGTGTTTGCTTGTCCATCTGTCTTCCATACTAGAGTGTTCCTTGAGCAGAAGAGCCCTTTTTGTTTTCAGTAGAGTGAATATAGCACACGAGAGTGTAGCACATAGTAATTACTTAATAAATGTATCTTAACTGAGTCCAAAGTGCTTGTTAATACAACTAAAATAGCTAACAACAAAGAAAAAAGTTCCACAGTATTTGGTCTTTCCAATATTATCTAAACTATTTGGCTACAATAGTTTAGATAGATCAGATAATGGCTACATTATCTGATAGACTCATCCATTATCTATCTATATCACTTTATGTATGGATAGATAATGCTAAAACATTGTGAAAACTTTGCTTTTCTTATGTAAGGCAATTATTTCTTAATTGTCACTCTCTGAGTTTGTTTTGCCCACTGCTTTTCATAGCCAATGCAGAGATTATATATAGGCAGAATTGAACAAAATTTTTATGAATTCCTAATTGATGAAATTCAAACTAATGATGCTTTGCTGTACAATGCCATAAAATATTTTATTTTGCAGAAAAGTATGACAATAAAAAGCTATTGTATATAGGCTTTTAAAAACATCTAAATATATATAAAAATCAAAATAATTATCCAAAGAAAAAATTTTTATATAGGCTTACTGTCTTTTGAAAATCTGTTTTCTTATAGATTTGCTTCCTTGTTCATTCATTAACAGTGCTGACAAGATGCACTTACAAGGGGGCCACATACATTGAAGGAAATTGGTACATTTCTTAAAATGACATGAATTATCCTCCAGCATTGGGAAAAGGCAGTCATTTTTCCCTGGGAAATAACAACAGCAGCAGCAGCAACATAGCAGTGGAAAGTAAGGCACATTTTAACCCGGGGTAACTGTTAAAATGATACACTAAACAGCTATTTAGAGTTTGAAATATTTTCCATGGAGTCACCCGTCCTTTAGGCCAGCTCAGTGCTATTTATCTAGTTTCTCCTTCATAGGGTTGATGCTATCAAAGAGCAAAGTCAAAGGGAAAGCAATTTGAGGGCACACAAACTTCCTCTAAGCCAGACATCAGTTTAGATTGCTTGTTATTGGTGATCTTCTGGTGGAAATTTGACTGGATTTTGAGTTAAATGCTTCAAACTGTTCTGGGAACACCAAACTTAGAGAAGCAACCAGAGCAGCTGGGAACCGAATGATGAGGACATTCATTCATTTCTTCAACCAAAAGTTATGGGGCACCTTCACTCATAGAGCTGTGTGAGTCATAGGACAACTTGGAATGTAACTACAAGGCCAAGGACTTGCCATATAGAGCCTCTCGTTTCTAGAGAGAAATGGAAGCTGAAACAACCAGGTGCTAATTCCCAAGGAATAGGTACGGGTGGATGTTGGCAAATAGGCAACAAAATGCCATTCTCTCTCAGATTACAAACACTCTCATTTGGAAAGAGGAGAAACTTGAAAAATGTCCGGTGATTATTTTCTGAAACAAAGCTAAGACATAGGCCCTGAATTTCTTTTCTGTTTTCTAAATTGGTTTATGTGCACATCATTGGATTTCCATATTCATTTAACTGTTTACTCTTTTATAGAAAATAATTAGTGAAACAAACTCTGGATTGTTTCCAAAAACATATCCCTTGCATGGCACTCTCAGGAGATAGCACTTGTGATTTTTCCTGTCAAAGCATTCTCGGGAAAAGCCTTCATTTCCAGCCTTCATTCTAATTAAAATAAACAGGACAGCACATTGCTCTGTTCTCTTTTCCTTTGAAATGACAGGTTTTTCTCTTCATGAAGAAACATAACCTGTTTCGACACGGACCACTGCTCTCTGCCCTCCTCAGGCTGCTCTCTGACAGCTCAGAGCACCTCACAAAGGGCCCAGCTGGCCCCTGCCCCGTGCCCCACAGCTGTGATTGCTCTCCTGCCTTCCCCCTCACACACCCCTCCGTCGCAGGGATGGGCTGGGAGGGGAATGTCCAGGTGAAGTTCAAATTCCTTCCAGTGGCATTTCTAGCCAAAAAGGGGAACCTTATCAATTTAAGCAAATTTCCATCTGGAAATACTGTGTTCCAAGATACTAGTGGCAGAAATGCTTCATATTGGCGCATTTTCCATGACTCTTTTTATATTTGTCTCTCTGTCTATTCCTCCTACTCTCCCTCACCTTGACTTTCCTTCTTGCCCTTTTTCCTTCTCCATGCACCACCCTCCCCAATACAGAACAAATTTTTTTTTTGAGCCTGATGAAAACACATTTTAGATTTTCTTACCAAAATGGCCCACCAATGATTAGATCTGACATAATTTGAGAACCTCCCCAGTGTTTCCCCCAAAGTTTAGTGTTCTATAGAATGTTCTTCATGTTCAGTGGCACAACCGAATTGATATTGGCTCCATTCAAATACGAACTGTCTTCCCTGGTGTGATTGAAACGTGTAGACTTGTCCTATGAAACAGTGACCTTTCAGGACACTATCTGTGTAATTGGTTTATTGATTTGTTCAATAAATTTTTATGGTGCCAGACACCATTCTAAGCATGTGGAGTGCATCACCCAACACAGCAAAGATCCCTGCCTCCTGGAATTGACATTCTGATGAGGAGAGATGGGGCTTATAGAGTAAACGTAGCATGTGAATAAGACAGTTTATATGATAGAAGGTGATAACGTATTTTGAAGAAAAATAAGGAAATAGAACAAGCTACCAGAGATTGGGAAGATGTGGGGTGGAGGTGGGGGCAGTGAGGAAATTAGCCAAGCATCTCCCTGGGGGACCAGCAGCCCAGAAGCTGGACAACAAAAGCAAGTGTCCCTGGGATGTTTGGGAATAGAAAGGAAGCCTGGGGGAGGTGGCTTGCCAGGTATCCTGCTGGGCTTTTTAAGGACTTTGACTTTAAGAGTATATATTTATTTATTTTTGGCTGCACTGAGTCTTAGTTGCTGTGCACAGTTACGGAGAGCAGGGGTGCTACTCTTTAATTGTGTGTGGGCTTCTCATTGCAGTGGCTTCTCATTTTGAAGGAGGAGCTGTAGGGCAAGTGGGCTCACTAGTTGTAGCTACTGGGCTCCAGTGCACAGGCTTAGTTGCCCTGTGGCACGTCCGGGATCTTTCTGGACGAGGGATTGACACTGTGTCCCCTGCTATGGCAGGCGGATTCTCAACCACTGGACCACCAGAGGAGCCCCAGGACTTTGACTTTTATGTGGAACAAAACGGTGAGCTCCTGTGGCGTTTAAAAGAATGACGTGATGGGACATCATTTTAGGAAGAAAACCCTGGCTGCTGTGGGTTTGAGATAGATCTTGCATGATAGTAGATCCAGGAAAGGAAGTAGGGATAGAAGAGAGGACACCTGTTAGGAGACTATTAGTAGGTTGGGTTTTCAGGATATTTTGGCAGCAGGGTCAACAGAATTTCCTGATGGGAGGGAAGCAGGATGTGTGAGAGGATGTAGCCAAGTGGAATGCTAAGGCTTTTGTCACAAAGGAAACCCAATAGTCAAAGGATTAAAGTCTATGTCTAAGTGTAAATAGCCAAAGAGAACACAAGGTTTTTTAAAAATGTAAGTAGTGGAGAAAGGTGATGAGATAAACAGGTCCCAGTTTCAAGCTGCTGTCCCTTCCCCCTTCACAGCTAGACCCCAGAAGGGACTCTGCAGCAGAGCCTGTGCACACCCTTCCCTGATGGGGAGAATTCTCTTCCCCTTGCCATTTGCATAGTTGACTTATTTGCAGCTTGTCTTCCCCAGAGAACTCTTCCCAGGCCAGGCTTCCTCATGCAGCCCTACTTGTGCTCATCTCTCTTCCCAAGATCTCTGTCTTGCTGCCTTTGTTTCTCATGTTGCCTTCACAAAAGAGTGTATTTGCTTTCCGTTGTCTGTCTTCCCCTCTGAAATGTGCTATCATGAACTCACAAGCTTATCGCTCTTGCTATTGCTTGCTGCTTTATCTGCATCTAGAAGAGTGTCTGGTACACAGCAGATAATCACTATTGGTGACGACCAAGAATTGATGTTACAGGAAATCAACAAGTGTGTCTTAAATCCCTGCAGGGAACATCAGCAGTTACTGTGTAGGGTTTAAGGGAATGTTTTAATGTAGCATATTTGGGCAAGAAATGTGAAAATAAATAACATAAAAATCACTGCAAATGGGGACAGCAGCCATGAAATTAAAAGACACTTGCTGCTTGGAAGCAAAGCAGAGATATCATTTGCTGACCATGGTCTGTATAGTCAAAGCTATAGTTTTTTCAGTAGTCATGTATAGATGTGAAAGTTGGACCATAAAGAAGGCTGAGTGCCAAAGAATTGATGCTTTCTTTTGAACTGTGGTGCTGGAGAAGACTCTTGAGAGTCCCTTGAACAGCAAGGAGATCAAATCAGTCAATCCTAAAGGAAATCAACCCTGAATATTCATTGGAAGGACTGAGCTGAAGCTCCAATACTTTGGTCATCTGATGCAAAAAGCCAACTCATTGGAAAAGACCCTGATGCTGGGAAAAATTGAGGGCAGGAGGTGATTGAGGCGACAGAGGATGAGACGGTTAGGTAGCATCACTGAATCAATGGACATGAATTTGAGCAAATTCTGGGAGATAGTGGAGGACAGAGGAGCCTGGCAAGCTGTGGTCTGTGGGATCTCAAAGTGTCGGACACAACTTAGCGACTGAACAACAGCAACAACATAAACTATGTAAAGAAAAATCCCAGGACACTCAATATATGATTTCTTGGCAAATGATAAGGAAAATTGAAAGGCACTTACGGAGGGAGAAGAATTTAAAATTGTACAATTATTGACCTTCAGAGGTAGAGACTAGCCAAGCAGCATATACAGGTAGAAATCTTTTCTGCATCTCATTATAAAGCTGTTTTTTATAACATGTATAGAGGAATAAGGATTATAGACTAGACTGAGAAATATTGTTTGGCAGGGAAGATGTGGGCAGAGACCCAGAGCAAAGAGAAGTTGGGGTCAGTGAAAAACAGTGAACGGGTTTCCACATGGGAGGATTGGAATAGAAAATAACCATCTCATATTTCTTTCAGATTGCCACCTAGAGAAAGGTCTGACAAGAGTAGAATTAGCTTCGTAGATGATGAACCAGAGCAAGACCTGACATCATTTTTTTAACCTACTGAGGACAATTAAAGATCCCATTAAAAATAAAAAATTCTATCTCTGCCAATAAAGCAGTCTGAGTTAAATATCCAGGCAAATCCTAAAATGCTGATGCCAACAAGATTTTTTTTTTTAATAAGAAAAGCATCAAATTATAGTGAGAAATGGTAATCACTTATACTTCTGGAGCTAATATTAATTTTTAAGTAGGAGGCTGAACTTTGCTTGCCTGAGGAAGAAAGAGTAACACTTTTAGAACCATAATAATTTTTAAAATATATAGTTCTGAAGACTTTCCCTCAGGAATATGTAAAAGCCTGTGGATGGTGGGATTAATTTGGAACTAATTCAAGGAGTGTCTTTAGAGTTTGGAGTTTATTAAAGAGATTGCCTACGGATTTGAAATCATCTGGCCGTTAGACTTTCTCTGGCTGAGGGAGACTAACTTAGCCTCAGAAATGCTAAGGCCTGTCTTAGCAGCAAAAGTCTTCCAGATGACTTTCCTCCTGCACATCCTTCCAAATGCTGTAATGTGTTTTAGAATGGACCATTACCAAATTTTATTTTTTGCCCTGAAATCTTAAAGACCAGATGGCACTTTGTCTAATCAAAACCACTTAGAAGTTTGACAAACCTTAGCCAGTTGCAAATATCAACAGTAAACCTTTTAGGTACAATGAGCAGAGGAACTCATGGCTGATTTCATGGATGGGAGTCCTCCAGGGAGAGAAACATCACTTTAGAAACCAAAGGGGAAATTAGAGGGTTTAATATTTTGACCAGGGTATTTTCAAACTAGCAGAGAAAAAAAAAGTCAAGCTACTTTATATGACTGAATGCATTTCAGGTAAAGTGAAGTGAAATCAAGTCCAGGATGTTGTCCAAGGAGAATATCAAGTTATTTTAAAGGTAAAAGTCCATCCAGAATATCTAAAATCAGGAAAAAATAAAAGAAGTTAGAATTTAATGATCTGTGTGAGAAGCTTGACATTTCAGTGATTAGAAGATCCGCAGTGGGAATCCCTGTGATGCCCCAGGAATGAAACAAAATCTTTTGAATGTATGTAGCTAATCCCCAGTGTCAGAGGCCAAATTCACTAGCTTCTGGACTTTATTCTCTCATCTGCCAAATGAGTCGGGATTAGGGATAGGTTAGATTAGGGAATCGCTTAGGTATATTTCAATTTTAAAAGTGGAATCAATTAGAAGATGTTTATTAGTGGAATTCTTATGACTGTTTCTTAGACTTGTTTTATTGCAAGAGATACTGTGAACTCATGTTCCATATAGGTTCAAAAAAGAGAGTGAGATACATGGAGAGAATGGTTTCTGCCTTGAAAATGTGATCAAGATTTGCCCAAAAAATCCTGAGAATGTCATTTGAATTTCACAGTGGTATTGTTTGTTTCACCTAGCTTTTCTAATGTGTAGATGTCTGTAGATTTCCCAGGGTGGAAATAGAAAATGCTCTTGGCGGAAGTAAAAAGCAAATCTCACCATTTGCATATCTGTGATTTGACATTGGTTCTTCAGATCCATGAGACTGGGACGTAACTGGCTTCTCCTCTGTCTGCTCCCAGTATATCCCCTTCTCTTCTTTCATGTAAATTCCTTCTCTCTCCCTCATTTATAGCAGGATCATTCTTGTCCATCATGTGACTTCACTGGCTTCTGTCTGATCTCTGAAGCTCTTGTTGATCCATTAGTGAGGTTTCTTCAGAAGAACCACAGACAATATTGATCTTTGCGTACTCCTGTTTCACATGATTCAGCTCAGAATAGCATATTACCTTA
Organism: Cervus elaphus; assembly: GCF_910594005.1. NCBI lineage: Eukaryota > Metazoa > Chordata > Mammalia > Artiodactyla > Cervidae > Cervus > Cervus elaphus. The sequence goes on along the minus strand of NC_057825.1, from coordinate 65,405,270 downwards.
TTGCTTTATTTTTTTCCCCTCCTTATCTCCCCTCAACTCTTTATACACTCCTTGAAGATAGCATCCTTCTTTAATATGTTGGACATCTATGTATAGCCTCATATTTGGCTATTTTCTGCAGGGAATCTTGCTGCTCCTTTGGAACCTCATCCTCACAGTTCTGAAAGCCAAAAATGACACCCAAAATCTGTTTTAACAGCTGTCAGCCACTGGTATAAATGTAGCGATCAGTTCAAATGATAGCATGTTCTAATGTAGTTGTGTGTGTGCATGCACATGCATGTATGTATCATTTTATAATAAAAACACTTATTTCTGTCATATACTTCTCCTGGGAGTACAGCTGTACTCCACACTCCCTGGGTGTAATGAAAGACCAGCTTGGCTTAGAGTTGACACCACTCTGGAAGGTCCTTGAGAAAGGAAGGGAAAGGAAGCAGCAGCCTGCGGAAGGGACTGTCGCAGACATGGTCAAATATATTCCAGCACACAAAGGGCTCTTTTTTGTTCTTAAAAGATTTTATCTTTCTTTTCTAATGATCAACTAGGACTAGGATGTGGATTGTGATGTATTTTTTGAAGTGGAGTTTCTTACACTTTATCCTTTTATGTTTTATTAAAATGTTTACATATTTTCTGTACCATTATTGGTTATGTACTAGTAGTCAGGCTTGGCTAGCCTATGGTGCAGTAACAAATCTTGAAGTTGTAAAGGTTTAACAAAACAAATATTTGTTTTTCTGTCATGTCACAATTGAAAGATTAAATGGTTCCTCAATAGCTCTTCATATAGGGACTCAGGGATTCAGTGATGATCTTCTAGTATATTCCAGAAAAAAAGGGTGCCTGCTCTACTCCCATGTAAAACCAGTATATAATCAGTTTCTTGATGAACTAAACAGTGAACAGTGTGAATTCTTGTATTTATTTATGCAGATCAGCTATTCTTCCTGTCCCCTCTTCCTCCATACACACACACACACACACACACACACACACACACACACACACACACACACACACACACACACACACACACACACACACACACACACACACACACACACACACACACGAGGAGTCTTTCCATTCATTGTATCCGTTCATTGTTAAGTAATAATTGCAACAGAAACTGAACCTGGAAGAACAGGACCTTCTGGAACACAGCACATGGGCATGTAATCTTAAAATGGAGTCTGCATTCTGAGAAACTTAAGACTTCCAATAACTGGCCTTCTCTCCATCCCAACCCCAGGAGTGCCTTGACAGACATCAGCGACACAATAAATACTTGTGTGGAACAAATGAATTCGAAACTTTCCTTAACTCTGCCTTTACTGTAGAACTAACTTGTTTCATTACGTTGCCTGTCTGAAAATATTCCCTATCATTTCCTGTCCCTGCCCATATTTGCAGTGAATGCTTTGAAACAAATATTTGGAATTCATCTGTTGTAACTTGACAGTAAAAATTGCAGTTAAGGAATGTTTTCCAAATTCAGGAATTTCCCATTTTTTGGAATTGACATGATATGCCTTTCATAATGTAAGTAGAAACTTAATGGAGTCATCAAACATGTAAACTACAAAGATTTAAAGAAGAGAAATAGATTAAAGTGACTGAAGATAGTTATTGAGTTAGTAGCATTTCAACTGTTACCTAAATCACTCTGTATAGCTCCTTTCAGTACCCTAGCCTTAAGGATAGTGCAGTAAGTACAATAAAGATAGGGTATAAATTGTGAACAAAGTATAAAAGGATTGTATCTGTTCATGGTTTACATAGACTGTTTCTGAGCACCTTTTCACTTCAATGGCATTTATTAAGTTTTTTTTTTTTTTTAAGAAACGGGAGCTTGTAGAACTGTGTAAATCAGGGAATCTGTTATACATTCACATTTTGATGATCAGCAAATCACTTATTATTTGCTAGAGTAAAACATATTCATGAAATCAGTAAGTTTGTTATTCATTTATACCACACTTTTTCCCCTCTTGAAGCCTGTAAGGCAAACACATAACATTTCATTGAGCTAAGAAAGAATGAGAACATATTTCTAGCAAATGTCACCAGTTTCCTCTACCTTGTGTTTCTTCTGTCTTGTTGAGAAATGCTCAAGGCAAGTCATCACCATTGGTGTGAGATCAGTGGATGGTTCTATTAATGTTAGTGATGGGGACTTCTGCAAACATTCATGAAAACAGACAGGCTATAAGCCAGTTAGGGGTGAGTTTAATTTTTATGTTGTGAATTAAGTACTGAAGTTTCTTATGTGTTTTAAGAAAATAAAATGTTATTTTGTTGCTTTGGAGGTCACAAAATGGAACTGGGCTCATATAACCAATTTTCATATAAAAATTATAGAGTTTCCATGACGAATTTCAGGTCAAGGTATTCATTTGCACACATAGTCATCCTAAGTGCAGACTATCAGGGGCTTCAAATGCTGTCCTCTTAAATCCACTACCAACTTGGCCTTGCCTCTTACTCTTTTGTATTTTTGAGGCTGAAGAACATGTACTGAGGATCTGTTGCTTCAATATTAATTGTGTAAATGTGCTCTGAAGGGATTCTTTGGTCAGGTACATTTCACTGTACCTGAAGTATGTTTGCTCTTGGCTAAGGAATGAATTCCAGCTATGTTGCAGTATGATGCTATGCTCTGGATTGTTTTTGGTTTAATGAAGAAGCATTGCTGTCAAATGGTTGCTCAGAATGAAACTCCACCTTGTTCCACATGTGGACCACATTTTCACAATGTAAAGCTATAAAATCTAGAGTTTCACAGACACTAACATGATTCTGAGCTGTCAGCACACACCTGAGCTTGTTGAAGAAAGGAAAACAACAAATTTCAAGTCTGCCCTGATTTATCTAAATAGGGAAAAACTTGAGCCAAAATTGAGACTAGCTTTATTACTTAGCCGTTTTGTAGCTGTTCTCTAGATTCGGTCATAGGTATCTATGGATTTGTGAGAAGAACAAACCATTCCTCTTAATATTTGAAAAGTTTATTGAGAAAATGAAGGCAGCTGGGTATTCAAAATATTATATTTTCAGTTTTTTAAAAGACCTTGTAATTTAGCTTGGTTATAATGAATGTTACAAGAAGGCTTATGTATGGGAAAGCTCAAAATGCACAAAATAAGTAGAAAAGTGGCAATAACTATCTTCAAAATGTCTAATGTTCTGAAGGCTGCATGGTGTACAGACCCCTACAATCTTACCACCTATGTATTTCTCTGATTCTCCTTAACATTGTGCAGTTGTTCAAACCACTTAAGAGTTTTAATGGCTTCTGTTATAGCTTTTCTGGGGAGAGATCTTTTTTTCTAAATATCAGACTAAGTAGTCACTACCTGATTTAAATAAATGGAGCCAGAAGTAGCCTGACAGTGTACCAAACAAGACCTGTGTGTATAATGTGAGTTCTTTCTTTTCAATTTTAGAATCAACCTTGTCCTATGTTAGGCAGCTGGAGGCAAGAGTAAGACAGCTGGAGGAAGAAAATCGCATGCTGCCCCAGGTGGGTGACTTCTAGAAGCTCACAGCTAGTCAGTGTCATTTGAGTTATAGTATTTTATTTGGAATTTAAAGTCTCAATTACATTTTCTCCTTTAAATGATAGACATCATTTTGTCAATAGTCATTCATCAATGTACAGCATGACTGCTTTTCATAATGAATCATCATATTGTCCAGATTCTTAAGCATGATACTAAAGGGTACATATGTCTAAAATAAGAATGTCATACCATTTTGTAAGGAAGAAGAAAGAGAAAACAAGGGTAGAAAGTGCTTTGATGGTCCTGCTCACATCTGTCGTGCATGTTGTTGTTGAACATAGGAAAGGGACTTTATTTCGGTGGAAGATGTGCTAATGTGTGAGCTAGGGAGAGCTACAGGTAGTTTGAAGATTTCATGTTTTAACTAAATGAGTACTTCCTAAAATTTTTTGTGATATAATTGAACACTTTGAGTGCAACAAAGAAATGACAGTAATTGATAGTTTTTACCTTGGGGCTTAATTTCTTTTCCTGGATGAATATAAAATGGTACCTTTTGTGGGATTTAAGGCCTTGCCATGTATTTTACTTAAAAATGTATTTTACTTTTTTCCACGGGCTGTTTATCTTGGAATGATGTTGGTTGAGGTCATGGTTCTTGGGAAATGTTTTGTTGAAGAGTTGAACAAATCTGCTAATTCTGACTTGGTTTCCTTGACAGACAGGTAAACAGTAATGTATTTTAATATTTCATAAAAAAGAATTTTCTCAACATTTAGTCACTAGTGTTCTTTCTACATTCTGGTGACTCTTTCTATTCCATCAGTGACTAAGAGAAAATTAAACCTCTAACAGTAAACAATTTAAATGTCAAGACAAAGAGTGTTTATAAGTCAGGAGAAGATATATAAACATTAATACAAAGAATTAACCAAAGACTTTGGAAAGCTGTTTTAGGTCTTTTAAACCTTGTTTTTAAACTAGTTTTGCTCACTGATGATGGTTTAGACTGTCAGGTACTGCATGTAGGAATGTCTCTTTCTTTCTTTTATTGGTCAGTCATTGGAGATTAAATGAAATGAGTCTATTTCTCACCCTTCTCAAACTGTACATATGTCAATGCTCATGATGACAGAAAGGCTTATTTGCATTATGAAATAAAATACTACTGGTAGAGTTTTTTCTCGTGTTCTTTTATACTTTGTATTTTTAAAATTTCTTTGCCATTTTCCTTTTTATATTGGATCAGGGTATGACTGTGCTAATACATTCACTGACAACATCTAACTTCTCTGTTCCAAGAAACCTAAAAAATGTGATTAGCTTATCTTATACATGTTATGCCGTCTCTGAGGCAACTGGGAATGTAAGCGACAAAAAGAGAGGGAAAAAAGAGGTGTGTTTCTTGCTTCTGCTCTGAGTGGGAATTGAAATTTACACCAAGTATTGGGTATATGCATGTGTGCTGTCTTATTGAAAAAGAGGTACAAACAAATGGGAAAATAATTATAAAATTGATTTTTAAAAATCTGTGAAAGTGAGTTTTAGAGGTCTTGAAGGGGGATCAGAAGAATCCTCAACTATACCTGATATGCACATGTGTATTTAAATATTTGCGTAGTTAAGAATAGATGCTATTACTTATTTTTTACAAATTCATATGATTTTAAGTGCATTGCTGTTTTTCATCAAAGAAGATTGCTGTTGGTTTTGGGTTTGGTTTTCTCTACAAGAAAGGGCTAAGAACCCCATATTTTATTGAACCTAGGATGTTATTAATGTGGGAGGCACCATTATCATATGTACTTTTCAGAAAGAAAAAAGATGTTGTCAATTATTGTCAGATTCTTGCTGATTTCAGTGATGGATGTTAAGAAGGAAAAATAATTTTTAGAATTCAGCTTTTTCTGTGTCTAAAGTACTTTAATGCAGAGAAGATTTATTTGCAATACTCTCTTGGACTTATGCAATGAATACAATCTGACTCAGTTCAAAAGTATCAAAAATATTATTCATTTTAAAATTCTGTACTTGAGAGTGTTGCCTTCATTTATAGCTAAGATAGGTATGATAGAATCACCATTTGCAACTACTTGTATAAATACTGAAATGAAGTGAAATTGGTGAGCAAAAAATGAACAAAAAAACTGAAAACATGGACAGTAGATCAGATCTGAGGATGGAATATAGTAAATGGACCTCAGAGCAGTGGGAATCATGTCAACTGAATCCTTGTAGAAGTCTTAGACTTGGACTAAATAACACAGACATATGTAACTTATTCTTAGATGTTTAATCATGAAATTTCCCTTCAGAAACAATTTCTGACTGCATGATGTGAGCTGATTTGCAAGGTCAGTTCAATGTGACAAGCTGACATCCCTGTATAAATTAGTATCAGTATCTGAACACTTGATTTTCAATTATAAGAACTTGCTCACTGTGCCTTGATTAGAATGTATTATTTTTTTAATTCCCAAGTTTGTAAAAAAAAAAAAAAAAAAAAAAAGTCCACTTGTCTTTGGATAAGCAGGAATAAGAATATAGTGGACAATTGGAATTCCAAGTGTATCAGATACCTTTTGTGGCTGTAGCAAGGTTCCTTGCTGTTGGTTGAGTATTTAGACTAAATTACATAAAACCTTTCCTGGATGAAGGAATCTCCTTAATGCCTACTTTTATTCTTTATATAAAATTATATATAATGAACAGAAAGTCACAACTTTGCCCTAGAAATACAACTAACCAGGATGAGTGTCATAAATGCTTGTAGATTTTTCTCGGAGTAGTTGCAAAGGCTTCCATTTCCTAATATGTAAATGACAAGGTTTCTCCTAGCTCTTACATTTCATAGACCTAAGTGTAATTAAAGCTTGGGTCCAGTGTTCCACCCATGCAAAGTTACCAGGTCCCGGAATGAAGGATTTTTTATAAAATAGAAAAATGTAGTGAAGACTCAGTTTGGTTCTGTCTGGTGGTGAAGAGGAGCTCACAGGAGGCGTGGATGAAATGTCAGTACGGCTGCTGTGGAGGTCATCACTAGTAAGCACAGAATCCTTTGCTCTGCCACAGCCTTTGCAGTATCCTCCGAGGACAACTAAGCTGCACTGGAAGTCCGGCTTGTTAACACAGTATTTCAAAGGTGTCCTAAAGTAAGAACAGTCTCATTAATTTCAGAAAATGCATTATTATTATTTGCTAGGTATTATTTGAAAAGAAAATGCTTTTTTATACTGTTATTAAAATTTTGTGAGGAAGACAACATGAGGTCTACCCTCAATAGATTTTTCAGTGTATAATACAGTCTTGTTACCTATTGGCACAACATTGTACTTTAGATCTTCAGAACTTACCTTGCGTATTGAAAATTTTACACATGTAGATTTAGTGACTTTTCATCTCTCCCTCCCCCTCTCCCAACTCCTGGCGACTACCATTCTATTTTTTGCTCCTGTGAGTCTGACTGTGTTAGATACCTCATCATGTAAGTGAAATCATGTGATGTTGGTCCTTTTGTGACTGGCTTCTTTCTCCTGCCGTAATATTACCATTTGATCCAGCAATCCCACTTCCAGACAATTTACCCAAAATAGTTGAAATTAGGATCTCAAAGAGATATTAGCACTCTTATGTCTATTGCAGCACTGTTAACAATAGCCAAGATATGGAAGCAACTTTAAATATCCATCAGCAGGTGAAAAGATAATGAAAATGTGGTATAAACATACAATAGATCTTTATTCAGCCTTTTAAAAAAGAAGGAAATCCTGCCATACAAGACAACATGAGTAAACCTTGAAAATGCATTTCTGAAAGTTGGCATAAATGGTCATTAAAAATAACGTGGACCTGGGATATTCTTCCTTGAACACATAAACTAACAACATTTTTTACAAATTATGTTTAAAAATGTTTCAAATGATTGCATCTACCTTCTTATAATACATATAATGATAAAACTGCTCAGACTGGTCTATCAACTCCACTATGTATATACTTAATATGGTGAAAGTTGCTTAGCCATGTCTGACTCTTTGCAACCCCATGGACTATACAGTCCATGGAATTCTCCAGGCCAGAATACTGGAGTGGGTAGCCTATCCCTCCTTCAGGGATTCTTCCTGACCCAGGAATCGAACCGGGGACTCCTGCGTTGCAGACAGAGTCTTTACCAACTGAGCTATCAGGGAAGCCCACTTAATATGATATGAACCCTAAATGAAAATTGTGTGTTACTTAAATAAATGTAGCTGCTGTCTATGAAATTACATTAACTTTCAAATCCAATAAGGTAGATTTACCCGCAAGGTCATACATAGCCATTTGTAACTAAAGGATCCAAGATGGTATAAAGTTGTAGTTATATAAAATTTATTATTACTATTATTATTTTGGCTGCACTGGGTGTTCATTGCCCCATAGCATGTAGGATTTTAGTTCCCGAACAGGGATCAAACTTGCATTCCCTGCATTGGAAAGCAGATTCTTAACCACTGGGCCACCAGAGAAGTCCCAGGAATTTTATATGAAATTTAAAAGGAACATACCTATTTCATGTATATTTACACATAAACACAGCTTGCTCTGGATAAAGTTATAAATTTTCAAGTCTGACTAGAACCTTAGTTTTGTATCAGATTGGACAACCCCCTCCTTTAGAAAGGGCATATAAGGTTCACAGAGTCTGGGAGTATAGTGCCTGGTCAGACAGCTAATTACAGACTGACTCAGGCCAAGAAGTAGGCCTGTTCAGCTTTCTCTCTAGTGTACACACAGTGCTGCCTTTAATCATTTCATACCATTAACTTAATTCACTGGAATTAAGCTGCTATATCTATTTTTGTCCTACTGTCAAATTCTTTTTTTAAACATTTATCTTAAAAAAATAAGAAAAGGGCTTCCCTCGTAGCTCAGTCGGTAAAGAATCTGCCTGCAATGCAGGAGACCCACGTTTGATTCCTGGGTCGGGAAAAACCCCTGGAGAAGGAAATGGCAACCCACTCCAGTGTTCTTGCCAGGAGAATCCCACGGACAGAGGAGCCTGGTGGGCTACCATCCATGAGGTCACAAGAGTCGGACACAATTTAGCGACTAAACCACCATCATCTTAAGAATTAACATTAGATCTGAGTAGCCATCTAAGATTTGTTAGGCCTTTATTCCTGCTTTCAGGGAAATACTGTTCTTCAGGCTGCAGTATCCATCATAAATGAAAGAAAAACGTGTTTTAGAGTCTTCTCCTTCCTGACACATTTCCAAAATACCTCAGAATCATAAAATTGTATTATACAAACACACCGACTCATATCTGTATACTTAGAAATTGTTATTTCACAGCATGTGGTCCGAGACGGTCATTCGTTCAGATGACTGGGAGGCAGGTGAGCAGGGAAATTAGTAGATGCAGTAGTGGTTTTTGAGGCATATCCCAGTGACATTTGATATTTTAGCCTAAATGCAAAACCCTTGCCTGGATCTCTTTATTCATTCCATTGTCCTCTTCTTGATGGTCACAAAGATTTTTTTAATCCAGACCTAACCAATAGCGTTTATGTGCTATGTCTGAGATGCAGTCTGTTCACCAGGAGAAAATATCTTAAAGTGGATGATGATTACTTATCTGATGATTTTATTATAAATACTATCCTTTAAAGACATCAGTTAGCTTTCAGATACAACCATGAGGTAAAAACTAATATTTTTAAAGCTATTTTCACCCATGGAAATGAAAAATCCCCCTCTCAGGTAATTTGTGTTGAGTTTGAATCTTGCATCATGGAGAGGGCTAGAGACAAGAAACAAGCAGTTTGCTGAAAAGTCAATTAAGTACATTTATTACAAGTCTTACTGGGAAATCTGTTTTTTCTTCTAATGCTCTGGCACCAGCATCTGCTAGGAAAGCATTGTATGTCCTCTGTGCCCCAGAAACCCTCTCCAGAACAAACCACCCACCTCTTGAGACCAACATTTTACAGCCAGTTTCCAGAATCAGTGTTAGTGCCTAGCGTCCTGTGCCTGCCCTGTGGGTTCAGCTGTGTGTTTGAAAGGCACTGGCAACTTGGATCGCCACTGAGTGGGCCCTTTCAGCAAATGTTTCTATTTCTGTTGCGCTAGCGCACATGCAAGAGGCTAATTTTAGGAATGGAAATGAAAAATCTCCCTCTCATGTAATTTGGTTGCAATGTGGCCTCAAAACAGTGTGGTCTTTCAGTGTTCTGGGCAAGGGGCAGGGTCGTTTCTAGAACTGTTTCTGAACAAAAGAAAGAAGCTGTCACTGTCCCCAGAAGTGCTGAGGAGGGTACGCTGGAGCTGAGGAAATCGGGCTCCTTACTTCCATGGCAACACACCCCAGGTCCAGCATCACATCTCAGAAAGGCCCCCTCACCTGTGTGTTTATGCAGACTGCCAGGTGCTGGGCAGAGATGAGGCTGGGGGTGCTTCTCTCTGACGTGTAGATTTGCCTCCTGTATTCCTCCTGTTTTGCTGTGGAGCTATTTATTGATTGTGTCACTCTGCTTCCCACATTTTTCTGACTTTATGTTTTGCAAATCATTTTTGCCTTATCAGGTCATAAATATATTTGGCTTTTCTTGAGCTGTAATTGCTCTAGAAGGAAAATTCAGTAACAGTTGCACAAAAGGAGACACACAGTGATGCTTTCTAAGAGGCTTCAAGTGAGTGGTGGTATCCTGTTGTTATTCGCATGTGACACTCCTGAGGAGTAACTTGTGTAAAAAGATTGTTTTCATGAAGAGCAGCTCTACTTATGTTGCATAACCTGAGTAGAATCGGAATGCTACTGATAGGAGAGTTTAGTTAAATCTGTTAAGGGTTGGTTGCTGCTAGTCGTATTTGGGGAGAAAATAGACCTCCACCAGAGAAACAGTCCTTGTGGAATATGATTTTCTCTAAATCACCATGATTTATATAATTAAGCACAAGGAAAAAAGCTTTTATGTATAGTTCAATAGAGTTTTCAAAGGACAGATGGGTGCTACACAAGTGGTGTGGGTGTATTGGAATAAAAGAGATAAATAGATATGGAAAGTAAATTAATGGAGGAAAGTCATGATGGAGAATCTAAATACATGGAGACTAGGTTAAGGGAAAATCGAAAATCTGTCAGAAAATATAAAAAAGTAAAGCTCATAGGAAAAATGTCTATGGCAACATGGACTCTCTCTAAGAGGGTATTTATAGCTTTCCTCAGTGACCCCCTTCATGCTTAAGAATTCTTGTTTGAGAATCTGCTTCATGATGAGAAATCTTATTTCTAATGAGAGAAAATCGATGAAGTAGAAATGCAATAGGAAACGCAGCTATACTACTTATTAAACTTATTAATATAATTATTGATTTTAAAAGGTACTCAATTATTAGTGCTGTTGTGTCAGTAATTCATATTAAACAATGTTGTCTTTTTATAGCTATACTGGTATGTTAGTAATTCAATCACAAAGGCATTTTTTAAAAAGGTTTTTCATTTGTCATCACCATAAAAATAGTTGCAGTTTTGTTACCTGTCTGTGACAGAATTTGTCACCAAAAATGATGGGACGCTCTGAGCACAAAGTTTTGCTGTATAGTAATATCAACTAGAGTCAAAGAATGAGAAGCAATGTGGAGGAATATTGGGTAAAATTTGAGATGGAACTATAAGAGAAATTAACGATGCCTTGTGCTATAGTAATGGCTCTTTACTCATTTTTTTTAAAATCCAGAGTTGAGTCAAAACATTTTTATAGGGTAGAGATGGAACAGTCTTCCCTTTTCTTGCTCCTTTCTAAGGGTAAGAAAACAGTCTTATCGAAAGTTGTGGAGGGCCTGCCCTGGTGGTACAGTGGCTAAGACTCAGTGCTCCCAATGCAGGGTGTCCAGGTTCAATCCCTGGTCTGGGAACTAGATCCCGCATGCCACAACTTGAGATTCCATGTGCCACAAAGACCTGGCTCAGCCAAATAAATAAACATTAAAAAAAATGTGGTGGGAAATGTTGTATCATATTTTTTTTTTTTTAATTTTTTTATTAGTTGGAGGCTAATTACTTCACAACATTTCAGTGGGTTTTGTCATACATTGATATGAATCAGCCATAGATTTACACTTATTCCCCATCCCGATCCCCCCTCCCATCTCCCTCTCCACCCGATTCCTCTGGGTCTTCCCAGTGCACCAGGCCGGAGCACTTGTCTCATGCATCCCACCTGGGCTGGTGATCTGTTTCACCATAGATAGTATACATGCTGTTCTTTTGAAACATCCCACCCTCACCTTCTCCCACAGAGTTCAAAAGTCTGTTCTGTATTTCTGTGTCTCTTTTTCTGTTTTGCATATAGGGTTATCGTTACCATCTTTCTAAATTCCATATATATGTGTTAGTATGCTGTAATGTTCTTTATCTTTCTGGCTTACTTCACTCTGTATAAGGGGTTCCAGTTTCATCCATCTCATTAGGACTGGTTCAAATGAATTCTTTTTGACGGCTGAGTAAAATTCCATGGTGTATATGTACCACAGCTTCCTTATCCATTCATCTGCTGATGGGCATCTAGGTTGCTTCCATGTCCTGGCTATTATAAACAGTGCTGCGATGAACATTGGGGTGCATGTGTCTCTTTCAGATCTGGTTTCCTCAGTGTGTATGCCCAGAAGTGGTATTGCTGGGTCATATGGCAGTTCTATTTCCAGTTTTTTAAGGAATCTCCACACTGTTTTCCATAGTGGCTGTACTAGTTTGCATTCCCACCAACAGTGTAAGAGGGTTCCCTTTTCTCCACACCCTCTCCAGCATTTATTGCTTGTAGACTTTTGGATAGCAGCCATCCTGACTGGTGTGTAATGGTACCTCATTGTGGTTTTGATTTGCATTTCTCTAATAATGAGTGATGTTGAGCACCTTTTCATGTGTTTGTTAGCCATCTGTATGTCTTCTTTGGAGAAATGTCTGTTTAGTTCTCTGGCCCATTTTTTGATTGGGTCATTTATTTTTCTGGACTTGAGCTGCAGGAGTTGCTTGTATATTTTTGAGATTAATCCTTTGTCTGTTGCTTCATTTGCTATTATTTTCTCCCAATCTGACGGCTGTCTTTTCACCTTACTTATAGTTTCTTTTGTAGTGCAAAAGCTTTTAAGTTTCATTAGATCCCATTTGTTTAGTTTTGCTTTTATTTCCAATATTCTGGGAGGTGGGTCATAGAGGATCTTGCTGTGATTTATGTCGGAGAGTGTTTTGCCTATGTTCTCCTCTAGGAGTTTTATAGTTTCTGGTCTTACATTTAGATCTTTAATCCATTTTGAGTTTATTTTTGTGTATGGTGTTAGAAAGTGTTCTAGTTTCATTCTTTTGCAAGTGGTTGACCAGTTTTCCCAGCACCACTTGTTAAAGAGGTTGTCTTTTTTCCATTGTATATCCTTGCCTCCTTTGTCAAAGATAAGGTGTCCATAGGTTCGTGGATTTATCTCTGGGCTTTCTATTCTGTTCCATTGGTCTATATTTCTGTCTTTGTGCCAGTACCACACTGTCTTGATGACTGTGGCTTTGTAGTAGAGTCTGAAGTCAGGCAGGTTGATTCCTCCAGTTCCATTCTTCTTTTTCAAGATTACTTTGGCTATTCGAGGTTTTTTGTATTTCCATACAAATTGTGAAATTCTTTGGTCTAGTTCTGTGAAAAATACCGTTGGTATCTTGATAGGGATTGCATTGAATCTATAGATTGCTTTGGGTAGAATAGCCATTTTGACAATATTGATTCTTCCAATCCATGAACACGGTATGTTTCTCCATCTGTTTGTGTCCTCTTTGATTTCTTTCATCAGTGTTTTATAGTTTTCTATGTATAGGTCTTTTGTTTCTTTAGGTAGATATACTCCTAAGTATTTTATTCTTTTTGTTGCAATGGTGAATGGTATTGTTTCCTTAATTTCTCTTTCTGTTTTTTCATTGTTAGTATATAGGAATGCAAGGGATTTCTCTGTGTTAATTTTATATCCTGCAACTTTACTATATTCATTGATTAGTTCTAGTAATTTTCTGGTAGAGTCTTTAGGGTTTTCTATATAGAGGATCATGTCATCTGCAAACAGTGAGAGTTTCACTTCTTCTTTTCCTATCTGGATTCCTTTTACTTCTTTTTCTGCTCTGATTGCTGTGGCCAAAACTTCCAACACTATGTTGAACAGTAGTGGTGAGAGTGGGCACCCTTGTCTTGTTCCTGATTTCAGGGGAAATGCTTTCAATTTTTCACCATTGAGGGTGATGCTTGTTGTGGGTTTGTCATATATAGCTTTTATTATGTTGAGGTATGTTCCTTCTATTCCTGCTTTTTGGAGAGTTTTAATCATAAATGAGTGTTGAATTTTGTCAAAGGCTTTCTCTGCATCTATTGAGATAATCATATGGTTTTTATCTTTCAATTTGTTAATGTGGTGTATTACATTGATTGATTTGTGGATATTGAAGAATCCTTGCATTCCTGGGATAAAGCCCACTTGGTCGTGGTGTATGATTTTTTTAATATGTTGTTGGATTCTGTTTGCTAGAATTTTGTTAAGGATTTTTGCATCTATGTTCATCAGTGATATTGGCCTCTAGTTTTCTTTTTTTGTGGCATCTTTGTCAGGTTTTGGAATTAGGGTGATGGTGGCCTCATAGAATGAGTTTGGACGTTTACCTTCTTCTGCAATTTTCTGGAAGAGTTTGAGTAAGGTAGGTGTTAGCTCTTCTCTAAATTTTTGGTAGAATTCAGCTGTGAAGCCATCTGGTCCTGGGCTTTTGTTTGCTGGAAGATTTTTGATTACAGTTTCGATTTCCTTGCCTGTGATGGGTCTGTTAAGATCTTCTATTTCTTCCTGGTTCAGTTTTGGAAAGTTATACTTTTCTAAGAATTTGTCCATTTCATCCAAGTTGTCCATTTTATTGGCATAGAGCTGCTGGTAGTAGTCTCTTATGATCCTTTGTATTTCAGTGTTGTCTGTTGTGATCTCTCCATTTTCATTTCTAATTTTGTTAATTTGGTTCTTCTCTCTTTGTTTCTTAATGAGTCTTGCTAATGGTTTGTCAATTTTGTTTATTTTTTCAAAAAACCAGCTTTTAGCTTTGTTGATTTTTGCTATGGTCTCTTTAGTTTCTATTGCATTTATTTCTGCCTTAATTTTTAAGATTTCTTTCCTTCTGCTAACCCTGGGGTTCTTCATTTCTTCCTTCTCTAATTGCTTTAGGTGTAGAGTTAGGTTATTTATTTGGCTTTTTTCTTGTTTCTTGATGTAAGCCTGTAATGCTATGAACCTTCCCCTTAGCACTGCTTTTACAGTGTCCCATAGGTTTTGGGTTGTTGTGTTTTCATTTTCATTCATTTCTATACATATTTTGATTTCTTTTTTGATTTCTTCTATGATTTGTTGGTTATTCAGAAGTGTGTTATTTAGCCTCCATGTGTTTGAATTTTTAACAATTTTTTTCCTGTAATTGAGATCTAATCTTACTGCACTGTGGTCAGAAAAGATGACTGGAATGATTTCAATTTTTTTGAATTTTCCAAGACCAGATTTATGGCCCAGGATGTGATCTATTCTGGAGAAGGTTCCGTGTGCACTTGAGAAAAAGGTGAAGTTGCTTGTTTTGGGGTGAAATGTCCTATAGATATCAATTAGGTCTAGCTGGTCCATTGTGTCATTTAAAGTTTGTGTTTCCTTGTTAATTTTCTGTTTAGTTGATCTATCCATAGTTGTGAGTGGGGTATTAAAGTCTCCCACTATTATTGTGTTACTATTAATTTCCTCTTTCATACTCGTTAGTGTTTGCCGTACATATTGCGGTGCTCCTATGTTGGGTGCATATATATTTATAATTGTTATATCTTCTTCTTGGATTGATCCTTTGATCATTATGTAGTGTCCTTCTTTGTCTCTTTTCACAGCTTTTATTTGAAAGTCTATTTTATCTGATATGAGTATTGCGACTCCTGCTTTCTTTTGGTCTCCATTTGCATGAAATATTTTTTTCCAGCCCTTCACTTTTAGTCTGTATGTGTCTCTTGTTTTGAGGTGGGTCTCTTGTAGACAGCATATATGGGGGTCTTGTTTTTGTATCCATTCAGCCAATCTTTGTCTTTTGGTTGGGGCATTCAACCCATTTACATTTAAGGTAATTATTGATAGGTGTGGTCCCGTTGCCATTTACTTTGTTGTTTTGGGTTCACGTTTATACAACCTTTCTGCATTTCCTGTCTAGAGAAGATCCTTTAGCATTTGTTGAAGAGCTGGTTTGGTGGTGCTGAATTCTCTCAGCTTTTGCTTATCTGTAAAGCTTTTGAGTTCTCCTTCATATCTGAATGAGATCCTTGCTGGATACAGTAATCTAGGTTGTAGGTTATTCTCTTTCATTACTTTCAGGACGTCCTGCCATTCCCTTCTGGCCTGGAGGGTTTCTATTGATAGGTCAGCTGTTATCCTTATGGGAATCCCTTTGTGTGTTATTTGTTGTTTTTCCCTTGCTGCTTTTAATATTTGTTCTTTGTGTTTGATCTTTGTTAGTTTGATTAATATGTGTCTTGGGGTGTTTCGCCTTGGGTTTATCCTGTTTGGGACTCTCTGGGTTTCTTGGACTTGAGTGGCTATTTCCTTCCCCATTTTAGGGAAGTTTTCAGCTATTATCTCCTCAAGTATTTTCTCATGGCCTTTCTTTTTGTCTTCTTCTTCTGGGACTCCTATGATTCGAATGTTGGGGCGTTTCCCAGTGTCCCAGAGGTCCCTGAGGTTATCCTCATTTCTTTTGATCCTTTTTTCTTTTTTCCTCTCTGCTTCATTTATTTCCACCATTTTATCTTCTACCTCACTTATCCTATCTTCTGCCTCCGTTATTCTACTCTTGGTTCCCTCCAAAGTGTTTTTGATCTCATTCATTGCATTGTTCATTTTTAATTGACTCTTTTTTATTTCTTCTAGGTCTTTATTAAACAATTCTTGTATCTTTTCAATCTTTGTCTCCAGGCTATTTATCTGTAACTCCATTTTGTTTTCAAGATTTTGGATCATTTTTATTATCATTATTCTAAATTCTTTTTCAGGTAGATTCCCTATCTCCTCCTCTTTTGTTTGACTTGGTGGGCATTTTTCATGTTCCTTTACCTGTTGGGTATTTCTTTGCCTTTTCATCTTGTTTAGATTGCTGTGTCTGGAGTGGACTTTCTGTATTCTGGAGGTCTGTGGTTCCTTTTTATTGTGGAGGATTTACCCAGTGGGTGGGGTTAGACGATTGGCTTGTCAAGGTTCCCGGTTAGGGAAGCTTGCGTCAGTGTACTGGTGCGTGGAACTTGATTTCTTCTTTTTGGAGAGCAATGGAGTGCCCAGTAATGAGTTTTGAGATGGGTCTATGTGTTAGGTGTGACCTTGGGCAGCCTGTATGTTGACATTCGGGGCTATGTTCCTGTGTTGCTGGAGAATTTGCGTGGTATGTCTTGCTCTAAAACTTACTGGCTCTTGGGTGGTGGTTGGTTTCAGTGTAGGTATGGAGGCTTTTGGACGGTCACTTATTGCTTAAAGTTCCATGTAGTCAGGAGTTTTCTGGTGTTCTCAGGTTTTGGGCTTAAGTTTCCTGCCTCTGGATTTCAGTTTTATTCTTCCTGTAGTCTCAGGACTTCTCCAACTATACAGCACTGATAATAAAACTTCTAGGTTAATGGCGAAAAGATTCTCCCCTGTTAGGGACACCCAGAGAGGTTCACAGAGTTACATGAACAGGAGAAAAGGGAGGAGGGAGATAGAGATGAGCAGGAGGAGAAAAAGGGGGACTCAAGAGGAGAGAGACAGATCTACGCAGCTGTCTGTTCCCAGAGTGTTCTCCGTATCTCAGACACCTACAAGGATTCACAGAATTGGATTGGGAAGAGAAGGGGAAAGGAGGAAATAGAGGTGTTCTGAGGTAGAAAACAGAGAGTCAAGATTGGGAGAGAATAATCTTCGGTTTAAAGATAGGGCTTCTTTTTTTTTTTTTGGTAAGGTTATAGTGTAGTGAAAATGAAAATGAAGAGTAGTAGAGGAGTACTAGAGGACTTTAAAAGAAATAAGAGAAAAAGAAAAATAGAAAATAAAAGAGAAAACGGAAAGGAAAAAAAAGAAGAAAAAAGAAAAAAAAAAGAAAAAGAAAAAAAAAAAAAAAAAAAAAAAAAAAAAAAAAAAAAAAAAAAAAAAAAAAAAAAAGGAAAAAAAAAAATTTTTTTCCCCCTAATTAAAAAAATCGTAAAAATCTATGTAAATAAAAGTTAAGGAGTAATGGGGGAGTAATAGGGAATTTTAAAGGAAAATAAAAGAGAAAAAATAAAAAAGAAAAAATATAAAAAGAAAAAAAAAATTTTTTTTTTTTTCCTTACTTAGAAAAAAAAAGTAAAAATATATCTAGGAGTTTCTCTGGAGCTGCTGCGGTCAGTGTGGGTTCGGCTCAGTTTCAGATAGCTCCTCGTTCCAGCTTACACTTCTCGATATCTACAGGGCCCTTCCGGTGAAGTCGGTGTTTTCTACAGGGATTTTAATCTGTTGCACCAGTCCCTTCTGAAGCGGTTCCCTTTGTTTATTTGGCTTCTGTTTGCCGGTCTCTTCAGAGCCTCATTTCCGCCCTGACACAGGCGGGCGGAGGTGGACTCTTATTCAGGTAGCTAGTTCCGTTGCGCTGCGGGGCGGGGCTGACGCTGCGGGGAGGGGCTGGCGCTGCGGGGCGGGGCTGACGCTGCGGGGAGGGGCTGGCCCTGCGGGGGCGGGCTGGCGCTGCCGGGAGGGGCTGACGCTGCTTTCTCCCTCTGCGCTGCTCAGGCTCCCGGCTGTTCTATATGGAGCGCGCCCCGCGCTGCGCTAGGTTCCAGCCCTCGGGTGTTACACAAAAGCGCGGAAGGAAAAGCTGCGCCTGCTCTCTGTGCCTTCCCCGTCAGAGCGGTCCAGGCAGCGAGGGGCTTGATGGGCGCACTATCCCCAGGTGTGGCACACTCACTCCCTTCCGCGGACCCAGTCTCAGTTTCCGCTGACGCCAGTCGGGTGCGCGCGCCTTCCGCCCTCTGCGTCCCCAGCCCCAGTCCCCGCCCGCGCCGGTCGGGTGCCTGCGCCCTGTGTCTCGCTGCGACCTTCCCCTCCCCCCTGCCTCCTGCCTCCGGCGGGGCTGGGCGGGTCCGCAGCCTGCGACCTCTTCTTGGGACTTTCTCCGTCCCTTTGTTCTGCGAACGGCCGGCAGTGTGTTCCGGCCGGTTAATTTTCTCTCTTTGGGTCTCCCACAGTTCAAGTTGGCACCTCACAGAAGCTCCCTCTGATTGTCCTCAGGGCCCTCAGGCCCGGACCCTAGCCCAAGCAAGGCCGCCTAAGACTCCCTTCCCGGGACGGGTCTCCGTCCTTAGCTCTTTTGTCTCACTTTTTATCTTTTATATTTTGTCCTACCTCCTTTTGAAGACAATGGTCTGCTTTTCTGGGCGCCTGATGACCTCAGCTAGCGATCAGAAGTTGTTTTGTGAGGTTTGCTCTGCATTCAGTTATTCTTTTGATGAATTTGTAGGAGAGAAAGTGGTCTCCCCGTCCTACTCCTCCGCCATCTTGGCTCCTCCCATCCGGGAAATGTTGTATCATATTTGACTTGGGGATTAAATTAAGTTAAATACTACTGAAATATGGATATAAAATAAGTTATGACACCATGGTTAGTTGACACCTGTGAAGGTGCTGAGACCCCCATGGGAGCACAGCCTCATTCTCATCTCTGTTTGCTGCTGGAGATCGTGACCTCTCTGACTGATGGAGGAGAGGCATCTGAACCATGTTCTATCCTCCTCTTATCTCTGGTTCCACCCTTTCCTGCAGTGGAGTTTAGGCATTTTTTCACTTATGAATCTAAATGTTCAGTTTGTTTCTTTGCTGTAGCTTGAGGAAGTGTGTGGGCTTCCCAGGTGGTACAGTGGTAAAGAATCTGCCTGCCATTTCAGGAGATCCAAGAGATACGGGTTTGATTCCCAGGTCTGGAAGGACCCCTGGAGGAGGGAAGGGCAACCCCCTCCAGTATCTTGCCAGGATAATCCCATGGGCAGAGGAGCCTGGCGGGCTGTAGTCAATGGGGCCGCAGAGTTGAACACTACTGAGCACACACGCATGCTATTGCCGCTGAGGAAAATGTGTAACTTAGAATAAAAATTAAAATTGGTGTGTCTTAATAATTGGCAGTTACCTATATCTTCAGAGTGTAAAGTAGACAAACATAAATGTAATATAGGCAATATCTATTTCCTAAGTATAAATACAATATAAATAATAAATGTAATATAGGCAAATAATTATATTCTTTCACAAAGGAAGACAGTCTGTCAATATATTTCCAAGTGAGTTGAGATTTTCCTAAATTATATTTTAAAAGCTATCATTGTGTGAAAAATAAGCAAAACATAACTAAGTTGCTTTTAAAAGCTGAGACATAGTCAGCCATGACTTTGGACGCTTTTAGTAAACAAGTAATTAGTGGAGTCACTGTGAATATGCTAGACCAAGCACCGACTAGGAATTACAGGAATTAGGACTTGACCTAATGAGCTGTTGGACCAGGACGGAACCCTAACCTCTGTGAACCTTTTGTCTGATTAAAAAGCAAGATTGAATCAGTTATGTATATATACACATATATCCCCTCCCTCTTGGACCTCCCTCCCACTGCCTTCCCCTGCCCCTAATCTCACCCTCTAGGTCACCACAGAGCACTGAGCTGAATTCCCTGTGCTATTCAGCAGGTTCTCACTAATTATCTATTTTACGCATGGTATTGTATATAAGTCAGTCCCTATTACCCAATTTATCCCCCATGTCCACATGTCATTCTGTACATCTGCATCTCTACTCATACCTTGCAAATAGGTTCATATGTACCATTTTTCTAGATTCCACATATATGTGTTAATATACAATATTTGTTTTTCTCTTTCTGACATCAGTCTGTATGAGAATTACAGATGGACAGTGTCTAGGTCTATCCACGTCTCTACAAATGACCCAATTTCATTCCTTTTTATGGCTGAGTTAATATTGCATTGTGTATAGGAACCACATCTTTGTCCACTCATCTGTTGATGGACACTTAGACTGCTTCCATGAACTGGCTATTGTATATAGTGCTGCAATGAACATTGGGGTGCATGTGTCTTTTTGAATTTTGATTTTCTCAGTATAAGGACTCTCCAGACTGCTCTCCATAGTTGGTATATCAATCTACATTCCCACCAGTGGTGTGAGAGGGTTTTCTTTTCTCCACGTCCTCTCCAGCATTTACTGTTTGTAATTTTGTCGTTGTTAGTGCACCGAGTTGTTGTTCTGCGTGGGTTTCCTCTAGTTGCAGTGAGCAGGGGCTCCGCTTTGTTGTGGTGTGCAGGCTTCCTGTCGCGGTGGCTTCTCTCGTTGGAGCCGGGCTCTGGGGCACTCAGGCGTCAGTAGTTGCGGCTCCTGGCCTCTGGAGCGCTGGCCCAGTAGCCGTGAGGCACTGGGCTTAGTTACTCCAGGGCATGTGGGATCCTCCTGGGCCAGGGATTGCACCAGTGTCCCCTGCATTTGCAAAGCAGATTCCTAACCAGTGGACCACCAGGGAAGCCCTATATTTTGCAGATTTTTAAAAAAAATATATTGAGTTTCATGAACTATCTGCATGTTTTGGAGATTAATCCCTTGTCAGTTGCTTTGTTTGCAAATATTTTCTCCCATTGTGAAGGTTGTCTTTTCATTGTGTTTATGGCTTCCTTTGCTGTGCAAAGGCTTTTAAGTTTCATTAAGTCCCATTTGTTTATTTTTGTTCTTATTTTCATTACTCTAGGAGGTAGGTCAAAACAGATCTTGCTATGATTTATGTCAAAGAATGGTCTTCCTGTGTTTTCCTCTAAGAGTTTTATAGCATCCTGATGGAACACTGGAAATCCATGACTTTTTATCCAGAGAAAGTTTGTGTGTCTGTGTAATGTATGCACAAAAGAGGTGTGCCCCTTTTAATTCTGATAGAAAGTTCCCTAAAACTACAACTTGACACTGGATTGGATCTTTTATTTACAGGTGTGCATTGTGGGTTATTCTACCTCATTGTGTTGTAATGTTAATGAAATTTCATCAGATAGCTATTAAATTTAAGTTAACATACAGTCTTGTGTATAAAACTTTGAGGTTCATATCACATCAAGTATGCATATAATGGGGCTCACATTCGAGTCTGGGCCATGTCAGCTTATGTCTATTTTGAGAGATAATGTGCAGTCCCCTTAATGTGTATTTTTATTCTTTATATAAAATTATATGTAATAAACATAAAGGCACTCATTTTCCCTAATAGTATACATATTTAAAAAGAGCCAAGATGAAAGTAATGATTGCTTATGGATTTCTCTCCGGTCAGATACAAAAGCCTCTGTTCACTGGAAAGTTTAGTTCCTTTCAGCCTTGAACATTCCGAACCCAAGGACAAATAAAAGTGTGTGTGTGTCTTAAAACCATGCAAAACTACTAAGCCCCAGAATGAAGGGGTCTGTAGTCCAGAACAGATAGAGAAATGCAGTGACGACTGAGTTGGTTCTATCCAGTGGTAATGAGGAGCCCATGTGAAATATGGATGGGTATCACTCATCACCTGGTGAGCACAGGCTTTTTGTTCTCCCATGCTTTCTGTGGTACCCCTCAAGCATCACTGAGCTGTGCTCTACATCCAGTTTGTGAATACAACATTTCAAAGAGAGCCCCAAAGTATGAACAGCCTTATTACTTTTTGAAAATGCAGTATTATCTATGAGGTAGTATCATTTGAGAAGAAATGTGTTTTCAAAGTTAATAGCAATGATAGTTAAAGATCACCAGAACTTAGGATATTCGCTCTTGAGCAGAAAAACTAATGTAAACATTTTTTTAAAAATCATATTTAAAATATTTCAAAAGATTTTATATAATAAATGGAGAATATTTCACACAATTTTTAAAATTATGATGAAAGAGAACACCAGTGTAGGAAATGTTAGAAAGTCAACTTTTATTACTTACCTCTAATTTATGCCAAAACAATGTGTATCCTTTATTCTAAAATGTAACATACTTTTCAGGAATTCGATTCTGAGAGAAGCCAAATTAAAGTACTGTGGAAAAGAGATGACAAAGATATGAGGTATCAGACAGTCTTTTGCAGTGTGGCCGGACTGAGGAAAATAATGCAAGAGGACTGGCAAGTGCATCAAAGGCAGATATACTGGGATCTACAGAAGGAAGAAAATGTTCTTTCAAAGGAAACTGATTTTTCTTGTAGATGACTGTAGACTAAAGCATCTGAAACAGCAGCCAGCAAGAAGTGAACCAGGCCTTTCTTTGGATATGGTAGATGACGCAGAGATTGAAAGAATGCTGGTAGGAGGTACACTGTGAGATCAGTGTTGCTTTTACAGTTCCCATGGAACACTTATATACTGTCTTTTGGACTGTGTGCCATGGAATCTGTATAAACTGGTAATGTGTTGATGTATGAAGTTAATTAAAGCATATGTAGAGAAGCAATATGAAGAAAAAGTGTATGAAATACACTACAGGCTTCCCCTTAATTGTTTTATGACCTAAGGGTCTGTAGGGGCTGGATTTAGGGTTTATTTAAAATTTAATCTAGAAGTTCTACAATGCAGTTTCTGTATTGCTAAGCAGTGGAGTACTTTGAAAAGCAACCCGTATACCCGTGTAAATGTGGTGTTCCTTTGAACGTCATGGTAGACTGTTTGCTGAGGCCAGGCCAGCACAAGTTGGGTGGGTGGATGGGGTCTGTGCTCAGCCCTTGGGGGCCTGCCTTTGGGAGCTGCTCCCCCCTCAAGTGTATAGGTTTCCCTATCCTCCTAAGTTTGGTCCTGACTTGGGCTGTTGACCGGCTGCTACAGTGATGTCCTGGCCCTTTCCCAGGGCTCCTGTGATCAGGGCTCCGGGCATTCTCTGGTCTGAGAAAATCCCCCAATTCCTATTTGTCATCCACCTTGTTTCAGGCCCAAAGCCCATAGAAAAAGTATTTCTTACCACAAGATTTTAGTGTTAAACCCAGCACTGGAGGTGGGAAGGAAGAGGTATGATTAGTGAAAGGACAGTCTACTTAAAGACTCTTCCTCCCTTTTGAAAGTATTTCTTTATCCTTGATTTAAGTGTCTCTTCCCTGGTGTAATTCTTTCCTTTGGGAGAACATCTTATACCCTAACTTTTCGATACCTCATACAAATCCACTCATCTCAGATACTTGTGATTTCAGGAGTGCTTTAGCCAAGGCACACAGATCATCAAGTCCTCTTTATGAGTTTTTTTCCTCTTTCAGATTTTTGTAACTGCCGTAATATAGTTTAGTGGAGTAGAAGCAAGTTTCGAATTATTGTTTTTTAAAACTGAGAAAAATAAAACATAAGGAGACAGCTAACCTTGCTTAAAAACTCTCGGACTAATTAGTATTTTGGTAGTTTTATTCATCCAGCTATTGCTCTTAGAAATAAGATTGGATATAGAAATGTAAGGATCACAGAAGAAATATAAATCTGACTTAAATGTAGTAGAGCAAATAAAGAAATTTGATACTGTCTTTTTTTTTTTTACCTAAAATGCCTCCCATTTGCAACAGAAACAACATGTGAAGCAAAAGTTCTAATGTTTGACAGATAGCAAATAACTAATAAACCCACGACCAGATGGGAGCCATCCTGGGCTTACATAAAAGCTGGCTCTAAAAAAGGCTTTTTAATCATCAAAATATTTCGGCTGTTTTTTACATTCAGGGCAGGTATGTCTTAATGTTAAAAAGAGGGATTTTTTAATTTTTAATTTAAACACTTTCATGTTCTAAGAAATTTATTAAAAATAACCCTAGCTACAGAAGTATCATAAAAGAAAAACATAAAATACACACTCAGAAATAAATTACAACTCCAGTAAGTTTGATCACAAATAAATTGTGTGGGAATGATGGGTCTTTATTGTTTTGGGTGCCAGGCATGTATTGAGGGCCAGAAGGTAACAGAAGCTGCAGATAGAATCTGGATGCTTGCTTTCTGACAGAGTTTTAGACAGAGGGGGATTTAGCGATTTTGCATTCTGAAATTTGTTATCTTGTTTGGGACAAATTCTGTTCACTTTTCAGCCCTTGTTCTCATCCCACTCCTGTTATAATGCACAGATCCTTCACCAGCAAAACTCACATGTCTTTGCTGATAATTTATGCAAATGGTAGGTAGTGATGGCAGCTCATGTTCATTGTCAATTAAAAAGGATGTTGGAGAGGTCCGTTGAAGACTGGACCCTCTACTAAATGGCCACTTGTCAAGAAGGTGGCTCATGTAGCCTCCCAGCTTTCATTTTATTAGAGAGGATTCTCTTGGTGAGGGAACCAGCTATATTGAGCCTTTGACACTTGAGAACAAGATCAAAATGGGCCTGAGAGCAGGTAAGGACAGCTTCCCTTCCAATGTTTTTCACTTAAAATAAGTGCCCTGCTCAGGATCTGGGTATTGACAAGGTCCTTCAGAGTCAGTCACCAGAATACGATAAGACATCTCTCAGTTCTAGGTGGTTTCTCAGGGCTTCAGGGCTATAAGTGATGCCAGAGTAATTTGTGAATCATACTTCAACTGGTCTTTAAACCAGGAAAATATATTTAATTTTGTTATCTCATTGCTTTTAAAAAAATATTTTATTGTCTTACTCAGTCAGTTCAGTTGCTCAGTTGTGTCTGACTTTTTGCGACCCCATGAACTGTAGCACACCAGGCCTCTCTGTCCATCAACAACTCCCAGAGCTCTCCCAAACTCATGTCTATTGAGTCAGTGATGCCATGCAACCATCTCATCCCCTGTCGTCCCCTTCTCCTCCTGCCCTCAGTCTTACCCAAGATCAGGGTCTTTTCAGATGAGTCAGCTCTTCGCATCAGGTGGCCAAAGTATTGGAGTTTCAGCTTCAGCATCAGTCTTTCCAATGAATATTCAGGACTGATTTCCTTTAGGGTTGACTGGTTGCAGCTCAAGGGACTCTCAAGAGTCTTCTCCAACAGCACAGGTCAAAAGCATCAATTCTTCGGCACTCAGCTTTTTTTACAGTCCAACTCTCACATCCTTACATGACTACTGAAAAATCCATAGCTTTGACTAGATGGACCTTTGTCAGCAAAGTAATGTCTCTGCTTTTTAATATGCTGTCTAGGTTAGTCAAAACTTTCCTTCCAAGGAGTTAATTTCATGGCTGCAATCACCATCTACAGTGATTTTGGAGCCCCCCAAAATAAAGTCTGCCACTGTTTCCCCATCTATTTCCCATGAAGTGACGGAACCAGATGCCATGATCTTAGTTTTCTGAATGTTGAGCTTTAAGCCAACTTTTTCATTCTTTCACTTTCATCAAGAGACTCTTTAGTTCTTCTTCACTTTCTGCCATAAGGGTGGTGTCATCTGCATATCTGAGGTTATTGATATTTCTCCTGGCAATTTTGATTCCAGCTTGTGCTTCCTCCAGCCCAGCGTTTCTCACGATACACTCTGCATATAAGTTAAATAAGCAGGGTGACAACATACAGCCTTGATGTACTCCTTTTCCTATTTGGAACCAGTCTGTTGTTCCATGGATGGTTCTAACTGTTGCTTCCTGACTTGCATATAGGTTTCTCAAGAGGCAGGTCAGGTGGTCTTGTATTCCCATCTCTTTCAGAATTTTCCACAGTTTGTGGTGATCCACAAAGTCAAAGGCTTTGGCGTAGTCAATAAAGCAGAAATAGATGTTTTTCTGGAACTCTTTTGCTTTTTTGATGATCCAGTGGATATTGGCAATTTGCTCTCTGGTTCCTCTAAAACCAGCTTGAACATCTGGAAGTGCATGGTTCAAGTATCCCTGAAGCCTGGCTTGGAGAATTTTGAGCATTACTTTATTAGCATGTGAGATGAGTGCAATTGTGTGATAGTTTGAGCATTCTTTGGCATTTCCTTTCTTTGGGATTAGAATGAAAACTGACCTTTTCCAGTCCTCTGGCCACTGCTGAGTTTTCCAAATTTGCTGGCATATTGAGTGCAGCACTTTCACAGCATCATCTTTTAGGATTTGAAATAGCTCAACTGGAATTCCATTACTTCCACTAGCTTTGTTTGTAGTGATGCTTCCTAAGGCCCACTTGACTTCACATTCCAGGATGTCTGGCTCTAGGTGAGTGATCACACCATCATATCTAGGTTGTGAAGATCTTTTTTTGTATAGTTCTTCTGTATATTCTTGCCACCTCTTCTTAATATCTTCTGCTTCTTTCAGGGCTATACCGTTTCTGTCCTTTATTGTACCCATCTCTGCATGAAATGTTCCCTTGGTATCTCTAATTTTCTTTAAGAGATCTCTAGTGTTTCCCATTCTATTGTTTTCCTCTATTTCTTTGCATTGATCACTGAAGAAGGCTTTCTTATCCCTCCTTGCTATTCTTTGTGGAAAGTATGCTTTTTATTTTATGTCTTTTTTATGGTAATTCTGTTTGAAGGCATCAATCCTACTAGTTTTAAGTTTCTGTTTGTTCAGAATCTTAAGTTTTCAGAGCCCACGGAGATATCCCATTGTAAGTTATGAAAAAGATAGTGTCTAATTCTTTTATTTGAATATGTCCTTCTTTTAAATAATGTGGTAATAGCCTAAAATGAACCTTTCTTTCTTTGAGAAACAGCTTGGCCCACAGTATGATGAGTGACTTAGAAGAGTCTGTGACCCTTGCAGCTGGGTCCCCCTCAGGGTGCAGGCAATGCGCAGGATGTAATAGTTTTCTCCCATTCCACCCAGGAGGCTCGTTTAGGTCATAGGCACTAAACCACAACGCAAGTAACAGTTGAGGTCCTGAGGACTGGACCAACATTGAGTCCATCTTGGTACTGGTTCCCATTCTGACCTTGGTCTCTGTGATTATCCCTATTGCAGGTGAGTATATGTTCACTAATGGGCAGAGACAAGCTTTGTGTGCAGATTTTCAGGTACTGCTACTAGCATAGTATTCTTCCCATTTTGCTGAAACTTGTCCTGTGGCAAGTATGTTTCTCTTGAAACAAGATAGCTACGAAAACACCCTAACCAGCAGCGTCTCTGCCACCATCCAAGACAAACCTCTGGTGTGGTACCACTGAGGTGTGAATTGGGAATTAGCTAAGAAACCCAGTTAATTTTCTAGTCCATCTGCTTTGCTATTCACTGAGAGTTTTCAGCACTCCAATAATGATTTTCTCAGCATGGGAAGGTCTCATCCTTTTATCAGTCTTAAGGACATTTCTAGCCTCTAGATAAATGAGTACTCAGGAAAAAAACATACTTGTTCACTTACATCACTTATCTTCTGGTTCAGTTATAGTCTGTCCTTAACTGCTTACCTCCTTCTCCAGAAGCTTCCCAGACTATTCCAGTTGGCAGTGACCTTGTTATCTTCTATACCAGGGGTTGGTGATTTTTAAGTAAAGGGGCAGATAGTAAACATTTTCAAATTTGTAAGCCGTACAGTATGTTTCAGCATTACATGTCTGTCATTGTAGAACCAAAACAGCTGACAACAAATGCAGACTATCTAAATGAATAGGTTTGGCTGTTTTCTGAAAAGACTTTGTTTATAGCATAGGTAAAAGGGGCTGGAATTAACTCAGTCAGGAGTAGTTTGCTGGCTCCTGTCCTACACTAAAAACATTTCTGTGTCAGTTGGGTTATCTGTTAATACCTTTTTTAAAATTGGTCTCTCATAGAAGATATTCTAGAGAAGGTATTAGCTACCTACTCCAGTATTCTTGCCTAGAGAACTCCATGGACAGAGGAGCCTGGCAGGCTACAGTCCATGGGGTCACAAAGAGTCAGACACGACTTAGTGACTAACATTTTCAGTGTTACATAAATTTTCATCTGTGCATAAAGAATTTATTGTATGCAAATAGTTTTCTCAATAAGTTTTACTTTTTCATTGGTTGAAGTTTCTTTGTCTCACCATCTCCAAGCATGTTATCAGTATCTGGGATTTGAAAAGTGATTGAACTAAAGGAGTAGTTGAGCAAAAGTAAAGGTATCGTTTCCTAACAAACGACTTAGCTTTGGAAGAATTTTGTTGATCAAGGTGCTTGCATTTGACTTGAAAAGGCAAGTCCTCCCTTACAAGGACGGTTGTGATGCTAACAGGAATATGTGTGTTTCTGAAACACATACATATGGTGACTGAATCTGCACTTAGTGAATGAGTGATTATATTGGTTTTGTGTCCTGGCTATTCTTGCCTGCCTTCAGGAGATGGCTGGGAAGATAACGTGGGGCAGGCTTGTCTTTAATAGATACCATTTGGTTGGTGGCTTGGAAAGAATGTGAATTTCTATAAAGTCCTTCACAGACAAGCAAAATTTTAAATCCATGTTTATCAATAAATGAAGAAAACCACTTCTTGCTTGGGAGGAGGTCAGAAATCAGTTAATCTCCCTTTCCCTTTAGTGAGAACATTTCATGAAAGAATGAAAATATAGGGAGATTGCTGACAGGAATGAAGTGAATTGTATGTTTTCAGGTCCTTTATATTAATCTTCTCTCTCATCATCTTTGTCAAATATGTGGCTTTCACCATGGTCTGTGTGTGCTTAGAAAGGAAAGGAAAGAAAGGCCTTCAGTTGGCCATTTATGCTTGGAAAATTCCACAGACAGAGGAGTCTGATGGGCCACAGTTAGTTCATGGGGTCATAAAGAATCAGACATGACTGAGCAACCAAACCCGTGCATGCACGCATGCACACACACACACACACAATCGCGTGCACACACACACACATACACACACCTACACAATCTCTTCCTTCAGAGGGGATCTGGAAGGTGCTTTGGAAACAAAAGAGGAATACAAAGGCTAGATCAGGAAATGAGAAATGAGTGAGAGAAACAGGGGAATCTTCACTTGTCTTTGTCACCAGGAGTGATTGACATCAGAAGAGTGGAGAGGAAGAAGGGAGCTTAAAAAGAGCTAAGTGCATGCGCAAGGCTCAGATGGTGACTGATGGCAACCTAGCCGTTAGCAAGCCTTTCTCTGTATTGCTTGTTGTTTTCAGAGTACCTTGCAATCAGCTTTTTAGTCCCCTGTCTCAGTCACCACATGAAGCTAACTGACAGGCGCCTCTCTGCTTTAGCATTGAGGACAAGTGACCTGCTGAGGGTCAGGCAATGAGTTGCTATGGAAGTCATTAGTCCCTGGGTCATCTCTCTTGGATTAGCAAAA
The DNA here is from genome assembly GCF_910594005.1 of Cervus elaphus. Lineage (NCBI taxonomy): Eukaryota > Metazoa > Chordata > Mammalia > Artiodactyla > Cervidae > Cervus > Cervus elaphus. Next base: position 65,375,537 of record NC_057825.1, on the reverse strand, counting down.
TTCTCTCTCTCTCTTTCATTTTTAAAGACAACTCTAACCTTGGAAAACTTATCTACTCATTGACCTGATTGTTTTCTAGGATAATACTACTACAGAAATTCTAACTTTAATCTTTTTTTAAATTTGCCTTTCTTAAAGCTTTATAATGTCACTTTTCAGAACTTTTCAGAAAAAATTTAGCTGTGCATTTTAAAGTTTAGCCAGCTCCTTTGTTTAGGTAATGATCTCATAATTCTGGCCCTTTTATTTCTCTTGAATTCTTCACCTAGAGACTTCAGGAGAGATTTCGGGAGAAATAAAAATTTTTAACCAGGCAGACTTGGTTTGTGGCATTAGCTGTTGTCAAAAAAATCTGTATGGAAGGGTAAGGTAAAACTGCTTTCTATTTCAATTATTCCGTCTTTTCTTCCCAGAAGCTCACATAGGCTAGACAAAAGCAGTAACCTCAGTTTTTGGAAGGAGAGATGCTGACATTTGTTGTTAAATTGGTTCAGTGATAGTCACTCAATAACGAGTGATCACTGGGCTTTCTCTGCTTTTCTTAGTATAACCAAAACAACCCCTAACAAATAGGGAATGGAATTTCTGTAGATCATGGGAGGCTGATGACTTGTATTGGCAACTCAGTTAGTGTTTTACCTCTCAAGTATTTTTTTAAGCATCCCTCATATACAGATACTGTTTCAGATAGTGGGGATACAGCCCTGAATAAAATAGTCATGCAGCTTACATTTTAATAGGTGGATTATTGTTTGAAAGCTGTAGATACATAGTAATGGGACGTGATGATAACTGTAAAGAAAACAAAAGCAGGGTAAAAAATTGAATGGTGACTGGAGTAAGGGGTATTTTACGTGGAGTTAGAAGAAACCTCTCTAGGATGTGACATCTGAAGAGGCCTGAAAGAAGGAAAGGCTTATGACTGGAAAAGAGGATTTCAGTAAGTGAGAACAGCAAGGACAAGAGACGTAGGTAGGATTGAGATAGGTGTGTTTGAGGAAACAGGAGCTACAAGACTAGAATGGCTGGAACAGAATGCTTGGAACAGAAAGTAACAAGACATGAAGTGAAGTCTGAGACAGGGGACAGACCCTGTGGGTTCTATTGACCAAGGTCAAGTGGGTGGATTCTGGGTCTTAGTTAATGAAAAACCATTGGAGGGATTGGGTGAGGGTATGGTGTCATCTGTTTACGTTTCCCAAAGGTCTCTGTGAATGCTGGGTGGAGACTGGAATGAAAATGGTAGAGGCAGGGGGAGGGGACTTAGGGACACTCATTAGGGAGCTGTTTTGGAGGGTGGAGGACTGATGGTAGCTTGAAGTAGGGGTGGAAATGGTGAGGAGGCGTGGGAGTCACAACACTGTATCTTTAAGTAGAGCTGATGGAGCTTCATGACAGATTGGATGTGGACCTAGAGGAAAGAAACTGCATGGGTTCGGCACCGACCACCCCAGGAGGAGCTGTTTACAGAGACTGCGCAGCGAATGGTGGCCGAGGGGAAAATCAAGGATGACCCTTGGATTATGATCTAAGCAGCTGTATGTATGACTGGTGGCGCTTCTTACTGAGATGGGGAAGCATGGAAGGAGCAGGTGAGGGGTTTCAGGGGAATCAAGTTCTTCGGGCTGTGGGAAAGGTGAGCTGTTGGACACAGACGAGGTATCACATGTAGAGTCAGATACATGGAACTTGGGAAAGGTCAGTGCTGAATATAAAAATTTGAAAGAATACACGACTATGGGACTGAATAAGCAATTTTTGTGAATGCATGTTTAGGGGGAAAAAAAAGTGGTTTGTGGACTGTGCCCTGGGACATGGCACGAGTTAGAGGTAGGGGAGAGGGGAGTAAATTGTTTATGTTAGAAAGTAGTGCAGAAATAAACATATTTGTAAAATCACTTATTTTCTTCCTTCCCTAGTAAGAGCTGTTTGTGAAAATTGAGCTCAAGTCCCCGTGATGCTTCCTTTTGAGCTCTAATGGTGCTGTCACTGATGGGAGATCTCAGTTCTCCCCACTGGTGATATTACTGCCATGTGTAGCAGAGGCTATGGGGCCTCGGTTCATTTGGGCCCCTCTCGTTTTTATAAACCTTTCGCACTCAGATCATTGTGAATTGCTCCGAGGTAGCGTTTTCCACAACTGGCACAGCTGAACTGCAGTCTGACAGGCAGTGTCCTTATTTGTGTTATGAATGCCTGTCCTAGGGTGGTAACCGCCCTTGGATGCAGCTGACTCTTTGAACTTCTCTGTTGACCTCTCTCGTATCTTGACCTCCCATTTTGTGTGGGACCCTTGTGGACTGCAAGACTCTTTGAAAAAACTGGAGATCCTTCCGTTTGCCAAGGCCCAACCAGCAAACACCACCTCACAAGGATTTGTCTTAAATTTCTGTTTACTCCCTGGGGCTCTAGCTCTTCCACTGGGCTCTGAATTGCTGAGGTATTTAACACAATCATTACTCAGCTCTGCTCTGCAAGCCAAATGCAGTGTTAATTAGCATTACTTTTTTGATTTTGCATCTGCACAGTCATTTGTGTTCTAGGCCTTGAACTCTCACTCCCCCTCATGCTTTCCTTGTTCCCCACCCCCACCACCTTTTTTATAAGCTCAAGACTTAAAAATATTCAGATATGTTTATCTCAACAACAGTGTTGTACACTTACTACTTAATGTCAACCTGATTGGAAACCCATTTAGATATCATCTTTATTTTTTCTTTTGCCCTAGAAATTTCAATCTTTCTCAACAGGGAGGTGTATGGTTAATACAGAACAAGAATTAAGCACGTAAACTCTTTACTTTACAGAATGATGTAAATCTAATTGTCCACATTTCCTACCTATTGTTGAATAGCTTTTTTTTTTGCTATGCCTTTGTTGTTATTCTTTGTTGTTGCTCTGGCTGCAGAGATAGAGGGTGTTCGCTGTTCTGGCCCTTTCAAGATACTTATTCTTTTCTTCCTGGGGTTTGCCCTCTCCTTGTAAAAAGGCATCCTGCTAACCTATGTAATTTCTTTCATTTATTATTATTATTTTCGGAAACTGCATTTAAATATCTGCAGGTTTCACCTGGCGTCATAGATATTTCAGAATTATTTTCTTTTCCAAGAATGTATTTTCATTATGGCATGAAGTTCAAGTCATTTACAATTTAAATATTTTGCAAGCTCCTATTTTACTTGTCAGAAGTAAACCATTTTGGGGAGTATTTGTGAGAAAGATGCTTTTGTGCTTTATACTGTTAATTCCCTCTTTGATGTTGATTTTAAAATCTGATGAAAGGGTTAGATATATTACTTCCCTTGGCATTTCCTATCCTGGTTAATGACATGACCAGTTAGCTGGTCCCCATCCTGGAGTCCTCTTTCAGCCTCCCTCAGCCTCCCTACCTACATTCAAATAAATATTAAAGCTCATAAGTTCCTTCCCTTTAATCCATCAATATCATCCTTTTTATTCTTTCAGCTGTTGTCCAGTGTAAGTGATGAGTAATCATTGTTCATTTGAACTTCTTTGTTAATCTCATAATCGGACTTCATCCCAGACTAGCTTGTCTTCACACCAGCTAGTCTGGTAGCTCAGCTGATAAAGAGCACACCTACAATGCAGGAGACCCCAGTTCAGACCCTGGGTCAGGAAGATCCCCTGGCGAAGGGATACACTACCCGCTCCAGTATTCATGGGCTTCCCTGGGTGGCTCAGACAGTAAAGAGTCAGCCTGCAATGCGGGAGACCTGGCTTCGATCCCTGGATTGGGAAGATCCTCTGAAGGAGGGCCCAGCAACCCACTCCAGTATTCTTGCCTGGAGAATCCCATGAACAGAGGAACCTGGCGGGCTATAGTCCATGGGGTTGCAAAGAGTCAGATGTGACTGAGCGATTAAGTACAAGTCTTGTCCCACCCAGATCAAGCGCCACATTATTCCCAGAACAATCTACCGAACCACATCAGGTCTTGTCATGCAGCTCATGCCTCATCATAGAATAAATTTCAAATCCTTTATATGTTACAGAAGGTTCTTCATCATCTCACCTCTTGCCGTTCATGTCAGCCTCATTTCTTGCTACCCTGTCCCTAATGTTCTAGCCTCACATTCTTCTGAACAACTTCCTGTTTCCCTGAATGTGACAACTGCTTAAAATTTCAGGTTGTCTGAATTGGAGCTCCTCACCACCTCAGCTGTGACGTCACAGACCTCAGTCTTAGACACTGTCTGGCATGATAAATGAGTCCTACGTGTATGCAGGCTAAGTCACTTCAGTCATGTCCGACTCTGTGTGACCCTATGGTCCACAGCTTGCCAGGCTCCTCTGTCCATAGGATTCTCCAGGCAAGAATACTGGATTGGGTTGCTGTGCCCTCCTCCAGGGGATCTCACTGACCCAGGGATGGAACCCATGTCTCTTATGTCTAGCCTGCATTGGCAGGTGAGTTCTTTACCAATGATGCCACCTGGTCAATGAATGAATAGTACCTTCTTGAATCCTTAGCTGGGAACTTGTGAATACTTATAGATTGACTGGCCTATACTTAATGAAGCTGAGAATAATACCTCTTTTGATAATAACTTTTTTTATATTCACCATTTGGTGTTTGTCATTATACAATGATTTTGATGGAAATCACCATATACTTTGGATGCCTCCATAATGTCTTATTTCTACTTTTGGTTTGCTAACCATTCCTAGTAATCTTTTCAGTTACTTTTTTCCCCCTTTAACATATTTGAGCTTGCTGCAGCTTTAGAAATAGAAGGAAGTGATTCAAGATTTTCAGAATAAATTAAGTTTGCTCTGGCTAATAAGAAAAAAATAATAGAAATTTAGTCTATATTTAAATTCTGATGAATCAGAAAAAAAGAATGGAAATTTAGTCTGAGTTTAAATTCTGTAGACATCACAGAAATGTCAGTTTTCTTTGTTTCAGACCATTTTAGCACTCTAGAAGTATGCTTTAATGACTCAATAAATAGTTGAGTACCTACTAACTACAGAGTACACAAACACACAATTAAAACATTTACACAACTACTTCTGAGATGATAGAGGAAAAACCACTGTCCTGCACATAGATTTTTATTATCCATTAATATATTAAGTTTATTGAGCAGCGTCTATGTGGAGATAGGGTACTGGTTATTATTATTATGATTATAGAGATAATAAAAGTCAAGTGCAGTGACCTTAAGGAGCTCCAAGATACGTGAAATATTACTATCAAACGGGACAGGGCTATGAACAACAGTCTTATCAGCTCACCTTGCAGTGAGCGGTCAGGGTAATTACACCCTCTGTCAAACCATGAAAGTAGAGTCCCCATGATCACGACTTGTTCATCAGAGCCAGGATGGAAGCAAGCTTTTTCAACACCTGTTCAAGAATAAAAGAAAGAATATGAATAAATATGAAGGAACCAGAATCAGGAGAGTGACATCCAGGATCACACCAGTATGGAATAAGAAAAGCATGGGATGCAGAAAACTATCACGGGAACTGCAAATCCAGAGAGCAGAAAGCTAGAATAGGAAATAGACTACTCTCTCAATAACTGTGTTGAGCTGGAATCCTATTGTATTTCATTTATACCATGACTCACGTAGCACTCCAAAGTGAGTTGCTAATAATTCTCAACAAATTCATTAGATGACTTCATCAAATTTCAAGTCTCAAAATCTTTGGGTTATTACAGCTGCAAGCTTTATGTAACTGTTGTGGCCGCAATTCTGGGTCTGGAGTGGACAAAGTCCTTGGGCCCACAGCTGATGTTCATCTGGTATGTACCAGTTCTTCTGCATCAGTTATTAACATGCTTCTATTCTGACCTCCTCAAGCCCATGGGTCAGTCCTGATGCTCCCTAGGATCTAAAGGATCTCCTTGCAGCCCAGGAGCTAAAGGATGAGTACCTGGAACAGAAGACCTTCAGGGCCCCAAGCCAAAAAGAAAAAACAAAGTCACTACAAAGTGTAAATTACTGAGAACAAGCGGCAGGCCAACAGTTCATGTCTTAATGGATATTATCATATAGTAGAAGCTCATATGAGCTACTCTTAATAATCTTTTAATTGACAGCACTTAGGAGAGTCCTAACACGTAGCAGGGGCTTAGTAATTGAGAGCTGTTATGATTCAGAGGCACCCTCCAGGAGTCTTCTTCCTATTGAGGAGACAAACATGTTAACAGACTTAGCTACATCCGGAGAGAGTGGTCTGTGTTCTAGTCCAGTGATCTCTGATTCCTCTCTGCCTATCACAGCATGCTCTCATCTGCCCTGGGATGTCGTTTCATGTGTCAGAGCCCTCATTTCTATTTGTGGGCAGTTTTATTCTTTCTTGGTGTGACTACTTAAGGGCAGAATCTTTACCTTTTGTTTCGCTAAGGAAGATACATTTTCTCCCATAATGTTCACAAAGCACCTCTGCCAGTTTTACTCTCTGTGGGATTGGTGTCTCTGTTTTCAAGGCGCTGCAGCGTATTGTCTCTCTCCACTCTGACAGTTCCTTGTCCTCTGGACTGCTGCCCTGAGCCTGCCCATTCTGTGTGCTATTTCTGCTAGTGTTATTACAGTAGGATGTATCAGGTATTTTTAATACTATGCCTTTTGTTAGAGTAATTTGCTTTTGAGGGGGGGGAGGTGGAAATAAAGATGTCTTTATACTTAGATCACTTGAGGTCTTAAGCTCAGAGAATTTCCTTTAAAATCATCACAGGCTCCATCACAATCTTGTGGGCAACTTGTCTTCACATGCAAAATACAGAGATTCACTAGGTTCACTACATTCAAATTTCTCAGCCTGAGACTATTGACACGTGGGGCTGGATAATTCTGTTGTAGTGGGCTGTCCCTGTCCTGAGCATTGTCAGATATTCAGCAGCATCCTTGTCCTCTACCGACTAGATTCCCATAGAAACTGCCCAGTTTTGACAACTAAAAATATCTGTAGGCCTCTTTGCCAAATATCTCCTGCTGGGGGCCAAATCACCTGAGGTTGAGAACTGCTCTAAATAATAAACATGTGAAAGTAGATTGACAAACAAGTTATAAAATGTGTTGACAAGCAAAGATAAAACATTTGTGATAATGACAGCAATTACTTAGCACTTACTGTGGGCCAGGCATTGTTGTAAAGCTCTTTTCATGTAAGTAACCAAACCTGTAGACTGACGCTCCATTGTAGCATTACTATCCACATTTTATAGACTAGGAAACTGAGGCACAGAGAGATCATGCCACTGCTAAGTATCAGATTAAGACTCTGAACCTAAGCATTGTGATCCTATAGTCAACAGTACAAACTTACTGCGCTTTTCTTTCAACAGAAATTTCTTGGAATCGAAATGTACTTGGCATCATATGGGATATTATCTTTGGTAGGTGCTTAGTAAATACATGTGAAATGAAAAAATGAATATCTGTAAATCTAGGAAATTATCTAATATTTTAAGGTAGTATTGAATAGATTCTTTAATTTAAATAAGAAGTACTTTTCTGTGAATACAGTCAACTACTATCTATTAGACCAAAGCAGAGGGTCTCTTAGCATTTCTAAGTCTATTCTCAGGAATCTGTTGGAAAAGACTTGTCAAAGTGACCTTTAAAATCTCTTCTTATCTGAGCATTTTTTTGTGTGCTGTTGCAGTAATGCAATATGTCAGAATGAAGACTGATCAAACTGAGCAAAATATTATTTCCAAAGCATCTGCTCTTGCCATATAATAAGGAAAAAGATAATTCATCCTCACTCTTAAACTAGGCATGCATTCTCATGAGGTATGAAGCGCACAGTCTGATAGTTTGACCTAGCTTCAGGATTTATAAAAAATTAAACATCTTTAACTAACAGGAAACCACTTTAGCCGATCAATCTTCAGGCTTTCATAGTTGGCTTTCTATAATAGGTAAGGGGGCTGGACTCTAATGTTTGTTACAAATGCACTACATCTGATTTATATCAAAGTGGGAAGCATGTATTTATGATAAAATATAAAAACATAATATTCTCCTATTCTTGTTAAAGACTTTTAAAAAATGTACTTCTATGAGGCAAAAGACTGGAAGCTTCTAGAGTGTCAGTTAAATATAATTTTATTAAAACTAGTAAAATATAACCATAAAATAGCAAGAAGATAATCACAAAAGCTTTATCTTGCTAGTTCTCTTAAATCTCACATCATGAATTGCAATAATTTTCTTCCAGGACCATAAGTAAAAAGTGTTCTGGGACAGTAAGTATTTTCTTTGTGTTTAGATGATCTTTTAAAAATTTGAATGGTTTTATATTTTTTCCTAAATTTCAAAGGTCAGTTATTTTAAGGACAATAATAGAAAGTATCCCAGATACCATGTCATAAAAAAAGGGTAGTAGGGACTTCCCTGGTGGCCCAGTAGTTGGGACTCCGTGCTTCCAATGTAGGGGGGTGTGGGTTCAATCCCTGGTTGCGGAACTAGGATCATTCATGCATAGTTACCATATCTTTTGTATACATTCATCTATCAGTCAGCACTAAGGTTGCTTCTGTATCCTGGCTATTGTAAATAATGCTGCTATGAACATTGGGGGGTATCCTTTTGAATTAATGTTGTTGTTTTCTTAAGATATATATTCAGGAGTGGAATTGCTGGGTCCTATGGTAGTTCTCCTTTTAGTTTTTTAAAGAACCTCCATACCATTTTCCATAGTGAATTCATCAATTTACATTCCTAGCAACAGTGCACAAAGGTTCCCTTTTCTCCACATTCTCACCAGTGTTTGTTAGTTGTAGTCTTTTTGATGATAGCCTTTCTAACGGATGTGAGCAGGATGACCTCTTTGTGGTTTTGATTTGCATTTCTCTGATAACTAGTGATGTTGAGCATCTTTTCATATGCCTGTTCACCAACTGTGTGTCTTTGGAGAAATGTCTATTTAGTCTTCTGTCCATTTCTTAATCAGGTTTTTTTTGGATACTGAGTATTATGAGCTTTTATATATGAGCTTTTAAAACTCATATGTATATATATGAGTTTTATATATATGTATATATGTGAGTTATATATATATATATGAATTTTAAATATTTTGAATATTAACTCCTATTGGGCATATAATTTGCAAATGTTTTTTTCCCATTATGTGTCTTTTCATTTTGTCAGTGGGTTCCTTTGTTGTACAAAAGTTTTTAAGTTTAATTAGGTCCCATTTGTTTATGTTTGTTTTTGTTTCCTTTGCCTTAGGAGACAGATCCAAAAAAACCATTGCTGCTTTATGTCAAAGAGTGTTCTGCCCATGTTTTCATCTAATGTTATGGTGTCTGATCTTACATGTAGGTTTTAATCCATTTTGAGTTTATTTTTGTATATGGTGTAAGTAAATGTTCTAATTTCATTGTTTCACATGTAGCTGTTCAGTTTTTTTCAGCACCATTTATTGAAGAGACTATCTTTTCCCCATTGTATATTATCAACTCCTTTGTCATAGATTGACCATAAGTGTGTGGGTTTACTTCTGGGCCCTCTATTCTGTTCCATTGATCTAAGTGTCTATTTTTGTGCCAGTATTATACTGTTTTGATTACTGTGGCTTTGTAGTATAGTCTGAATTCAAGGCACATGATAGCTCCAGCATTGTTCTGTTTTGTCAAGATTTCTTTGGCTATTAAGTCTTTTGTGGTTCCATATAAATTTTAGGGTTATTTGTTCTAGTTCTGTGAAAAATGTCACAGATATTTTGATAGGGATTGCATTAGGACTGCAGATTCCTTTGAATAGTATGGACATTTTAACAATATTATTTTTTTTTCCAATTCACGAACACAGGATATATTTCCATTTATTTGTATCATCCTCAATTTCCTTCATCAGAGTGTTATAATTTTCAGAATACAGGTCTTTTACCTCCTTGGTTAAGTTTACCCCTGGGTAGTTTATTCTTTTTGATGCAGTTTTAAATGTGATTGTTTTCTTGCTTTCTCTTTCTGATAGTTCATTATTAGTGCATAGACAAGCAACAGATCTGTGTATAAATCCTGTATCCTGCAGCTTCACTTAACTTACTGGTGAGCTTTCGTAGTTTTTTGGTGATGTGTAGAATTTTCTCTGTATAGTATCATGCCATCTGTAAACAGTGACACTTTTATTTCTTTCTTTTCAATTAGTATTTTTATTTCTTTTTCTTGTCTGATTGCTATAACTAAGACTTCCAACACCATGTTGAATAAAACTGGCAAGAGGGGACATCCTTATCTTGTTGCTCAGCTTAGGGGAAATGCTTTTAGCTTTTCACCCATTGAGTATGATGTCAGCTATGTCATCATAGCTGACACATTTAGGCTATGTGTTTTTTTTTTTTGTTTGTTTGTCTGTTTTGGGTGGTAATTTTAGCTTATGTTGAGGTGTGCTTTGTTTCCTGATCTAGGGTATTTGTTTATAATAGTAGAATTTGTGACTTTTATAATGAGTACTTACCACATATTAAGTGATCTGTAATTTACTTCTTATATGTCTGGATGTGCAGCATTCCTTTGCTATTAACAAAAGAGCAATGTTAAATAACATGCAAAATGCTAAATAAATGCTAAATAGAATACTAAATACTAAATACTTTTCAGGTTAACTGTATATAAAGTAGCTGATGAGTACACAGATTTCAATAGCAGGGTCATTCATGCATGCTTTTTAGGGAAAAAATGAATTTGAATTTTTGGAAAACTGAAGAAAACAAAGCAAAATAGAATTCCTTAGAAAACAGGAAATGACTTTGTTAAGGTGTTTGGGAATTGTTCTCCAAATTCCTGGATAGAATTTGGGTGTCCCCACTTCAGGTTCTGAATTTGCCAAAAATCACTCCAGCCAGAATTAGTGATGATTTATATTCTATGAATCTGTCTTCAAAAAATAGCATGATTGACAACTGTAGAACTAGCAGAAAACCTTCATTATATTTTACTTGAAGGTCAAAAATGATGGCCAGTCCAGAATACATTTTTCCAAGACCTGATTTAAAACAAGAAAGTTGCTGAAATGAGTAGAAAGTCAATAATCCTGATTCTAAAAGAGTACCTTTTCCTTTAAAATGATATCTTCAAGTAGTTTATTCATTTGTGAAAATCTGGCCCGTATCAGCTCAGTTCAGTTCAGTTACTCAGTCCTGTCCAATTCTTTGCAACCCCATGGACTGCAGCACTCCAGGCCACCCTGTCCATCACCAACTCCCAGAGTTTACTCAAACTCATGTCCATTGACTTGGTGATGACATCCAACCATCTCATCCTCTATCATCCCCTTTACCTCCTGCCTTCAATCTTTCCCAGCATCAGGGTCTTTTCAAATGAGTCAGTTTTTCGCATGAGGTCACCAAAGTATTGGAGATTCAGCTTCAACATCAGTTCTTCCAATGAATATTCAGGACTGATCTCCTTTAGGACGGACTGGCTGGATCTCCTTGCCGTCAGTCCAAGGGACTCTCAAGAGTCTTCTCCAACACCATAGTTCAAAGGCATCAATTCTTTGGCACTCAGCTTTCTTTATATAGTCCAACTCTCACATCCATACATGACTACTGGAGAAACCATAGCCTTGACTAGACGGACCTTTGTTGGCAAAATAATGTCTCTGGTTTTTAACATGCTGCCTAGGTTAGTCCTAACTTTTCTTCCAAGTAACAAGCGTGTTTTAATTTAATGACTGCAATCACCATATGCAGTGATTTTGGAGCCCCTCAAAATAAAGTCTGTCACTGTTTTCACTGTTTACCCATCTATTTCCCATGACGTGATGGGACCAGATGCCATGATCTTAGTTTTCTCAACGTTGAGTTTTAAGCCAAATTTTTCACTCTCCTTTTTCACTTTCATCAAGAGGCTCTTTAGTTCTTTTTCACTTTCTGCCATAAGGGTGATATTATCTGCATATCTCAGCTTATTGTTATTTCTCCCGGCAATCTTGATTCCAGCTTGTGCTTCATCAAGCCCAGCGTTTCACATGATGTACTCTGCATATAAGTTAAATAAGCAGGGTGATAGTATACAGCCTTGACATGCTCCTTCTCCTATTTGGAACCAATCTGATGTTCCATGTCCAGTTCTAACTGTTGCTTCTTGACCTGCATACAAATTTCTCAGGAGACAAGTCAGGCGGTCTTGTATTCCCATCTCTTTCAGAATTTTCCACAGTTTGTGGTGATCCACAAAGTCAAAGGCTTTAGCATAGTCAATAAGGCAGAAATAGATGTTTTTCTGGAACTCTATTGCTTTTTTGATAATCCAGTGGATATTGGCAATTTGATCTCTGGTTCCTCTGCCTTTTCTAAAACCAGCTTGAATATCTGGAAGTTCATGGTTCGTGTACTGTTGAAGCCTGGCTTGGAGAATTTTGAGCATTACTTTACTAGCATGTGAGATGAGTGCAATTGTGTGATAGTTTGAGCATTCTTTAGCATTTCCTTTCTTTGGAATTGGTATGAAAACTGACCTTTTCCAGTCCTGTGACCACTGCTGAGTTTTCCAAATTTGCTGGCATATTGAGTGCAGCACTTTCACAGCATCATCTTTCAGGATTTGAAATAGCTCAACTGGAATTCCATCACCTCCACTAGCTTTGTTTGTAGTGATACTTCCTAAGGCCCACTTGACTTCACATTCCAGGATGTCTGGCTCTAGGTGAGTGATCATACCATCGTGATCATCTGGGTTGTGAAGATCTTTTTTGTATAGTTCTTCTGTGTATTCTTGTCGCCTCTTCTTAATATCTTCTGCTTCTGTTAGATCCATACCATTTCTGTCCTTTATTGTGCCCATCTTTGCATGAAATATTCCCTTGGGGGTATCTAATTTTCTTGAAGAGATCTCTAGTCTTTCCCATTTTATCGTTTTTCTCTATTTCTTTGCACTGATCACTGAGGAAGGCTTTCTTATCCCTACTTGCTGTTATTTGGAACTCTGCATTCAAATGGGTGTATGTTTCCTTTTCTCCTTTGCTTTTCACTTCTCTTCTTTTCACAGCTATTTTTAAGGCCTCCTCAGAAAGCCATTTTTCTTTTTTTGCATTTCTTTTTCTTGGGGATGGTCTTGATTCCTGTCTCCTATACAATATCATGAACCTCCATCCATAGTTCTTCAGGCAATCTATCCAATGTAATCCCTTGAATCTATTTCTCACTTCTACTGTATAATCATAAGGGATTTAATTTAGGTCATACCTGAATGGGCTAGTGGTTTTCCCTACTTTCTTCAATTTAAGTCTGAATTTGGCAATAAGGAGTTCATGATCTGAGCCACAGTCAGCTCCTGGTTTTGTTTTTGCTGACTATATAGAGCTTCTCCATCTTTGGCTGCAAAGAATATAATCAATCTGATTTCGGTAATGACCATCTGGTGATGTCCATATGTAGAGTCTTCTTTTGTGTTGGAAGAGGGTGTTTGCTATGACGAGTGTGTTCTCTTGGCAAAACTCAATTGGCCTTTGCCCTGCTTTGTTCTGTACTCCAAGGCCAAATTTGCTTGTTATTCCAGGTATTCCTTGATTTCCCGCTTTTGCATTCCATTCCCCTGTAATGAAAAGGGCATCTTTTTTGGGTGTTAATTCTAGAAGGTCTTGTAGGTCTTCATAGAATCATTCAACTAAAGCTTCTTCAGCATTACTGGTCGGGGCATAAACTTGGATTATCGTGATACTGAGTGGTTTGCCTTGAAAATTAATGGAGATCATTCTGTCATTTTTGAGGTTGCATCCAAGTACTGCATTTTGGACTCTTGTTGACTGCTATGGCTACTCCATTTCTTCTAAGGGATTCTTGTCCACAGTAGTAGATATAATGGTCATCTGAGTTAAATTTACCCATTCCAGTCCATTTTAGTTCTGTGACTCCTGAAATGTTGATGTTCACTCTTGCCATCTCCTGTTTGACCACTTCCAATTTGCCTTGCTTCATGGACTTAACATTCCAGGTTCCTATGCAATATTGCTCTTTGCAGCATTGGACTTTGCTTCTATTACCAGTCACATCCACAACTGGGTATTGTTTTTGCTTTGGCTCCATCTCTTTATTCTTTCTGGAGTTATTTCTCCACTGATCTCCAGTACCATATTGGGCACTTACCAACTGGGGAGTTCCTCTTTCAGTGTCCTATCATTTTGCCTTTTCATACAGTTCATGGAGTTCTCAAGGCATGAATACATATATTGCCCCCTTTTATGAGATTAATCCTCTACAATCTGTTTTGAGTATGTTTAAAAAGAACCTTTTACAAGATGCTGAAAAATTTGCTATTGCATGTTGTCTCAACTTTCTGAAAATGAAGATAAATGACTGCTTCTTCTAGTAGGCTTCTAACTGGTCATAGATATTACCTTAGTTTTCATGGTTATTGTAATAAGTTTTGTTACAGTGGAGAGGCATTGGGATTTAATCTCACTCCACATTAAATACAAATGAAAGAAATTTTTATGTTTTATTTGGTTGTTGGATACAAAAAACATGAAATCTGTGAGATGTGTAAGTCTTGGAGAGAACCAATTTTAGAATATAGAGCTCATTTGTGTAAAAAAAAAACCAAAAACCTGCATTCATTGCTAATTATAATCCCAGAACAAAACTGTGCAGATTCACAGGGGGGGTGACTTTTCAGCCATGCACCATATTATAAATTGTTGGATATAACTCTTTATGATGGATATAGACACTGACATATGAGATGATTACTGAGAGAGCAAAGTTTAAATTAGTGTTGCTTTGAGGAAATGATCATTGTGGTTCAACTGCAAATATATGATTTTCTCTGCTATATGTGAAGAGTATGTGTGACTTTCTTACTTAATAGGTAACTCATACTTATTTTGTAGACTCAGAAAAAATTTTTGTGAGTACCAAATGCTGGTCGACATTGCTCCCTTTCTGATTTCACTTCAGACCATGGTATATTTTCTTTATTGTTCGGCCTCCAAAAGTCTGAGAAAAGTAAAAATTAGACCAGTGCTGTTTACCATAAAGCAAATAACAGATTAATGAGAACTAAAAAATTATTTTCTCATTTTCAGTCTCCTAAAATTAACTTAAATATTTGGACACTGGAATTTTTAGACTATATTTGCAGGTTTTCTATATTTCAAAAATTGTTTATTATTCTTTAGGATGTAGCATTCTTAGAAGGTCTTAGTGAAAGTTGGCAGGGAAAGGAAATTATGGACAAATGAGTTCATTTTGTTTCTGTTCATTTTAATAAAATTACAGTTTGGTCATGGAAAAAACCTGAAATTTAGGGATGAAAACTCTTTGTATTTTCTTTTTATGTCAGTTATGTGATAGCTCTAGTTACAACCAGTACAGAAACTTGGGAAATGACTGATTAATAGAAATCTTGATAATTATGTATATGCCCCATGTAAAATAGTTTATTGCAATAGTGATCTCTAAGTTCATTATATACTCCTCGGTGTATAGAAATTTTGCTGAGAATTTAATGCAGTGTCGGTTTTTCTGAGTATTGAATATATCTACCCAACTTGTGTTTCTTAACATAAGGTCTGAGTGCTCCCAACTGCATTTTAATAATTTCTAAGTTATGAAGTTATCACTTTAAATACTTAGAAGACCTTATGTTAATTCTCTATTTCTCACAAATAAAACCAACAAAATTAAGTTGCATAAATAGCTTCCTCTTTTTTTTTTTTTTGGTAGAATTTTGGCATTATCATCTATCTCTTTTTGATAGCTTGAGAATTAGTTATACCTCTGCCCAAAACTTTAAAAAAAAAATCAATATTAGCTCTTACATACAGGACTTCATGAGTTTTTTAATGTTCTCCCTTGTTAGAGGTGCATGTTACAGCTTGCCATTGTGGTCATTGTGGTTCATTTCATTAAGCTTCTTGTTCTATCTGCTTTCTTGAGACTTGGGAAACAGCATTTTTCTGAGTGATTGTACTATATTGTTCCAAATATAAGGCCACCCAGAATAGAAGGCAACCTCCAACTAGAAACAGCTCAAATATGGAGAAAGGCTGGGGGCCCAGAGCCCGGCGGGTCTTGCAGTGGTGGCAAGGGTGCCGAGGAATAGGACGATGCCTGCCCACTCTCCCGGTGAGTGAAGATGAGTCAGCTGCTGATTTGCTTGTGCGTAACCAGATGGATTCTGTTGCTAGAGGAAAAGTTATACTGGGGGGAGAGAACAAGTCTGCACACATGAAATAAAGTCACTGTGTGTCCAGATCCAGGGAGGGAAGGAGGGAATTGAGTCTTTTATCTTCTCAACAGTCACCTTCAGGGCTTTTCCCCCTGAACCTGGAGGTGAACGTTGAATAACCCCAAACATTGAAGAACGAGAAAGGTACCTGCACCTTTTTTTTGAAAAGGGGTTTAAAGTCAGTGACCATGAAAATGAACTGTTAGACACCAACAGAAGTGTCAAGACCAGCTCAGAAAATTATTCCTTGCCCTTTCAAACTTACTGCTGACCCAAGAGGTGGTATGTACACTGTGTGTGGTCATGTGTAGCTTGAAAACAAGCAACCCCAAAGCTGGGACTCGCATTTCCAATTTCAGTAAGATTTTTTTCTTTTTAAATTCCCTGTCTCCTGAGTCAGCCAAGATACAATTTAAATAAGCAGGCTAAATCTTATTGAAATAAACTCCAAGGGACTCTTCTAAAATATTTTTTGTGCTAGTATTTTACCCAGTAGCATATTTTAAAAAGTACTTCAGTGAAAATATATTATTCAACTGAGAATGTGTATTGATGGAGCCCAGAGCCTAGAAAAAGCCCAGATAAAACTCTACCAATAAGCAGTAGAAATCTAAAATTTCATTTTATAGTAACTAAATGAGATGTGACAGAAAGAATGAGGTGCTTGTTTCTGTTATAATCAAGAAAACTATTTAGCATCTATTAGTATACAACTTAACCCGCATTCAGTAACATTTGCAGCTTCACAAAAACTACATGAAATATGGACCTTTACCTTTCTAGTGATGATTAAGTCCATGACTTGCAAAGCAAATTTGAAGTAGAGCTTGAATCCCTGAATAAGTTGCCTACCACCGCCTTTTCCCCTTTCCCCCGCCCATGTAGCTTCCATTGTAACTTTTATGATGATGGTGGTGAAACTTCTTTAATAAAAGGGTATGCCTTTCTGAATAGGCAGGACTGTCCTTAAGTCTAAACAATGCTAAATTGCCCAAAGGATGTGGTTTAGGGAAGCTACTTATCATTGATTTCAGAAATTCTCTTAAACCAAATTACCCTGAAAGATAGAGGTCCTGTGCCCAAGGGCATAGAAGCTAGAATTGGATATGCCTACCACATTTTGCCAGGTCTGGGATTTGAAACAGGCTGGGCAGAAAAGGAAGAATTTGAAGGGAGTTTGTTCCAGAGGGGGAAGGATCTTGCCTGACAAGTAGATTACCATTCAGAGCAAACAGCACTGCAGTTGTGGAGCCCAAATGAGACGTGGATGTGAACTCTGTATAATCTCAGAAACCTTTTCCAAAGAGTTCCTAAGGGTGGTACTGGTAAGGAAAGAGAATAGTAGAGGACCAGAACTTTTCAGGGAAGAACTTCCTTTAGAACTCATTTGTTTTGGAAATATTTGATTTCTACAAAGGAAGAGAATGTCCAAATTTGTGGTTGGATGGAGGGCATGTGCCTGTTATTAATCATCTTTAAACTTCATATAGTTTACTTTCTATTATTTGTTTTAGGTACTCTGTGTCTGATTTGATTCAAATTACAACAAAACAAACCTTATATTTTTTTCCCAGAGGGGGTTGGGGCTGTGATAATTGTATGTCCTGCGTCATCACCTGCTATTAATTTCATCATTAATTGCAGTGGCAGGCAGAAGCTGGAAGGTCACCCAAATGCCATAATCCATGGCTTCCTCTCCCTGTTGGCTACTAAGGGTGGGGGCAGGACCTGACCTGGTTGCATAGGAAAGAACATGGCCTCAGTTGGCTTATGAGATGGCAAGGACAGCCTTCAGGGACATATAGATAGAAAGGACAGTGACGAGGGAAGGGAGAAGATAGTCCCAATTCATTATAAATAATAATCTCTGTAAAAATCAATAGCAAGAGTTGTTAGCGTGGTTTGTGTAAAACCCACACCTGTAACTATTGCTGTGCTCAGCTCCTCCCACCCATCCCTAAGATGCACAACTTAGAAGCGCTCCTGAAGATGCTAGAAAATTAATGTCCCAGATCACTGTTGTTTCTTCCTACCGAGAATCCACATATGATGCACCTTCCATGGCTCCTTCTCAGGGGATTAGATTCATAGGATCAAGTTAAAGGGAACAGTTGTTAATCTAGTAGGTGTGAA